>NC_045954.1:1242584-1553230 GCF_004382195.2 Drosophila sechellia
CGCTCGCGCATGCGCGCTAGTCCCGTCTCCAAGTCCTCTTTCTCTTGCATGCGGAGGTCGAGTTCCTGCTCCTTCTTGGCCAGCCGCGACTGCACGTCAAAGTTCTCACGCTCCAGCTCGTCAGCCCGCTTTCGCGCTTGCGTCAGCTGTTCCTCCTTGACCAGCAGACGCACCAGCTTAGCCACGTCGATCTGCAAGGGCGCCACATCAGGATCATGGACTGGCGACTCGGCGGCCAGCTTCAGCTGCTTTTCAGGGTCATCGGGGTCGACGATAAGATCACTGTTTGGCCGCTGTTCCACCTGCAGCACTATCTGCTGTACCACGCGATCAATCAGCAACCAGTGTTCCGTGCAGTGACCCGTATCTGTTGGATTTCGATTGGGATTAGTTACAGTTAAGAACTCCAGAGAATACCACTTACAGGGTAGCAGAAGCATGTGCTGCAGAAGGGAGAGCATGTGGGGATACGCGGGCGAATGACTGAGCTTGCGGCGCAGCAGCTCAAACATTGAGCCGGCGCTCTTGGTGTCCACGTGGTCCTCCTTAAAACGGCGGGCAAACTCCTTCTCATCCTCAGCCCGAACCATCTCAAAGAAGTCCTGTTGATTAAATAAAACCATTTAGAGAATGGCTTGGCACTATAACCTATATGTACTAACCAAATGCCTGTCCAGCGTTTCGTTCTCGTGCGTGCGCAGCTTGTCGATCACAGGCTGTATACCGAGCATGAGAAACTCGTACCTCAAGTGCAGTCGGAACTCGAGGTTCTCCTGGCCGGGTCCGTAGTTGAGCACCGCATTCACGAATGACATAAGGGCGGTCTTCAGATTGACATTGTCCCTGTACGCATAGGTCGAGCGATCCAGGTCGTTGACAATGCTCTGGAAACGGGTGCGTTCCGTAGCGAAGACCTGGAAGTGGAGCATGGCCTGCAGCACCTTGCGATGACCGCCGGGCACTAGACACACGGCACCCAGAATCTCCAGGGCGGCGATTTTCGTGCGAATGTTGTCCGCTGCTAGGGATCTGGCTATGGTGTCGATGGCCGTTGGATGGGCTAGCACGTGCGCCCGACCCATCGAGTTGTTCATCAGTGCCTTGATGCACCCAATGAGACTGGTGTGCAGCGGGCTGTTAGCCACTCGAATGTCCAGCTGCAGCAGGAGGTCGAGCAGAGCAGGAAGCCCGTCCAGCTCCACGAATCGGAGAACGAAACTGTGGGTGGATGTGCGTAGCGCCGTCTTCAGGGCGTCCACAAAGGCGGCATGGCCATCCAATCGATTGCCAAGCTCATGGCTGGGCGAGTCCTCCGGCGAGAGCGATATGTGCACCACCAGCTCCTTCAGTCGCTCAATGTAGTGCTCTGCGGTGGGTGGCTGGGTGATGGCCGCTGCATCTGGTCCATCGGCCGCATCCAAGGGCAGCTTTCTCGAGCAGTAGATTTGCCATTTCTTCTGCGCGGGCAGGCTGAGCATCGCCTCCTTGTTGGGGGCCGTCAGATCGAGCTCCTCCACCAGCTCCGCGAACTTGGTGTCCAGCTCATCCACTGACGGCATGGGTTGGGTGGGCGTGAGCGTCTGCAGGGTAAACGCGCCTTCCACCACACAAATCTCGGGTGGCTCATCGTCCTGTAACAGAAAAGTCAGAAAAATCGATTAGTGGCATGTTGCTCAAGCGAACACGTTCTCGGCCCGCCAACAGTGCGTGTCCAATTAAAGAGACGGCTTGCTTAGCCTCGAGACAAGGCCCAACACCACGGAGGCAAACCGCCGATCCAATCCACCTGTTGAGGAAGCGGTTCTGCTCGCTGCGCTTCTAGCAGCTGCTTGCCTGCCCAGTCGGTGACTCATTCTTGGTTCTTTAACCTCGACTTGGAAAGGAATTCTTGCAAATTACTCTATTTACCGATTGAATTCCTGTAACAGCTATGTTTGGATCGTTCCCAGGGCCAATGGGAATTATCGCCTCATATGCACAATTCGTGCACAATTTGACGAATTCGCTGACACAGAATCGGAATCGACGAGGGTTGCAAATTCGGTTGGGGCAGTGCTCAAGTGGCGACTCCGATTTCGATTGGTAATTGGGTCTGTCTGTTGTCCACAGCTCGCACGTGACTTTGACTGTTTTTGTCTTAAAGATATTCCGCCTCGGACTTAGTTCTTTTTTGTGCAAATTACACCCACACTTTGGACATTCCGAGCGGGAGACTTTGGACTCGCAGTGAAGATTATGTCTAGTTATGTATGTCATGGTAAGTTCAAGGATCATAATACTTGAACCACGTGAGTTACTCCAAAATATGCAAATGCCAACCATCAATCATCAACCATCAACTATCACCTACCTTGAAGCAACCGCACCACACCCTTCTGCCCCTGAAGCCGGGCATCTTCTTCTTCTGCTGGTGTCTGTAGTGCTTCTGGAGCGGCGTCTCGTTGCTGCTGGTATTGCCTGAAAGCCACTTCCTGAGGCCAAGACCGTTGGTGTTGCTGCTGCCGCTGCAGTTGCTGTTGCAGTTGCCGCTGCCGTCGAGGTCCTCCTTCAGGCCAAACGGATAGCCGAAGGTGTAGCCTAGTATATTGTGGGTGTAGAAGGAACCGACTCCGCTGCCCAGGCCGTTCTCATGGTTGGACTGCGACTGCTGCTGATCACTGTCCCTGCCGTTGTCGTTGGCACTGCTGCTGCGTCCGCTGCACTGAGTCCAGTAGCGATACAGCCCGTGAAAGCAGTTGTAGTCGCTGAGTAAGCCCTTCCAGTGTTCAAAGTCGAACCGCTCCTGGAAGTTGTTGGACGAGGTGTCGCTGCCGCTGTTGCCACTGTTGCTGAGAGGATGCCTGCTCACGTTGTTGCCGCTGCAGTTGGTGCTGCTGATGGGCAGGGTGGCGGTGCTGCCCTGGCTGAGGTCGCTGCAGCTGTTTAGGCTGGTGATGGACACCAAGCTGCTGTTCTTGTAGCCGTCGATGGAACTGCCTGTGTTCGCTTTGGTGCTGGTGCTGGCGTTGCCGTTGTCACTGGTTATCGTTATCTTGGTCACTCCAGCCGCAGTGCTGGTAGCTGCCGATGCAGTTGCAGTGGCGCCTTCTCCTATTCCTCCATTGATGGCAATGCAACTGCCGTTCAAGCTAGTCACACTCGTGCTGGCTCCACCGGATGGCGCCGCCTTGGGCTTCTCTAGCGTGCTCTCCGGACTTGTCTGCAATATCTCTGTGTTGGCACTGTGTGTGTCCGGCTCATTGATGCACACGATGGGGCACGACTGAAGGGTCTGCAACGGAGAAAGAGACGGAATGTAGAACGTCAGTCAAATGCTAGTACCCCCGAGTAATTGACCTGCCCACAACATTGTGACAGCCCGCTAATGCCGGCCGACAGGCCGAGGTGTCACGCCAGACAAATGCACGTCAACAGCCGCCTCATGCCAAGACAACCAAGTCAAGTCTGGCAAGCTCGGCCAAGTCAGTCAAGGCAACCCAACGAACAGCCAGGCAGGCCGCCCAGTTAAGCCAAGAAACCAAACCATCCAGCCAAACCTATCCGAGTCATGGCAAGACCAGACCAGACGGGCCAAGAAGACAAATGCAGTCGCAATCGCAGTTGCAGTTGCACATACACACGCGGTAACTTGGGGTCTCCGGAGAGTGGTCTTCACTCAACCAAATCGGTTGCAACTGGGGTTCTAATTCTAATGTGGGCACCGACACAATCGCAGCATGCCCAACTCATATATGGCGTACTGACTATGAATACCCAAAACCTTTCCCCATGTTAAGAGGTCGCCTGTCAGATGTCAGCGTATACGAAAAATTTGTCCACTTCCAATTCATTTTCACTGGCAACAATGCCTACTCGTGGGTTTCTGGCTTTCTGGCCTGGCCATGCGTGGGGTACAATACAGCGGATACATTCATGCATTTGTACTCGCAGGGCGAAGCAAGCAAACTGTTCCAAAGAATCGAATCGAGCCGGCAAAGAAACATAAATACAACTGTTGCCAAGCTGCTGGATCTGTCGCAAGTCTGCCTGCGATCCGTGTGGCAACTGCCGCAGAACCAAAAATTGAATTCATGTGGGAGAGGAGTCTGGCTTAGCATGGCTTTGCTTTCCCCTTCTCCTTCTCCTTATGTTGTTATGCAAATTGTGAGTTGTGAGCTGCGAACTGCAATCGCATTGCATACTGCACTGAACAGCACAATCCACAATCCGCAGCGCCACTTCAGACGTAATCGAGGAGCGGACGGGGGCACCAGTACCAACCACATTATGCTGATGATGGCTTATTAATTTGCTTTCATTGCGCCTCTGGCCCGTTCCGAGTAAGTGGAATCCGATTTGGAGTACGAGCTGGAGCTGGAATTGCTATATGTATTTGTATTGGAATGGGAATAGCTTGGAGTACGCGCGCGTGGTTCGTCTCTCTTGCCCAATGGATTGGGTAATCTGCTGATTTTTTGTTTGCCGTAGCGAGTGCTCAATCAACGGCCATCAATCAACCAGCTAACAGGTTTGATCGACCGGGGTTCTCGCTTCAATCTCGAGCACCAAACGACAACAATTAATACTGAGTGTGTAAAAACGATCTCAGAAATGGAATTGTAAATATTTTTTGCTAATTTTGCTTGCCAATTCGCATACTTTACGAAGAGGCTAATAATAAGTTGAACCTGAAGATATAAATGTTTTGTCTATCTCACTGCGTTTTTAATAGCATTGTGAGTTAGCGTGATCTAAAAATTCGTGGTCGGAAATGACTCTGCACCAGATTCTTTGCTTGGCGTGCTCTACTCCAGTTGGGCTCACCCACTGACTCGCCAGCAGTTCCCAGCTCAGCTGGGGGATCATTTCGGATGCAGTTGCTCCAGTTGCCAACTGGGCCCAAAGCCAGCTGCTCTGACAGCCTCTGTCTCGGCGTTGTCTCTTGTCTCAGCTGCTGTCGTCGCCGTCACAAATCAGGTCAATGCTTCAGCTTCAGCATCAGCTTCAGCTTTAGCTGCTGTCTACATCTCAATCTGGGTCTGAGATCTTCGTCTGGGTCACAGCCACCAATCGGCAGTGTGTGGGCCCGTTCCACTAATCAAATCCGCGCGTGGGTCTAATTAGACGCGGCTCGATCTGTTGGCCAAACGGAGACCGTAAACGGCAATGCGTGAGGCGTTTTTGGCCACAATTAGAATCTAATATTTGGAGAGCCAATAGAAGGGTTAATAGACTGCGATACCTGATTAACGTTGTGAGGGTACTCTTTAATTTGAATTTAAATTAAATTCAGCTAATAAAGTTCGATCTTATCTTAAATTATCGTCCATATTACATTCATTCTGAAATATGGCCAATCAGTCCAAAACGAATCGATAAAGAGTCCCAAATCCTATGCTGTGACACCTCGGAATTGACTTCCTTAATATCTTCCGTTTTGAAGAAAAACTCGAGTTCCCTATCGACCAGAACTTCCTTCGACTTTACTGGTCTTCTCATCGCCTCATAATCCGGATACTCCGGTTGGTGCGGCATCTCATAGAGTCCGTTCGGTGGCACGACTAAGTCCATTCTGAGTTCTGGTTGAATTGTCTTACTAAATGTACTCATTATTTGACATGTAAATTTTGAACGTGTATCGACGAATGAAGTTTTAGGCAATTTTCGCGCAGCCGCCTTAGAAACAAGGGCACTACGATTCGACGACGGCTTCGTTTGACTGCGAAAACCATTCCTTGAAATTCCGACCAATATGCCCATCTGAAAACATTTCCCTCTTGCTCTTTCGGCCTGCATTCCGCTCCGTTCAGCCTGGTGTCTGATGCCCAAGGCAATCTCATTTTTCACACCTGCCGCCGCCACGCCCCCGATGTTGGGGAAAATGCACTTCCGAGTACACCCACCGAGCCATCGAGCCACCAACCCAGCAACTCACCAGGCGAACGGAGTCGCGTAATAACTTCATAAGGCTGAAAGTGAAATGGAAGTGTGGCAAATGGGTGACGACCACGAAGCCTGGCGTCGGCGGCCAGGAAGTGTGAACGATCACGGATCTTTATCAGGGCATCGGCGGAATTGGGATTGCAATGGGGATCGGGATCGGGATCGGAGTCGGTATCACTCTGACTCGCCAGTTCATCCAACAGCTGCGCTGCATTGCCCTTTGCCAAAGCGACCGAAAATCCATCAAGCGGCGGGCGCAGGCTGCATTCAAAATGAAAACGAAAATGGAAAACAAGTTTTTCCGCATGCCAGGAAAATAAAGAAAACATGTCGAAAGCGCAGCGCGCGCACACAGCTGGCAGCCAAAAACTTTTCCTTTTAGGCACATAGTCACAGCACATGGCACAGCTCCGCCTCGACATCAACATAAGCTCATCTTTACCCACTTTTCAGGCACTTTGCGGGATGGATGGTTGCTTAATTATCGGTGCGTACCGGTGGCAGGAGGTGGAGCAGCTGAGCGGCATCAATCATACGCAGCGTTGTCCGCTTTCCTCGCCGCCGACAGCGTTGCACTTGCAATCGCAATTGCAACTGCAATTTTGGCTTGTCGCACGGTCCAAAAATAGTTATTATGACCAACTAACGAAAGCGGCGAGGCAATTACGGGGCTTGCGGGGCTCACGGGCACTTGGGTGCACGAGATTTGTGGCATTTCATTTGCAGTTGTCAGTTAATTGCCAGCATTTTTAGCGCATTTGTCAGCACGGCACTTTTCAAATGCCACTTCGCACGATTCGCGCGGAGAGGGGAAATTAAACAGCATCTCAATGGGGCACATGAGATTCCCGATGTTCTATCTCTGGAGGGATTATTGCCCTCACTAGGGCGACAGTTGCGATAAGGAGGAGACAATTATGGCTACTTTAGATTAGGCCAGTGGAAAATTCCGTCGCGAATAACATAACTGAACACTACCGATCTGAAGATTCGAAATCAAGTGCCCAAATGAAAAGTTAACGTTTCAGCTCTTTTCGCCATTATTTTTGTGGTCGATTGGCGGCGGCTAACGCGACACAAGGAAAATGAAAAACAAGAAAAAAAGCAACAACACCCGCAAAATACAACTGCGCTGGATCGTGGTGAAGGTGTTGTAAGGTGTTGTTTACATGCAACTACATAGTAGGCAGCACTGCTGCTAAACAATAGCGGCCCAGGGCAGCAGAGCTCTGAAATTGAGTTAAACAAGCCCGCGGGCAGAGGGAAATACGAGTAAAAACCCAAACTAGCAGTGTACTCGAGTAAACAGGCATGGGGGTGCTAAAATGATATTGCACAAGCCCAACCGTTTCTTCCGCCCGCCCAATTGGCCTCCAAGCCCCAAAGAGCCAGCTCTTACTGCCGCAGTGGAAAATGAAATCGAAACCACAGGCAACCACAGACAACCACAGCGCCACCTGCTGGTGTTATATCCGAACCTACTAACTACTAGCCCACTACTAGCGGGCTACGAACACGGACTGGGAACATGGGGGTGGACAAGACTTGGTGGTCATATAAAAGGGCGATTCAATGGCATGATATTTCAATTTTAAATATGAAATGAACGAAATAAAGATATTTACATTGCTTCATTGCCAAAATGCCAAAATGCCACAGCACCGTGGCAGTAGTAACCAGCGCAGCAAACGGAACGTATTTGTATTTAGTATCTGATATCTTATCGGTGACCCGACAATTTGGACTTGTCAAACGGGAGTTTATGGCCATGAAGTCTTGTTGAAGTTGAAACCGACACTTGAGTTTGGAAAACGTTTGGCCATTGGTTCTTTGCTTATACGCTCGCTGCGTTCTGCGATCAAGTAATTTGGCCCACCAATCTATCCAGGCAGTCACTTTGCTCCTTCTCTTCTAGATCTTCTAAGTGAGCGGTTGCAACCAGAGACTCATTTACATTTCAGCAAGCCGGGCTGCTAGTTGGTATTTCAGTTGTTTATCTACCTTGCGATACGGCTGCCAGAGCCTGGTCAGGCTATGAATTTATGGCCAAAAGTTCAGGTACCTCGAGCCACGTCGAAGTGGGTGCAGCAGTTTCCATTTAAATGAGTCGAGGAAAATATCAGAAAAGCCACTAAATGCCAGCAGTGCTGGCTGGCAGTGGAAAATGTACGAAAAACGTACATACATATATGCAAAAAGTGCAAGTGTTTTTCCGTCGCTCTACAGCCCAAGACAGCGATCGGCGAGGCGAGGCGATCATCTCCTGCTGCGGGCATCAACTTTCACCAAATGCGCCAATGAAGTTGTCGCCGCGGTCGATGGGGGTCAGCAGCAACAACCGAGACTACACAAGTCCAGGATCGATCAGGGCGATCGCCCAACAACCCTTTGTTCCACCGTCCAGGGCAACGTGGCCATCATGGCATCATGGCAACATGTCAACGGTCATCGCTCATCGTTTGTGTTTTGCCTTTTGCTTTCGGCCGATAATCATCGGCGACACAGCACCGCACCAACAGCCCATTGAACATCTCGGCGAACAAGTTGTTGGCGAATTGGCAAAGTGCTTTTTAATTGTGATTACAGCGATCTCGCACCACCAGAAACCAACACCGAAACCGAAACCAAAGCCAGCAAAAACAAAGCAAAGTGAAATGATGTGGGTCGACGAGGTGTCCGCCGATCGACAGATGGACAGCTGCCAAAATGGAAAGTCAAGTGCACTTGGCAGATAAGAATGTGCAGATATAATCAAAAATGCAGACGGACGGATCAGGAAGTCGCGGAGGTAGGAAGTGAAGCTCCCTCCCAGATGGGTCATCAATCACAGCGGCTTGCTGAAATCACACTCTAATTGCAGTCTCAATCATTCAGCTCTTTGTCAAAGGAATCACTGAGCACAAAAACGCCAAGAATGTCGGATTACTGTCGGTGTAATAATGGTGAGATAGATAGATAGATAGTTTGCGGCACATCTAAGAGATGATGGTATTGTACGACTAGTTTGAAGCCGTGCGAAACTTCTCCCGCAGGAAGGTGTCCCCTTCCAAAAACTAGCCAAAAGTTAGCATCTTGGCATCTAAGCTAATTGTTCAGTCTTTAGCAATGCCAAGAGCCATGTGGCTGAGCCTTCGCGATGGCTAAAGCTTTGCGCGAAAGCGAAACTAAACCTGGGTCTGGCGAACGGACTGACATTTAAAGTTTAGGAGGCCACGAAATGTGCTGTGCAGGAAATGTGCTCGGGGAGGGGCCCTCACCTCGTCGCAGGGGTGCCCCATCGCCAGATATTGGTATTGGCGGTAATTATAGACAAATGGGCCTAATTGGCCAACTGGACTGGGGGGGCCAGTGGTGCCGAGCCACAACTGCAAGAACTACTGGCAATGTGAAGTGGTGGCTAAGTCCGACCATTAGTGATAGCAGATGGACGATAGCGGTGGCCTTCGAACTCTGTCGGAAGACGGAAGAACTTGGCGTCGCTTTGAAGGCTTGCCTTCAATCACTTCAATCACACAGTCCCGTCGAGCAAGGCGGAGGGCAGCAGGGCAGAGGACGAGACTGCCCTAAAGTGTTGCAATTAATTACCCGGCTACACACTTTCCCTAATCACTGTGACAGTGCACGATCGACGCTTGAAGTTGGATTCTGCATAGCATGCATACTGCATTAGCGCGTCGGGGAGCACTTGCTCATGCGGTGACACCCCCAAGTGATCCAGGAACAGAGTTAACCAGTTTGCCGATCAAGCAATCCGAGATCTAAGCGAGTCTATCGGCGGAATCTGTGAGATACACGCTCGCCGTTGTTACTTTTTGCCCATGTTTTTCTGCCTGCAGCTCGCCGCCAAGCGCTTTGTTTCATTTTCGTAATGACATTTATTCCGCATTCTTGCAACTTGATTAAGGCTTGGTGTTGGCACTGCAACTAGCGAAGTTGGAGCTGCATAGGTTCGCCAGAAATCGTGCAAAGTTCTTTGTCCCATGGAAGCCAGCTACCACTGCACTGCAGTACGAGGCCATCCAGGTTTGTTTTTAGTAAAATTAAACATTTAATAACTTAATAATTCGGCAAACTCTAGTTGCTTCAAGTTGCAACCGATACGATCGAGATCTGCTGGTAGTTTCCCGCTTCCCTTGTTAAGTCACCGGTTTGATTCGCCTGGCTAATTGGAAAATCGCCACTTTCGGCCCGGTAATTGTAATGGGGGTCAACGCGGGGGCGGCGCAGGGGCGCGTCGCTTGGCACTTGTCCGAAAGTGTCGCTGGATTTTGAAAATTTGTATTTTGGGATTTAATGGTGGCTTACGTAAAGCGAGACATCGAAGACTCTTTTGCTGGCCCCAAAAGTATAGCAGCGAAAACGAATACCAGTACGAGTACGAGTACGACAGCAGTTGTTGTGCAATTTATCTTTATTTAATTGAACTTTTACTTTCGTCGTCGCTGCTCTTGTCGTTTTGTTGTTGCCGTCGCTGTGCTCAGCGAACGCGTTTCATAAATTGCAAATAATTTTTCAACCAAAATCAACTTGATACAAGGAGAAAAAATAATCGAAAAAAGCATAAGGGGATACCAAGGCGGATCAGCCGCACACACACACATGGGTATACTCATACATACTACATATGTATGTATGCATGTGTATTTATAGAGAGGTATGCTAATCCGGTAAATCAATTGATGTGCGCCGCGGGCGCTTAAAAAAAAGCGATATAAGTTATTAATTCAAAACAATGCTTAGCCAAGGAGCCAAAAAGTCAAAAGCAAAGGCAAATGCCGAACGAAAACGAATTTGAATACGAATACGCAAAAACAAAAACAAAAGCCGGCGCCGGCTTCAGAAAGAAAAGTCCAAGAAAAGCCCGCTTGGAAGAGAGCTCAGTGGGCAGAAACAAGTTTCATTTAGTTACCATTGCGTTGGCCAGTATTAACTGCTCTAAATTAGCTTCGATAATTGATGCCAGAATTGGTAGTTCAAGGAACAGGACCTTTCCGCACAATTGCACTCATATCCCATCTCGACGGATAGATGGCCATCCATCATTGCTGAAGGTCGTCCAGACATTGGAACTGCAACTGACCTTAATGGTGATGACGAATGCGATAAATGCGTTTCATTAGCCCCACTTGTTCGACACGCGCCCGCAATCCCCGCGTTTCGACTCTCGATCGCCGATCGGTGACCACTACTGATCACTGGATCTCCCATTTCTCCGCGCTTTGTAGAAAGCAAAAGCGAAGTTAACCGAAAATCAAAAACCGAAAGCAAAGCCCAAGTATCTTGACCCTCATTAATTCAAGTAAGCCAGCAAGGCATTCGCAAAAAAAAGGTGAAAAACATAAGAAAAACTTGAAATTTACAGTTTCAGTTTCAGTTTCGATTTCAGTCTCATGTGGCGGCGGGTTTTCAGTTCGGGGATGGGAACTGCAATTAACATACGAAATTTATTTAAATTCAATCTTTATTTCGGACGCGAGTCACCATCACCGCGTCCGTCTCTAGCTTCACCTGCAACTCCTCTTGGCTTCTTGGTGCTCGGTGAATGTTTTCACTTTCGTTCGGCATCCCAAAAATCCGAGTCTGTGTAGTCTGAAGTATGGAGTCTGAAGTCTGCAGTCTGGGCATCCGCCGGCAACCTGTTTTGGCCTGACTGACTGCCCGCTTACCATGATTATTGTGATTATTGGCTGGCGGTCGAGGGGAAAACTCTGTGGCGCTCGTATCTCGAATCTGAGCGAAACCCCAAAACACACAAATTGAATACGAATACGAAAACGAAAGTGAAAATGTTTATCGAAAAGGGAAACGGGGAAAAACAAAGCAGAAGATCAGCAAAGCATAGATCGTGCGCTCCCCCATCCCGCATTTCCTAGCACTCTGTCGTCCAGTCAGTCCGTTCAATGCCGTAAATTAAGCTGGCAATTTCTTGCTTTGTTGTTTGTCGGTGAAATCCGCCTGACAAAGAAAACTCCTGCCCAGCCGTGAGTGCGTGGAAAGCGGTTGGACCATGTTGAGGATGGTTGGGATTGCCCCCTCCACCGCCGATTGGGGCAGCGGGTCAGGGAAAACGAGCTTGACCTTAGGCCCCTGCCGAACGAAACCAATCGCGATTCCAAACTGACTGCACCTCACCTTGTTTTTTCGCGGCGGCTTCTTGACTTCCACTCGCACGGCTGTTTGCATCTTCCTGCCACAGAACTGGGTTCTCAACTGGGCCAAGTTTTTGGCCGAGATCCGTATCTTATCCAACTCGGTCCAAAATATACCTATATTTGCCTTGCTTTGCATGTTTACTTGCTTTGACAATGACAATGATACGCAATCCAAGATGCAGAGATACTCAGCGAAAGAGTGAAAGAGCAAGGTGGCGGGAAATCTTATCACAGCTGATGTGATAATTACCCAGAGCAAATACTGAGATACATGGCATAGTACTGTACCATATATGGAACTCCTCGTTTAGGGGAGAGAATTTAAGGTGTATTAAGCTTTTAGATTTCTTGTTCACATATAATTTTTAAAAAGAACAGCAAAGTGATGTCCATCGATCGCTTTCAGCTCCCTTTATATAAACGAGAACCTGATATGTCACGATACCTTTAATTGCTAATTGCTTGGCTAGTGCATCCACATCCGAGGCACGAACAAAGCGTTATCAGCTGTCAACTGGCCAGCCAGATGGGCACTTTCACTCGAAAAAAGGCGAAAACAAAGGAATTATGCTTTTCTAGTTGATTAGTCGGGTCAGGGGCGGCTAATTCATGTCCGCATAAATTTCAATTCAAATCTCTGACAAACTCTGGAAAGTTTCGGAGCGTAGGTGGCCCGCAAATGGATCGCATTACATGCAGATACTTTTGTATCTTTTGCCATTAGGTATGATGAAGTAAGTCAAACAAGACGGCCAGCTGGAGTGGAGTAGAGTGAATTGCATTGGATTGGATTGGAGAGCAGCGGTCCCCGAATCCGAATGCGAATCCAAGTCCAAGTGGATTAAATCGAGCTGGAGTGGGGACTTCACATGCAAATCAGGCTGAGACAGGAAATTATTACACACTTTTCCCAGTCTACTTTTGGTCATGTGCTGGTTCGGTTGCTTTCGCAGCGATTCATTAGCATTGCACGGCTTCCGTATATGGGCTCCGAAAATGTATAGTGTTCGTGTGCGGCCAGGCCTATGCCCATTGCTATGTGGTTATATGGCTATATGGGTCAGAGCTTCCCGTGTCTAGGTAGTGATATCAATCCGTTATCGGGAATCAACTTTCTGTGATGCGGTCACCACAATCGAGGAGACGGGCCGACGGAGACCTTTGTCTAGGGTTTGGATTACGGACTATGCTATATTATTATTTCATACACTATAAATACACTATAATGCCATAGACATTTTTTTTTAGCAGACTTTGGCATAGACCAAGAAATACTAGCAGGCCTTGCAGCCTCAAGCTGAAAGTGCCTCATATAAATTGCAGGTAATTGGAGGTGAGCAAGTGTGAAGCCATCGCTTGAGATAATTTAGCTATCCATCCAATGACTTGGCCCACATTCCAGCTCCAGCGCTCGTGAGAATCGAGTCCGTCTGCCGAATGCCCCCGTATCACCCCGAACTACTCCGTGGGCTAGGCCAATGTCAGTCTGGCCTAGCTAGCCTAGAGCCTAGAATCCGCCAGCGGCTTGCGTCATAAATAAGGCGGCCACAGGCCAGACGAACCAGTTCGCGAGCGGGTTTGGCGGCAGTTGGAGTTGCAGATGCAGAAGCAAACAGTTGGCCAGATGCAGATGCTGATGCAGATTATGCAACCTGCGCATTTCGCGGAGAAAGCTCAATGGAATTCTAGTGCAGATTGCGGTAGTTGACGTCACAACGGAACTTGCCGTTAATTATTGGTCAGTCGGTGGGGATAATCCCCCAATCCCTGCCCCTTCCCGTTGCCCAACTCCCTCTAGGCGTCAGTATGTTGCCAGGAAGTAAACTCAGCGCTGCCCGAAGTGGAGCTACAAGTCATTGAAAACCCACACAAGTCGAGCGTAGGACAGACAAGTGGTATTATGACATTTCCCAACCAGCATAAAGGTGTTGTGTCAGTTGAGTTGGTGTAAAATATGCGATAAATGCCATTGCTATGCACTCTGTGCAGTGTTTGTTCTTTTCCCTTTCCAAAGCCCAGAGTGGCACATAAATACAGTTTAGTTTGCTAGGTTGCTATAAAGCTACTGCAGTTCTTCTAATTTCATGCCGAATCCAAGCCAGGAGCTGCTCCATTCACCGCAGCCGAGGCTCGTTAGCGAAACCACCAGTAAGTGATGGTGGAGTGTGCAGGAATGGGTTGGGATGGGTCTTGAGAGGAGGCAGCAGAGGCTTGACCGTTCAGATTGCCCAACTTTTACCCCTCATCGGCATTTCTACACTAGCACAAGAAGGCAACCGAAAATTATTACTAATTAATTATTGTTGCTCAAACAGCAGACGCCTGGCTGCAGTGCACCTCGAGTACTTTCGGTACCTCCAATATCGATCCCATCCCGCCATATAATTTGCCGAATCGGACGGCGGCCACTTGTTTGTTTTTCGTTTGATTTTTGTTTTATGTTTGTTATGCGGCGCGCGGCATTTCGTCAGCTCATTCAATTGAAGCTCATTCAGCCGCACTTAAATCAGGAGCGCAGTGAGCGGGGGGATTGGGGGATGGCGGCCAATGGGCACTTAATTTCGCTGGAGCGCATTTCACTTTCATTTCCACACAATCAAAATACGTCGAGTACCCGGGCATCGGCCATCCGAGCATCGGGGATCGGCGATCGGAGAAGGGGGACGGGAAAAGTGAGGCGCAAAAATTTCAATTTCATTTTATTTATGAGCGTCTAGGCGACACTTTTGAATGCAAATGACGTTAAATTGTTGGTCAAGTGGGAGCGGACTCTCGCTGCCTATTCCCCCTTTTCGCTGCCCCTCATCTACTCCGCCCCCTTCACGGCTCACAGACAGATGGAAAACCTTAGAGGTGCAGGGAACTGCGTGGGGAAACCAAAGCAGTTAAAAGGGACTTCCCCCCCTTCAGCCAATACCTTTTATTCGAAACTGCAATGGGGGTTGCGAAGTAAGAGCACAGAAGCTATACAGACTTCCTTACCAAACTATTTGTTTATCAGTATAACAATAGATTTATTAAATGTACAAACTATTCGAGGCGACAGTGTAGCAAATAGTTTCCACACCATTTCACTGTGTTGCACAAAAAGCGATTCAATTTACCGAATCAAGCGAGCCGAATTCGTGTAAAGGTCCACTCTTTGGCAGGTTTAAGTGGATCGACCCAGAGACCCACTGACGCCCCCAAAAGCCCAGAGAATCCCTCGGCACTCACCGTGTTGATCTTATCCATGAAGACACTCATTTGATTCATGCCCGACATAATGATACTGCTCTTCCGCACTGGAATTCGAATTCAAGAACTATAACTATAGCGTTGCAAGTCTCTTCTGCCGCGGACTGGGATGCAGCAACGATTCGCACATCACGCACTGCTCATTGCCAATTCACTTAATGCAAAAAAAATGAATCCGAACAAAAAAAATAAAAATTGCAATACAAAGTGTATTCAAACAGTGTTCGTTTCGCTTCGCGAAAAACACACGCGCGCGCGTATTTCCTATTTCCGATATAATCAGTTCGACTTCTATATAGCCTATAGCCTTAGGTTTTTCTTTCCATAGCCGGTCTCTGTCTGCCAGATGACTTGACCCGCTCGCGTGCGTTCTTATCGACGGCTGGCAGCGCATTGAACGCTCGCCGCTCAAGACGTGCCCACGGCAGCGGCGACTTGGCCAAAAGCAACACGACGAGCACGAGCACGTCGCGGCGAGCCGAAGAAGTTGGCCAAGACAGAGTGGCAGCGACAGGTGTCAGCAGAGAGCCCGAGAGCCGGAGCGGGCTCCAACGCGAACGCGAAACCGGTCGACAGCAGAAAGCGGGCTTTGAGCCTATTCTGTGCCTAATGCCGCAGACCCCACTGTGTTCCAGTCCCACTCCCGCCCGCACACCGCTCGCCTGGCCCGCGGATTGGGGCCGCCTTGGTGGGTAGTGGGTGGTGCTGCATTTCCATGTGCGTGCGGGGTGCATTCCTGGGGTATTTATGAAATCACAAGGGCTGAGACACTCGAAAAGCCAACGAGGTAATTATGGGTGTGAAACGAAGATCTTACTGCTACGAGCATTTAGAAGACCAAGCGGAGCCTAAGGTCCAAGGTAGTGGAATACCACCTCCGATGCAATCCCAAATGTAATCAAGCCAGCGATAGTTTATCTTTGAAAGGGGACAACCAGCCGCCGACCAGTGTAAAGGAGTTGTAAGCATGGCCAAGAAACAATCGAACAGTCGAACTGTCTAGTGTAATCGAACAACTTAATTAGCTCCGGAAAATCAGCCGCACACAACAGACAATTGTTAGTCCGCTCAATAAGTTGTTCGGAAACATGCACATAGCCATGTTCACCGGTAACTTTGGCAATTGTGGGCTCAAAGCCGCCAGTGTCGAAGTCGAAGTCAAAGTCAAAAACAATTTAAGGTCGTCACAAGTAAAGTTTGTTATTCCCTCTCTTTTGTTTCGATTTTGCAAGTGTCATGCAAAAAATCAAATATCATGGCAATACCGCCGTGTAAAAACACCCCCCTGCCCCTCTGCCACCACTTCCCGATTTTCAGCAACGATTCTCATCATCTCTTTTTTATGTAACGGTCCTTATTAGAGCCAATGTTGTTGTCTTATACCGCCGATCATTGGCCAAATACAGAATGCTGAGGGTTTTTTTAAGCTTTTTGATACCCTGTACAGTTGAAGAGGCAAATGCTATTATTATTTTTAAACCAATTTGATCGTGTAAACATTTTACAAAATGTCTTACACCACGTCTAATTCTTTATCGTTTAAAATAGAAGGGCTACTATATATCTATGGGCTGTAAAGCGCAATCATTTTCCGATGCTCTAAACCTATCGAACATTTACCAAAGCGTACCTTCTTCAATGACTTCTCACTCACCTGTTGTTGCTAATTGGCTTCGTTGTTGGGATTAGTCTTTGGCTGCAAGTAGAGAAGAGGATAACGGTGAGAAGCAAATTAGTAGAAATCCGTCATAGTCATAGGTAGTCGAAGTGGTAGTCTCCCTATTGATTAATGCAATCCCCAAAGCCCGAGCCAAATCGAATCGACTCTCCCATTTCCCATTCCCCATCTCCCATTTGCTACTCGCAGGGCTCCGGCTTTTATGGGTGTTGTGCCAACTCATCGGAAAGCCACCACGCTTCGATCGCAATTACTTGGCCATTATGTGATGCAGCCAGACATAATTTCCCATTAGCAGCTTTTTGTCGATGGGCCAAGAAAACGTGAGCATGAGGCAGTTCGTAATCACTCAAAGAACCCACTTCAGTTCCCTGGCTAATCTGATTTGGTTCGCCCCTATCTCCAGGCACAACCACCGCCCAGCCCCTTTTCCATTTCCAGCTAATCGCAGATGCTCCTACTTCATCAAGTCTGCCTCCGCCCGAAATCTTGTAAAATCATATCCATATGATTTTTTCTCTTGAGCTGACGAAATCCAAAAGTACAGAGAAGGTCTTAAAAAACATTGGTTGAAAGTGAAACTTTGCCCACGGCCGCCTCGTCTTCAATTTGTTCATTTTTGGCTGTTTATTATTAAATGCGTTTTCAATTTCACTAGAAAGCATGAAAGTACGGCCTTTTAATATTCTTGCCGGGCAGAAATCACAGCGAAATGGAGAAATACACAAACAATTTGTCCGCCTGCTCGCACCTGACATGAATGAGTCAAACACAAGTGTTCGCTCGCCCTGTCCTTTTCCTTCGGACTCTCTCTCTCTTGCGCACGCCCACTAAATCTCAAGTGTGACTGACGAGGGGAAAGGGGTGAAAGGGTAGGGGTAGGGGTGCAAGTGAAGGGCGCGAAAACTGATGTGATGCATCTAATCTGCTTGCCAGAGTTTCCTGAGCCTTCTAGTGGAAAATCAAAAGACTTAAGCAACGAACTTGGGGAACAACACTATGGAAACAACAAAGCTGAGTAAAATAAATCTCTCGATGAAAGTATATTATAAGAATCACTGACAGCTGCCTCTACCAGCGGCGGATCACCCGCATCTGCCACTCGCTCGCACATCCGTCGATTGGCCCGACTCTTTCCGGCTTACGGATTTCTGATTACGGCTCAGCGGCCCGCGGCTTCTTTGGCCAAAACGGGCGAGGAGTTGGCCGAGCGACTCTGACAAATTGATATGCACATTCGGCGACATTAGCATATGTCGCGTATGCCTTAATTAACTATTCCGCTCAGCTAATATCGGTTTCACCCACCCCACAAGGGGCGTTTGGGGCCCTGCTGGTAAATTTTGGACTTGTGGATGACTTGACGCACGAGTATTTCAAATTTTTAAGAAAGTCTCGCCAGCACTTCCCATATGAAAGTTTTGCTCAGCGGCGCGGGTTGAATGACTCAGAAATCAAAATAAAAACTAGAGATAACTCTATAGTCGAGTGTTGCGACTATTAGATACCCGTTAATCAGATAGTTAAGCGATAAAGCTGTTGCATGCAGAAACTCAATGCTTTAGCATTCCAATAAACTCAGTCTTAACAGTCCGAATTTGAGTTTTCAGCGAATCTAGCATACCCTTTTACTCCCCGAGTGACGGGTATAATTAAATTTGCGTTTTCTTGTTTTCATCGTTTGCCAATAAACATTTTAGGGGGCGCAACCCAAGTGAATAGGTAAAAGTTTCCTAGTTGACATCATCGGCCAGGCCACTTGGATTGCAGAAACCTTTAATTCGCCATTAAGTGTGCAATTAAAGTATATATATAAATACCATTGGCGCATTGAAGGGCCCCCGAAAAGGTCGTAAACGAATCGTAAATTAATTGCCAAAGTGCATTAGATTCCCTAGCCATTAGTTTTGCCCTTTAGCATACCATTTCCCTGGAAACCAAAGTCAAGTTCAGAATCATCATTTCGCCACTTAAGTACTTTGGATTTACTTTAAGCAGTTTTAATTGTTGATGCTGAAAAGCCGCAGCGAACAACACAACGATACTAATGTACCAGCAGATGCGAAAAAACGAATACGAGAAACTGCGCTGCGGTCGTAAAATTATATTTATGTGTCTAGAAGCGGGCGGCGGGGGGATCACGGGGAAACGGGGTTTCCGACTGCGGTTTTCAATTTTTTCATTGCCGGAGAGGTGGGGAGATTGCATTAAAAAACGTGAGTGCGTGAAATGCCTACAACAAAGTCAAACATTGCATCTGCTCTCTGCCTTTTGGGTAATCATTTCAGTTGTCCAGTTGTTATCGCCGTCATTGTTATTGTTATTGTTGTTGTCGATCTCTGTTTTTGGGGCCACCGAAATGTGTCAATGCGGGATGAGCGTTCCAGATGGGAAAAGAGCCATTTCGGTATGTTTTGTATTGGTACTTCAATGCCAGCGCTCTAGTAGAGTTTGTCAGCCTTGGCCAAATCGATTGCCATCGAAGTTGAGCCTTTGAGCCTTTGAGCCTCTGTCTTACCAGAGCTCAGAGATTTGTGGAGAATAGCAAAGAATGAGCTACCCCCTATGCTTGAGATAATTTAATATTCGCTTTGAATTTAACAACTGTCCGAGCTTCTCACGCGCCAAGTTAGCCGCACCGTTAGCATTACTTAATGTTGCTAAAAGAAATGGACAAAGGGCGGCTAAGATATCGGATCGGACCTGTTTGATCTTCAATACTACAGAGGCCCGGTTTACGTAATCCCAGGCCCATTGTTTCTTCTGCCAGCAAATTAGAAGCGAGTCGGGGGAAAGAAGAAAGCGCGGGGACGAAAACAAATCAAACCCAAATGCTTTCGATTTCTATTTAAATATGCAAATCGACCAAAGACAGGCAGCACAGCGGCCAACGAAGCCATTCGATGGCATCGCATCTCATCAGCCCATCCAGCGCATCTCAGAGCAGAGGAGACTGAAAAGAAATTCCCATCAAGTAATTTGTTTCTTTCGTCTCAACTTTTCCGTGTTTTACGCTGTTGTTGTCCATTTGGGGTGTACAAATTTCTATGCAGCGATTTTTGCACACACCACAGCAGCTCAGCTCAGCTCAGCTTGGGGTGAAATAAGCTTTGAATTATAAAAAAGTTAAGTTGGTCGTAAATAACGTTCAAAGGCGTCCGAAGATCCCAACAAATGCCCGGCTGCTACAACAAGAAATCTCTTCGATTTTTTCCCAAATTCGGTGGTATACCAAATATCATGGTGTGCGTGGTGTGTGGTTAATAATTTTACGGTTGCTTGTGTTTTGATTAACATTTAAAAGGCGTAGCAATTAATTTGTAAAACGAGCGTTGGAAAAATAAGCAGATATGAATATGAAGATGAAAAAATTATGTCTAAAGAATTCATCTATGCATTTGTATGTATATTTAAGCGAATTCTTAAATCCAGAATGCAAATTGAGAAGAATTACGTGTTTTAAAAACTCTTTCTCTATTTAGTGCTTGCCCTCTTGAATGCAAACAACATTTCAGTTCAGTTTCAGTTTGAAAGTGATACAAGTAGTTGCAATATTTCATCTGAGTCCAGAGAAAGCTCATAAAGTGCGGTTCAGTCAGTTGGCAGTCATCTCACGAGATCAGGCACATTTGTTCCTGTTCCCATGCCCAAAATTTCCAGCCCTGAAGTTCCCCACAAAATACAAACAAAAAATAAACCGCGCGGAGAATTGAAACAATTCGGAGAAGAACAGCCAACTGCAGGCGAATTTCTGTTGTTTTCTACGTGCTGAGCTTGCATGTTCCCATAGTACAGTGGTTTGCTGCCGTCTCTTTCTGCGACTGATGCCCTCTCACTCGGCTTTCTAAGCAGAAGATTTACTCATCGAAAATGACTGGGCGCGGACTGGGGCTACAAATCAAATTGTTTTAGATCTTTAACTCGCTATGGCATGGCCAAGTTTAATGGCTTGGCTATGTGCCATTGCACAGGGCCTCCCCTTGACGCTCCTCGCTTCGCCGCTTTGAAGCGGGGCTTTCACCTGCGGGCTGCAAGTGGCAGCAGACGTCACGTACGGGTCCACATGGAACGCCCGCCGCGCCCAGCCTTGACCTACAGCACTGCTTTGCTCGTGGACGCGGACTTGGACTAGCCATGCCACTCCGGGGGGGAGAACGGAGTGGGAGGGCGCACCTGGTGACGCTACCTGAGTTCGTCGAAAAGCACTTGGAGTGCTGACAGGGAAAATTTCTATGCAGCAAACCTCCCTCCCATCGATCGCAACAGCCAAGCAAATCGGACGGAACATGGACCCGCTGCTAATGATCTCCCAATTTGGACAGTATCGAAGTCTAAATGCTGCTAATTAGCGCTCAGCGTCCAGCAGAGGCCTAATCCCCTCAGTTAGTAATTAAGCCAAGCCAAGTAGCCGGCCGGCCAAACACCCACGATCCTGTCGTGCTCCCAAGAGATAAATACCCTGCCAACGCACGCCTGCAGCTCATTAAAATTAAACTCAATGAGAGCCAGCGGTAGGTAGACAATGGAATGTTTGCGTTAATATTATGAAAAAAAATATATATATGCGCGTGGGCGTCGCCTTTCCGCAGCGCGGGGGCGTGGCGCATGGACAGAGAGCTTGTGCTTCAGGAAACGAATGCGCAGAGTTACGGCTCCACAAGTGCATTAGTTGAATCGCTGACGGAAGCCATGCTAATGTTTATTGGGCCATGGGAGTTGCGAATCCATAGTGAAGTATTCGCAACAATATTTGCACCAATCTGCAGGTTCAGTCGCGACTGATGACACATTTCCGAGCTGTCCCGCCACTCCACTGTTAACTAACTGTCCATATGCAAACGGTTGCGGCGGTTGCATCTTTGGCAGTGGGCAACATTTTTGCTCCGTTGTTAATTTGAAAAACGACGGGAGCGAGAACGTGTTTTTTTGGGCCAAGTCGCCAAGTTAGCCAGAGAAGTCAGTGAAGTCAGTGTAGTCTCTGAAGTCGGGTAAGTCAGGAGGCCGGCGGAGCCAGGGAAGCCAAGGAAGCCGAGGAAACGGGTTGCGCTAGGCTGGCGAGGCAAGCATACCGATCCGGCCAATGTGTGGCAACATCTCCGCGGTGGCTCCGTTGAACTTTGCGGTCCGCAGTGCGTCGAGCACTGGAACAGATTGCAGCACCGTGATTGCGGCATCCCAAAAGCCTCGTTCCTTCGTCCCCAGGCCGCCGTCCCCTTTGGGACCGCAATTTTCGGTCCAAGAAATTCTGGACAACTTGATGTGGTGGAACGTGGCCAAGCGAGTTGCCATGGCAAGCATGTTCCATACTTATATTAAAAAAAAAAAACGTATGAATTCATGACTTTTAGTACTTTGATCTGCAAATTAATACACATTTACTGATCAAAGTACTAAAAGACATGAATATATATACATACATATAACATTTGAGTATAAAGGTTACTCATTATTAAGGAATGTCCAAAAATTACACTGCTTCTTAACTTTCGAAGCGCTTTGGTAAATTTTTTTATATATTTCTTGGCCAAATAGAAATGTCCAACTATTGAGCATAATTTAGTGTCCAAATATAAACCGTCCGCTTTATCGAAACTAGAGAGTTTTCGCTGTCTATTGGCCAGCAGGCCAAAAACAAGAGTTCCGCGGCTGATCATTGCCAAATATAAGGGAATACCATAATTAGCATGGAGATGCTAATCAATCGGCCGATTAAAGCCGCCTGCTCCAAAAGTTGGCGGCCTATGGATCACTGTTTCCCTGCATACTTGTGGGGGAACCGAAAATTTTATGGCTCATTGTACAAGGCATACATTCGGGAGCAAGTGGAAAGTCTAATGAATGCGAACTTGAAACGTAAGGGGAAAGCAGGAATGGGAAATATGGGGGAGAATTGGGGCTCCAGACACCCGAGCACACTTCATCAGCTTCAGTAGCTTGTCACTCCCTTCTTTTCTTTCCCAAAAAGCAGCAGAAAATGCGAAAGGGTTGGGCAAACAGGCAGACAGCTGAAGATTCCCATACCATGTGCGCCACTGTGCTTCGTTATTTAGACAGAAAAGCAGCGGGGTGCGCTGGATGTCCTTAGCATTACAAAGGCAAATCAGCAGGAACCGCAAACGCTTACATGCCCCATCCCCCACTCATGGCCGGAACTGTCGAGGAAACACAAAGGACATTCCCGTTGTCACCCCCAACTCATTGCGTTCCATGCTGAGGGAGGTGCATGTTTCACTCGTTTGTCTGTGCTCCACGCGGGTCAACTTACCTTCGTTGGGGCTCCGAGTCGTCCAATGGCAGTCTCTACAGGTAACCAATAACTTTGCCTTGCAATGTGGCAGGAAGGGTTGTCCAACTGCAAGTAGAAGGACAGTGAATGCATGAGTTTATATTTCGCTGGGCTTCTTTCTTTTCACTTTAAGTCACTCGACGTACAAGCGTTTAAAGCTGTTTTCAAAAAATGTACAGAATATGGATTCTATGGCATACTTTTGGGCACTTCTCAGTCAATCGGTCCCACCAGAAACGGAGCACACTCCAACCCGCACCACTCACTTATGCGATACCCCCACTCAATGACCCACTCGAGTCTCAATCGATTAAGCATTCAGTTCGAACGCAGATCTGGCGACGATCTTCAAGTGCTGAGTGCCTTTGTCTCCGGATGGGTTCCACCCTCCTTCGCAGGGAAAGTGCTGCCGGCAAGACAGCATCTCCAAAGTAAACAGAATACCCGGCCCAACAAAGCAGTCAAAGCAAAAAGCAAAACACAGAGGCAGTTGCAGATATAATGGACATCTAGATCAATCAGTGGCAATTCAATTTGGACAAAAACTCAGAAGTGGATGTGGATGTGGTGCCAAGTCCTACCCCAAATGATCGTGTGTCTTCTACGGCTGGAGTCCCCACTTCTCTCGATTGTTATTACAGTCGGGAAGTGGACAACTTCGGCCCCTCATGCAAACGCACAACTAATGTTATTGATTGGAGCACTTTCATACATTGGCATTTGATGAGAATTCTTTGACAAATCAACTAGCTAACAAACACATGCTGCTCTTGAAATCTTCATTGTGAAATATGTGTTACGAAGAAATTGGTTTTGTTTTGATGCTCCATAGCTAGATGGTTGTCAAAACAGCCGACTTGCACTCTAGATGCAGACATGGACCCTCTATCGACCCGCATCTGGCCATGTGCATCCACCTACCCCTCGAAATGGGGAACGCAGCCGTGCAACGGGGCGGCTGGTTGGCTGCTGAAAGGTCATTGGGCTTGTTCAGACGCCCGTTCAGCTCAGACGGAGTTCGGAGCTGCATCCTGCTTGAGCCCTTGCTGCTCCGTGTCAATGACACGCCCTTTGGCCAAACCCCCGCCGCCCCACCTGCCGCTCATTAGCGCAGCTTTGGGGCCAATGCCAAAGGCGGGCAAGGAAAGCCCGAGGTGGGGACAAAGCCTCTGCAGCGAGAAACATGCAAGGCGCGGACCAAAAATGCGAATCTCAAATATGTGGCCGCCTGCTGGCCGCACAAACATTGGGCAGCGATAAGAGCGAAATGAGCAAATATTTGCGAATCCGATAAAGGCAGTGGTGAGTAAAGCACGCTGGATAACACTCAAATTCGGAGCATTCTTTCGTTGGATTCAAAGAATGTGATTTAAGGCTATAGCAATTCAGAGCATCATTATACATAAGTTAGCAATTAGTAATTGCTTTTTTCAAAGAATTTGATTTAAGGCTATAGCAATTCAGAGCATCATCATACATAAGTTAGCAATTAGTAATTGCTGTTAAAAACGATTGCCGATGGACGTTTTGAAGGACTCTAATGGCTGCTACCCTGCTATTAGTCGCCATCGATCATTCTGTACTTCGATATCAATTATTAAGAACCATCGAACACGCACACCATTGTTGCCCCTGCCATCCGTACTCAGATTACGTTTTGCATGTCGGGGCAATTCAATCGACATTCGTAGTAGAACATTTTAGAGAACATCAAAGCACTGCAAAAAATAATCTCAAATTCAGGTTAAAGTTAGTCGAAAGACTTTTAATGGACAAATAAATGGCTCTCCGCTTTCTCCCAGTGCAAAGCCCTTTTTTCGTTTGGTTACAGAAACTGGGAGTCTCGATCCCTCCATTTGGGATTTTCGTGCAATTGCCTGGCGCTCTGCCTCCTTTCAGCGGCAGACGCAAATCAAGATTCCGAAAGCGAGCGGCTCGTCTGCCGGCTGGCCCTTCTCTATTTTTAACCATCTGTCGATCCGATTCGATCCGATCCTCCCTCGTCCTCGTCTGCTAATAGATCGTGGCAATCATTTAATGGACATCCTACCCACCCCTCCCACCGTCGTGCGGCCTTTGGTACTGCGAGTGAGTCGGAGAACCGGGACCAGCATCTTCGCCTTGTAGGGACTATCCGCCTCCGCCTTCTGCGAGCATGCCACAACCCACATATGGTGGCCTGGCCATGACTTGGATTTATATTTAGTTCGCTTCCTGCTTCTACTTCTGCCCAGGCACTCGAGATGAGCAGCATGGAAATGAAAATGGAGCGGGAATGGTGGAACCACGAATGGTTGGGAGCTGGCAAGGGGCTGTCGACTGTCGCTGAAGTCGTATCAATTGCACTCCATTTATTGAACCGGAGCAGGAACATACAATACTTTTCTCGACGTCTGAACACTCGGAACTCTGCTGTCAAATCATGTTTTCAAGCGCATGATCTAATATTATCTCCACTTTCTATTCGCTTTTGGCATCCCATGGTATTAATAAAGAACTTTAACTTAATTGCTGGAAAACATATAAATAAACCGAAGAACGAAAGCGCCCTAGAAAATTATGACAAATGTGCTTGCCTGACTGCCTGCCTGTCGTCTTCGGCCCCACATTTGGCAATAGAAAATTCGACTTTATTTGTTTTGGAAATGAGAAATTCTATCTGTGCCACAATATGATTTAGTCAATTTACAATAGCAACATTCTCAGGTTACCCAGCATGGAAGAGAGGCCTGCAGACAGAATACCCTAGAGTACGACGGATATCGGGAGAAAAGTGCGCAATTAATGAAATCAGTTTTGCCTAGTTTCAATTGCCGGCAATTTGAATGCGAAATTAATTGAGACAACAGCGGTAGAGACTGTCGAGTGCATTTTGTAGTTACCCGTAGTTACTACATGCACACATGTCACTGGCTGCCAGTCTGAGTGTCTGGGTGTCTGAGTGTCTGGTCGTCATAGGGCTTCTCCCCGATGAAATGGGGGACGGAGGATGTGGGGCAAAAGGGAAGCAAAAGGGTGCTTTTGCATCTGAACTTACTGGGGGGGGAGATTCAAAAGTTTGCATTTATGCAATGAAAGAGCATAGGTGTGTAGCCAAGTTTATGGAAATACCGAATTTCCTCACCTTCGAGGCCGCAATTAGAAGATGATCTTAGGCTGATCCCAACCTCCAGGCGCAATTTGCATGAGTTTCAATTGGGTTAATAAAGCAATCTGCCCGCTATACTACGTTCGCATGGCATCTCATCACTAAATACCCTCAATTGCAATTTGTACGATGGGCGATCGATTTGCTCTGCTGCTCCAATTGCGATTCCACTTCTTCTCACTGACGTTTGGTTTGTACGGAGTACGGAGCGCCCATGTGCCATCCCCCTTTGGGCACGTCCCATCAATTGCTGCTCGGCCAGAGATTTCATGGTAGATTTGGCAAATTTGGAGCAATAAACTTTATGAATCGAGGCAGCAGCAGCGCCATCCATGTGCCATCGGCTAGTCTCAGAGTTTTCGGAAACCGTTAGCGGTGGAACAATCAAGAACCGAGCGGAGTTTAATTGACGTCGCCAGGCCATTAATGCTAATTCGAGCCGATTTGGTGCGAGGTGTGCTTGAAGACCTTTGGCGGGGAAACGATCTGAAGCTTTGAACAAAAGAGAAACCGATCGAGAAGAATGGGCTGAGAGAACAAACGGTTCTATGCGTGGATCAAACAACCAAAAAATGTGTAATTATTTATATCAGATTTGGTTCCCATCCGAGAGTTTCGGACTTTTGGCTGAGTAAGCAAGAGCGGGAATGCGAGAGTTAGGCAAAACATTGGGGTTCTTGTACAAGAAATCTCAGATTTCGGCTCCGAATTCCCCGGAACACCAGCGAATCTGACTTGCGAATTGTTTCGCGTGTTGTCAACGAGCCGATAAACAAACACCTAAAAATGGCAATCTTACAATTCTCCTCCTCTTTTAAAAATGAGAAGTTTGCATAAAGAAAACCAAAAAAACAGCACATTCGGAGCGATAAATTAGCTTTGCCTTCGATGTGGGATTCGACTTGGAGGCAGGTTTACTACCCCTGCTCCACGAGAACTCCTGCCTCCGTTCCCACCATACCAGCACAGCGTAACGCCACGCACGCGCTGGACATGAAGGAAGATCGGGAGACGCAGATCGAAGAGGACGCAGAGGAATTTTGTGCGCAGGCGCAGCCCAAAAAGGGCACCAACCTCTTTAAGATCTGGCTTCCCAGCTTTGCGGCCTGTTTTTTTTTTTTTGTTTAGGTAGGCTGCTGACAATCCACACCGACAGCCAGCTGGCGGCAGCGTCTCTTATTGGACTCGGCCACAAGGATTCTTGAATGCCCTGAAGATCTTGTCTGTGATGGTGGGTACAGTGAGTGATTCAAGCTTAGGAATTGCTTGAGCATTTATAAGTTAGTCATGTCGTTTTCAAATGTGAGCACTGATGTATTCGGAACTGTTTGGGTACGATCCGAATTTGAGCACCAAAAGCGAGAACGATGACGCGAAATCGTGATCTGATGTTCGGGCTCTGGATTCCAAAGAACGCAGATCGAGGAGGAGTTCCGAGCGAATCATAATCCCGAGCGCAGTTCAATGTCAAGTTCGTGCGCCTCGCCTGATCCTCCGTCCCCTGCATCATCGCTTTTATCCACGCTGCGCTGTTCGCGGGACTTCTGCCCGGGGAAATGCGCGTTTGTTGTTGTTGTTGCTGTTGGTGAGCTCATCGCCAGGGGGCACTGGCCACGCCCCAAAGTGACGGCATGGGCGCCAAAAATGAATTTAAGTCGCTCCCTTCTCACCCTCCCTCTCTCTCGCTCACTCCATCTCTTCCTCGCATGTTAAGTGCCCACTCGAGAGAGATTTGTTTCTCAAGGACGCACTTAAAGGAGGCGCGAGTGGGAGGGCAACCACATTTGGACGGAGTCATGGCCGTGAGTCACGCATATGACACTCGGCGAGAAACGTGAGTGAGTCACTCCCCAAAGTTCCCTGATTCCCCAAAAAGTACACGAAGGAAGGAGTGCGAGCAGAACGAAGAAGAAAAGCAAAACAAACTGGATTAGGGCATCAGTGAGATAGGGGAAGGGCTGGGGCGGGGGGAGGAGTGCGAGTGTCAATTATGCAATTAGAAGTTAGTTCTCATCTTCTACTTCACCCACAGCTTCACCGGATTTGTTTCTGTTTTTATTCGCGCACTTTGTTTACCTTCGTCCCATTAATATTGCTGCTTTTGTTTTTGTTCGCTCGTTCGTATGTTTGCAGCGGTTAATGGTAAGATAATAACAGCGAGCTGGCCGAGTTTCATTAGCGATACTTTAAACTAATTAAACACGCGAGCTTAGCTAACTCACGCAATTTGTTCGTTTTTTGACAACAAAATTAATAGCAGTTGCGTTGCTGTTGCCCTTGCTGTTGTTGTTGTTGATGCAGGAACAGTTACTAGGGAAGCAAGTGAGAGGGAGGAAGTGATGGAAAGAGAGAGCAACGTCAGCCGGCTGCTGGACACACACACAGAGTCACACTTGGGCGCACGCACAGGGAATTTTATTGATTTTTCACACTCACACAGTAACGGTAAACAGGAGCTGGGCCTAGATAACGGTGATAGTGGCCGAAAAGCGGACGCCCAGATAATGGAAATTCGCAGCGCAATATAAACACAAAAGGTGCATTAATCGCAACCCCGGTAAAACGGGAATTGCTTGCAGGCTCTCTGCGCCTCTTTCTTTCGCTCTCTCTCACTCCGTCACACTCTCTCGTTCTCCTGCAACTCCTTTTTGCTCCCTTTTTCCAGCAGCAATGATTTTGGCACACGCCCAAAAAGCAAAACGCCGCGCACTTAAAAAAAAAATGGAGCCACCAACTTGCACCATTCCCAAGGACTCACTTTTCTTCAGCAAAAGCCCATTTCCGAGCGGCCGATCACTGTGGGCCAACTCCCCCGATTTGTTGCACTCGAGCGTTTGTAAGATGCGAAAACGCGCGCCGCGCAATCGCCTTCACACAAAAAACGCGTCCGCTCGCAGCAAATTCAAAACACGAATGAAAATGAGGGAAGTTGATAACCAGACCAGAATTTGATAAAGGCAAAGTGACCAGATACCCGAACTGCTCCGCTCTGGCAGCACTTCTGCGCAGCGTGTCGCGACTAACTTTTCTGGCGATCTGGCAGCGCCGTTTTAAAACGGTAAACGGTTTAAAGTTTTTTCTTTGCATTTCTGCCTCACGTGTTTGGTTTTTTGTCAATTAACTGTGTGCAAAATGCTAATTTGGCACCTGCTGCTCTGGCCAGCATTGATAGCCAGTGCCCCCCCGCGTCCGTTCGCCAACCAAAAGGCCGAGGTGGCAAAGCTGCGAGGCGAACTAGAAAAAGCTCTGGAATACGACGATGGAGCACCAGTGAGTAAATTCGAGAAGTTGGTTTTCTTTTTCAATCAACACTCATAGCCGATCCCAGCCAGGAGTGGTGGTGGCACCCACGTGGACCCAGCAGGCGGGGCAAGCGCCGCCTGGAAAGGCCTCCAAAGTGGTGGTGAACCACAGCTCGCTAAGCAGCGCCTCCGCCATTCGCCAGGAGATTCAGCAGGCGGTGGCTCACCAGGGACAGAACCAAGAGGTCCTCCAGCTGGAAGCTTTGCTGAAGGCAAGGGGCAGCAGTAAGGACAGCCCGGCTCAGGTGTCCAAGTCCCGTCACGAGCTGCTGGGCGCAACTGTACAGGAAGCCAATGTGGTGGAGTCGCACTCGTCATCGCAGACCGTGGATCTGGAACAGCTACAGCGCCTGGAGCTGTCCAAGAGGCGCACCCGCGACATGCTCATCCTGGCTCGCATTGAGGAGTTGCTCAACTGCAGCATGCCGACGGATGTGGATCGCTGGCTGACCCTGCAGGCCAATGGAAGCGTTTACTTAGTGGGTCAGCAGCAGGAGGGCCTCCTGGTTCTTTCAGAGGAACTCACTCCGTTGCAGTCCTATGTCCACCCCTTTCCCATCACCGCCATGCTGGGAATAAATCGCTGGAACAGAAGGGTGCATATGCAGGAGGGTTTGCTGGTGATGGCTTCCCAGGATCAGCTTATCTGGATGCGACTGGAGCCCAGTCTTGGGCTAAAACCCATCTGGCACTGGACGATTGGCTCTCATGTGACCGAGATTAGAGCCTTCAACTTGGAGGGACAAGATTACCTCGCTCTCGTAGCAAATCACACGCTTAATATCTACGTCTATGATCTCGAGGCGGAGGAGTTCTGGATCGCACAACGTGTGCAAATGGCAGAGACGATCTCCAACCTGGCCATTCTCGATACAGGGAGGGAACTGCTCCTGGCAGTGGGTCAGTGGGACGAGGTTCTGATATACACCTGCACTTCGAAGGGGCAACCGCTGCACTTGCGCCAACAAGTTGCTGCCCCCGAGGTGGCCGGCGTCACTGCCTTCCAAATGGGCGGACGCAGCTACCTTGCGCTGGGTGGAATAATGCCGCAGATCCTTGTCTACGTGCAGGGTCAGCTTGTGCCACGCACCATTCTCGGCCAGAACTTTGGATTTGTAGACCACTACCTTCCCATCCCCGTGCGCAGCTACAGAGACGACCTACTCCTGCTCGTCCAGCATCGGGTTGCCTTTGACACACACTCACTGGTCGTCTTGGAAGTTTTGGTTTGGAACGGTGAGGCGTTTGAGGCGGGATTGCCGCCTCCTTGTGGCACTGCCTATGGGGCGGGATGCATGTTGGATCAGGATCGTGAGGCTGGCATTTCAGGAGCTGTCCTGCTCCGCCGCTCGCCGAATCAGCCGCCGCTGGTCGTGGTGCCCAGGAAAGAGGCTCCTACGGGCATTTTTGTGCTGGAAACTCAATTGCTGGCTAGGAATTCGGAGACACAAGACCTGCTGGAGATTCGACAGTTCATGCAGGATTGGGTGCACGAACAGGAAGAGCTAATCCAGCTGGCTGAAGAGCTCTTGGTAGAGGAGAAGTCTGAGAGTCAGAACATCGAGGAGCTATCAACTCCACTGGTTGTCAGCGAGGGTGGAACCATTGAGGAACTTTTCGTTAACGAAGCTCGCTGGACGGGAGCGGATGCTGTTGTGGATATAAGCTCGCTGCTTCAGCAGATACTTCTGTTGGACGGGGAAATGAGTTCTAGGCGATCTAAACGCCAGCCAGAGACGCTATTCAACTTTCACTACGAGCAGCTGGATGTAGAAGCCGTTGAATCTGTGGAACTTAACTTGGAGCAGCTCAACCATGCGACTTTCTATATCCGAAATGGCTCCCTTGACTTGCCCCTGGGAACCCTCAATGTTCAGCAATTGGAACTTTTGGAAGCTCCTAAATTGGAGCTCGTCCCAGTCCACGGTGCAGAATCATACGAAACTCTGAAGATGGCTACGGATTTGGACAGCATTTTTATAAACGAAATGGAGTGGGACAAGCTGCTTCAAGATCTTGTATGGCGTCATCAGCCTGTTAAGCTTTCGCAGTTACATGTAGAGGGAGTAAGTGGATCCTTCGGCAGCCTTTTTAATTGATAATTCAATCTTTGTCATTCTACAGCCGGTCATTTTCGAAGATGTACTGAGTTTGCACTCTCTGAACGATCTTAGCTTTCCAGGAGACTATCTCTGGTCGCAGGGAAATGAGACGAGTGTTGTCCAGGCGCCGAAGGAGTTTACGCAAACGCTTTGTGAGTATCTTAAACGGAAAAGAGGAACTTCCTTCTAAGATTTCTTATCATTAATAGCTGCAAGTGCTGTGGACACGACGGGAACCATCAACGGCGTATACCCGGAAGATGTCATTACTCTCAGTGATTCCCAGGAATGGCCAGGATTGGTTACCTTCTCACATTTGGAGGTTTCTGAAGAATTGGAGGTACGTACTTAAATAGCTGTTCACTGGCTCTCATTACTAAGTCCATATCACCAAGCAGCTCAATGGCAGCGCCCAGGGAAGGCAGTTTGAGGAGGCACCTTTAAATCCCACTTTGCTGGAGTCACGTGTTATCAGTGCCGACTGCCATTTCGAACAGCTTCTTGTGCGCGGCCCTTTGCGGTTGCTTGAAAAGCTGGATAATGACAGCTTTGGTTCTCTGCTAGGAGATCTCGTTCAGCGTTCGCCGAATTCCGCCCAAGAACTGCAGATAAATGGACAAAAGCGGGTTGACCAGCTGCTTCTGCCAGTGGATGCTCATATCGCAGATAATCAGCTCAGTGGAATTTCCCTCAATGATTTTGTTACCAAGCACACGCCACAAACGCTTTCGAATCTGACCCAACTGGGAGGGTATGTTTACTTTCATCAGTTGGAGCTTGGGAAAGAGTCCTCATACGACGGAGTTCGCCTAGAGGAACTACTCTCCGAAAGTCTTCGACTAGATAGCCCATTTCCACTGAGTTCTCCCCACACCCGCCTTCGGTTTGTTGGTCATGCCCCAAATTTCACCCGCCTACAAGTTGAAAACATCTTAAACAAGGTGCCGCTGTCAAGTGGCTACCAGCTGCTCCATGAACCGCTCCATCTAGGCAGAGCTAACTTTAGTCGTCTGGCGGCAGGGCAAGCGCAGGTTAACTATGATGTCGCTGGCAATGGACTACTCAATGGACGAAGCCTGAGCCGTATTCTACAGGAGCAACCTTGGACTTGGTCGGGTGAAGTGCACGTGCAGGAGCTGATTCTTCCCCAGGGTGTGCAGGCGAACCAGCTGCAGGGCATTAAGGCAGACCTTCTGCTGGATTTTCTGCACCAGCTGGACGAGCTCCCGCTGCTGATCCTTCAGGGTCGCATCCAAGTTGAGCGCATCGCCGTCAACGGTTCGGTGCAAGCAGCTGAAACCTTGAACATGCAAGCCTTCCACGAACTTCAGAGGCAAGTCGTTTGGCTGGATAGGCAGAACGAACTAAGGACGCGTTGGGTTCTGAAAGAATCTCCCCAGTTCCAGCAGAACCTCCAAGTCCTGGGCAGCTTTAACGAGCGCCTGCTCCCAGAACTGCTGGATGACATTGTGCCGCGCTCCGACACGCACGAGGTGCTGATCGAGGGCACCAAAAGCTTTCTGGCTCCTGTTACCACTAAAGAGCTTCATCTGGCTGCGCTGAATGGGATTCCCTTCAATAACATGGCCAATAAATTAACTCCGCTACACCTCACTAGAAATGTCCGCATTCAGGGACGCATCTTTGTGGAGGACCTGCAGCTAAATGGTCAAGTAAACGGAGATCCGGACATTCCTGCTGATCTGCAGAAACTGCTCCGCTGGGATCTAAATACAGGAGGCTTCGTGCATCGGGGAGCCGTTGAACTTCCAAAAAAGGCGCTACAACGCCTAGTGGTTTTGGGACACTTGAAAAATCGCAGCCGTGAGCCCGTTCAGGAACTCTTTGATCAGCTAATCTTTAAGGAGCAGCATGGCATACACTTGCATGGTCACAAGACTTTCACAGGCCGTCTTCGCATTGAAGATGGAGCACACATCAAGTTCTTCAATGGACGCAACCTAGAACAGTTTCTAGAGAATATAATCTACGTAGATTCACAGGGGGAGATACGTTTGGAAACACCTGTTCACTTTGCGGCTGATGTTAAAATGGATCATCTTGAGGCAGATCGCCTTGTACTGTCGGGCGAGCTGCTCAACGGATGCAATGTAAGCCAGTGGCTCCTGGACACTATTCGGGTCGATCGCGATTTCCAAGTGCCTAAGAGTGAGTAAAATATTCTTCACTTTATAATTCGATTTAATCATGTTCGCATTTCAGTTGCGTTTGCAAAGGGATCGCTGGACGGTAATTTCTTGGAGGTAGAGGAGCTTAACCAAGTTAATCTCTCACTGGTTGTTACCCGCTTCACGGAGCAACAGTTAAGCGATCCCCTACAGGCAGATGATTTGCTCCTAGATGGTCAGCTGGTGGTGAGGGGCACTGTAAATGGTTACAATCTACCAGAGGAGTATACCAATACTTTAATGGTGAGTTAAATATGACACTTTATACTCAAATAACCCCTATCACTCAATTTCATCCTCAGATTAACCCTTTGCGAGAGCAGCAAGTGGATACACCTTTATTGTTGTCTAACATTTTTGTCACCGGACCCCTGGAGGTAACTGCTCCAGTTCTTGGTCTAAACGTAAGCGATGTGGCAATTTTGGGCGAAGATCCAGTGCTGCTGCAGTCGTCGCTATATTTCGACACCCTGCATGCTCCGTTTTTGAGAGCGCATCAGAACATCAATGGATTCGACTTTAGGGATTGGTACGAAGGAAGCTTATGGGCAAGAGGTCGGGAGCAGCAGGAAATAAGCGGAAACTGGCGCGTAAAGAAACTGCAGGTGAAGCAGGGTGATGAGCTGCGACCACGTCGACAAACTGCAGAAGAGAGTTACCGGGAGTTCTGCGAGGGTTTGGTCAGGATTCTCCTGCCTTACAAAGTTCAGAAGCTGCGGAGGAGATTTTATTTAAATCAGGAAATTGATCAGGAGAATATTCGCCGAGTATTTGCTTTGGAGGCACCCGGGGGCATTAGTTATCTCCTGATCAACGAGCGAGGATGCTGGACCCGCATCCACCGCTGGAATGGATCTTTATTCGATCGATCTGGAGCCTTCAAGAGCGGACCCGTGGACGACGCAGTTGCTTTACGAGTGGGAAACACGAGCTCTAACCAGGACTTTGCTTTTATGACCAGCTACGAGTTGCAGGATAAACAGAACGAGCCAAGCTTGAATTGCAGTGCAGTGAAGCCCATTCTGCTGAGCTGGAAACTGAACAAAACGAAGAGCACTGAGCACATGGAACTATCAGCGGACACCTTAAGAAATCTCAAAGATCAATATGAACAGCTTAAAAACCAGCCACTCCCTAATCCCAGTTACCAGCAAGCTTTTAAGTATCTGCAGCGTCCCAGCATCAAGTCTCAGCTCGGATCAAAGTGGCAAGAGGATAAACAGGAACTGAGTCCTTCGGAGATGGACAGAATGCGAAGGCGTCTGCTGGACACCTTGGAATTCCGGTTGCAAGCGGAGGTAAACATTACCCAGCTAAGTATTCCAGAAAGCGACCTATTCGACGAGCACCTCGTGGAAGATTTTTTGGAGTTGATGCGCCAATTGCGATCCTTGCCCCGGCGTCTAGATACAGAGACTCTTCCACTGCCAAACACGCCGGCCAGAGTTCTGGCCGCACGGAGTGCCCAGCTTATCTGGCCCACATTGCAGGAGTTGCGAGGGGTTTCGAGTGGAAACGATTCTGGCTTCCAGGAGCAAGTTCTGGAGCAAACGCTGCTGGATGTGCTCATGCTGGCCAACGAAGAAAATGGCTCAGGGGATGAAGAGAAGCTGCATGCTGTGATTCAGAGACTGAGAAACCTTAAAGGAGAGCTTCAAGGGCAAGAGGAAGACCATGAGGGACCTGCTGCCTCCTCTTCGGATAGAAATGAACAGCGTTTGACGCTACCAGAAGTCGACTGGAGACCCGTTCAAACACTTCGCCTCGCTGTGGGGCCAGCAAACCGTCCCCGACTTCTTTACGCCCGGCTGACCGTGGTGTCACCAAAAGACGGTCCTCCGCCCACCACGCCCTCCACTGCTCCAGCCGCCCACATCCAACTGCATCATGCAAATGGATCGCTCTTTCAATCGCTGGCAGGGGAGCATGGGGCACGCCATCTGACATCATTGCGGGTACGAGATGAGACGCTGCTAGCATTTATGGAGGGATGCTGCCGTATAAGAGTGCTTATCTACCGCGGTGTGCAAGGATTCGTGGACTTTGCCCGTTTCCCCGCACCTTCCGAAGAAGCTAAGAGCGGAGATGGGGAGGTCTTGCAGTTACTATCCCTACGCTTGCCTCTTAGTCGGCCACCCGGAGCCATGTACTTATTGGCGGTGGTTCAAGCTCGACGCGTCACTTTCTACGAAGTGGTGGTAGCCGGATTACTAGAGCCGTGGCTCCAGTGCCCATGATGGAGAAGCTTGTTAAATTGAAATGAATATGTAAACGTGTTTGTATGGATGATAGTGAGTAGCTTATAGATGTAGTTGGTTGTCTTTAGTGTGCTGTTTGTTAACTGGGTAATATTATTGTAATTATTCTTCTTGTTGTGAATAAACATTGGTTTATTGATGTTTAAAAAGTATATAAACGATAAAATTGCGATTCATAGTTGAATTAGGTGAGTACCCGATTAGTAGCAAGTGCTGTTCCCACAAAGGCTTGACAATCTTTAACTATATAGATATATCTTTATTTCAAGAGCTTAGTTACACATATACATAGCATTAACCACGACTTTTTGCTTGCCCTCGCACTCAGTGATTGACTCTTACATCCTAGGCCGGACTTACGACTATGAGTCCCCGGATTGCGGATCCCTTATCCGCGGGGCACGCAGATTGAGAGGACAGTGACTACAATAAATACACACACATTACGATAACGCTTGGATGAGGACGACGAAGTTGGGAGGAAACATATGTACAGTTAGCCGGTCCGCTGGATCCTCCTACGAGGGAATCTTAACGGGCAGAAATAGGCGCGGATCCCCGATCTTGGGACTGAGTCGAACCACCACCTGGTCATCGCCGTCACCCACTTCCAGGAACGAGTTCCAGTCGGCCAGGAAGTAAAATCCATTCTTCTTTTTGGCCGGCGGTGGTTCCTCGCTGACAGGATCAGGTCCAAATGAGTCCGCCAAGTCGTCGAGGGATCCGTTCCGGGGCTCCTCCGTGGTGGTAGTGGTACTAGTGCTGCTGCTTTCATCCTCTCCAACTGCTCCTTTGGTGTCTCCATCTATGTCGTCTAAACCCAGACTCAGACTAATCTTGGTGGGGGACTGGGTGGGTGCTGGCGGATCATCGCCATCTTTCTGCTTACCACTCTCGGTGGTGACATTTTCCACGCTTTGACGCCTTGCTTTCAGAGTCTCATCTTGGCCACTCTGAAGGGACTGCAGATAGGCGGCGTCTGGATTGGGCCTCGGACTCGACGTCGCTGTGGTTACCTGGTCCAAGCTCACATTGAGCTGTTGCAGTTCTTGGAGATTGCTGATTAGGCGCTGCAGCTCGCTGAGATTGCTTTTGGAGTCATCCCTTTTTTCCTTGGGTGCCTCGGGCTCCGGCTTCGCCAGCTGGTAATTAAACTCACTGAACTCTGCCATGAGGTCGCCATCGAGCTCACCCTCTCTTTCGTCGCCCTCATATAAATCCTCTGCGTCGCCCTCATCGCTGCGCCGCCGGAAGCCACTGCCCACACCCAGTCCCTTGGCCAAATCACTGGGCAGTCCCTGTTTGGGCGCTAGTTCAGTGCTTACACCAATCCTGTTGGCCGCTCGCTTAATGGCCGCTTCAATGATTTTGGTGGCACTGAAAACGGGCAGCTGGAGGCTGCTCTCCGTGGTGGGTTTGGCTTCCGGGATGGGACGCACCCTCGGACGGCTAGTGGTGAGCGAAAATACGGCCGGCGAGGAGGTGTCATGCACTTGAGCGGGAGCCGGAGTGGTGCTAGTCGTGGTGGTGGTGGATGAAGTGGAGGACGAGGTAGCCTGCAGCTGGCTTTCGAGCTGCTGCGACAGCTCGTGGGGCAGAGCGACGCCTAACTTCTGCAGCTGTTGGGTGTTGTAGAGCAGTTTCTGCAGCTCCTCCAGATCCGCCTTTCGGGGTCCCGAGCTGGGCGTGGTGGGAGCCCTCCTTGCGGGCACGAAACGAGGAGCAGCTGGCGTGGTCGGTGGTTGGTTCTGCACTGTCTTATAGATGGGCTGCATGTGCTGATAGCTCTGGCGCTCGCCTGTGTCCTCTAGGCTACCGAAAAACTGCTGGAACTGGCCAAAGTCTGCTGAGGATCCACGCTGCGGATGGGCGGGCTGGCTCATTGACAGTTCCCGGAGCTCCTCGCTGGAAGATTGGTAAGGCGTGGCCATGGTTACAGGCTTCTCGTAGACGGGCAAATCCAGTTTAAGCTCTGGTTCCAGCTCCACCACCTGATCCCTGGCTGGCTGAGCATAGACGATATGAGCTCCATTGACTGTTTTTACATTAGGACTGCGGATCGAGGCCGCGGTGACCAGCTGCGAATGGGGATGCGTCACGTGTTCCGTTCGGAGTTGTACTCTTTCTAGCTCCTGGACTTTGCTCAACAGCTTTTGCAACTGCACGTAGTCCTGTGGATGCACCTCTTCCCGAAGCAGCCCATTGCTCCTTTCAAAGTGGCTCAAGGGTCTCTGCTTGGTGGTGGAAGCAGCCGTGGAGATCTCTACAGTTCCTCCGCCAGGAAGGAGGGAAGCTGAGGTCGGCGATAGTTCCTGCAGGTGGGCATAATCGTTGCTAGGCAAGCTAATTACCGGCCTGGAACCAGCCACGTTTCTTGTGAGGAAATTAGGCTGTGTTGTGGGCTGTTGCAGTTGCTCCAACTGCTGGACACGGGTAATCAGTGCCTCAAACTGAGCATGATCCACTGAGGGCGTAGGCCTGGGCGTCGTGGTTGTTCTCGTTGTTGTACTTGATGTGGTGGAGGTGGACGTTGTAGTCGTTTTCGGGTGCTGTTTCTTTTTGCTGTTCCTGGCCTGCTCGTATAACTTCTCCAACTCCCGATCGTCGCTCAAAAGGCGCTGCAGCTGGAGAAGATCAGCAGCACCTAGAGAGTTGCCTTGTCCCACTCCCAAGCCCAGAGCCTGATTTCTCAATGGCTTTGCGGTGGTGCTGGTTGTGCTCGTTGTGGTTCTGCTGGATTGCTCCAACTGCTGGAGCTGTTTAAGGATTCGCTGCAGCTCTCGTGCTTCGTTCTGGGAAGGCGAGGGGGTGGTGGTGGTGCTGGTGGTTGTGCTTGTGGTGGAGAAACGACTGCTCAACGATTGGACGCCCGGACTGGCTGCCTTAATAACATTTTCTGGATTGATCTTAAGCTTTTCCAGTTCCTGGAGATTTTGCAACAACTTGGACAGCTCATCGGAACCTGTAGGCGTGGACTGGTGGTTTCCCCCGTTGGCAAAGTTAAGGTCTATGTTCGGATCGATTCGCCTGCGCGGCTTCTTGGCCTCAATGAGTAGAGGTTCCCCGTGGGTGATAAGCGGCACTGGAGCAGGTGTGGTAGTAGTCGTGGTGCTCGTTGTGGTAGTAGTGGTGCTGGTTGTGGTGCTCTTTGGAGTCTTTCTCTTAGGCTGCGATTGAAGGCGCTCAAGTTCCTGCAGATTTTCCAAGAGCTTGGCCAACTCCGCGTTTCCCGTGGGGGGCAAACGGGCCGTAGCCGTGGACAGTTCCGTGTGAGCACCAGTTGGTTCCTCCGTGGGCTTTGCCTCCTTCTTTAGTGCTTTTGGAGCCTTCCGGACAATCCCAAAGCGGGTCAGGTAACCTTCGACTTCGGGCTTCACGCGCAGCTCTTCGCCAATATTCAGGGGCTTGAAGTTGGAGTAGGCCTCCGGTCGGATTCGAGCCCCTTGGAGACCCCGTAGATCTGCCACCGCTACCACCGACGGCTGGGGAGCGCTTTCCGCGGGGTAATAGTCGTCCAACGCATACCTCTTGTGGGCAGAATCGCTTTTACCGCCCGACACAATGCCCAGGCTTTCGAGGATGTCCGCCACCGGCTTCACCGTACTGCTGACAGAGCCACCTCCTCGCTCGGAGGGTTTGGGTTTCCTCAGGAACTGAGCATTCTTTGCACTGTAGTGGGAGCTGAATCGGGCGGCTGACGGTGCAGCAGCGGGATTAGCTGAAGGCTGGGAGGCCGCAGTAACCGGTTTGAAGTCCTGATAAACCACCGGCGGCGGCGCTGGGGGATGGTAGGTTGTGGCCTGCGGCATGGGTCTGAACTGCTGGTGGAGAGGATTCGCCTGGCTATGGAGCAAGCTGTAGGCTGGCTTGTAGGTGGTGGCTGCCACCGCAGGATTGCCTCCAGGCACTGTACTCCTTGGCAGCGCACTGGGATCCGCGGTAAGAAACTTCACCGGATCCGGCGGCGTGTAGGCGTCGATGACGCGAGTCACCGGAGGACGCGTGTACAGCTCCTGCAGATTCTCCTCCGTGTTGTTGTCCGTGTTGAAGGGCAGGACTAGCATGAGGGCTCGCATGCTGTCCGCTCGGCTCATGTCGCCTGCCTCCAGGCTTTTCTCGTATTCCTCGCGGGTCACTTTTTCGTACAGCTCCTCGATCTCGCCACTGCGAAGATTGGGGTTATTAGAATCGCACCTTCATTGACCAGTCGCAGCTCCAATGATCACTCACCGCGTCAGCCTAGGCAAGGCCGGATCGTTGGCCAGGATCTTTTGCACCTCGTCGATCGTCTGCTCGATCTCCGGCGGCTGGAAGAAACTCTTGTCCAACTGCTGCCGCGCATTCCCACCCTGGATAGTGGGCAGGGCCCGTGTCACGCCCCCCAGCTGCAGGAGGGCGATCAGCGCCAGGCACTCACGGAGCATCCTGGGAAAGCAGGTCGAGCACTGCAAGGAGAAACGTGTGAAAATTGGGGGCGGATGTCTACTATCCTTACAAATATATCCCTAAAATGGCACATCTCCTTCAATAACTACACCTATACTGTAAACAGTTGGAACAGACTCCTTAATTTCTGATCTAGGATGCCCCTTTCGATTTTGCTTGTCCAAAACTCACATATGACACCTTTCGCTTTCTTACTCCCTCTCTTTTGACTTCCCGATAACTGACTGACTGACTGATTGACCCACCGACCGAGCATTCAACCATATCAACCACACATTAGCCAACGAGATACTGACCACTGCTAGTTCGGTAGCTTCATCACCGTCCATCAACGATGGTAATAATCGGGTGGCCGTGTGTACCGAACAATCACAATCCGAATCGCAGATCACAGATCACAGATCGCGACTGCCGGAGACAAAGTTTCCGCCCAGGAAAAGGAGAATGGGGAAATAATAGGCGACTCACAAAGAAATCAAATGAAATGCATGACAAATTTTCGTCAAAAGCCGACAGCGACAACGAAAGTGGAAAAAATGGATGAAAATAGTGCTCAAAGACAGCGACAAATATGTGGACAAGTGTACAAATTTATTAAACCAACGGAGATCGAAAACAAGACGTAACCCCCAATCAGAAAACACTTGTTAAATAGTGGAGTGTGAATGACCATATTTTGCTAAGATTTTCGAGGATTGCGCAACCGGAGCGGAGTGGTCGGGTCCTCCGATCAGGATGAGAGTGATGCAAGAGCCGTTGACGAGGCAAATGGAAATGGAAATGCAAATGGATGGACATTAAAATGGAGTTGCAGCCTGTGGCGAAGATCTTGTCCAAATTATGACAGTTTCCTCGGATTACCAGTGGTGGAGGGGACCGCGGGGAGGGAGGACACTTCGGTACTCCATCTATCGAACCTATCGGAGCTTTTAATTTTCACTTAATTGCCGTAGTTAAATCATAAATTAAATGAGAGCCGTAGAAAGCGATGACGAGACAAGACGTTGACGCGGTTGTCTAGCAGCGAAGCCGTTAGCGAAATGAACTGTTAGGTAATCTGGTCGAAAACAAGCCAAGATAGTTATGGCCAAGGTATGCCGCTCTAACTGAACTGAACTAAGCTCAACTGAACTAAACTGCGGCTACGTGCCAGGCATTCTAAATGAGCGATAAATGGAGTCAACTGCAGACGGGATTGAATGAATCAAATGCGTTAGCAAAGGAGATCGGAATGGCATCTTGAGGTATCTGCGGAATGCCGCTGGTTGAGATCTGCGCCGAGCGGATAACTCTGAGCTGAGTTCCAAATGTGGACAATAACACTCGGTATATGTTGATTTAATGAGACAGAAAAGGGTATATATATGCGAAATGCCACATGACCTATTGGCATTAGCTTAGTTTAAAGGTCGATGACTAATAAACTCTGTCATTATGCTCCAAATAAAAACAAATCGCGACTGTTCCCTTGCACTACATGGCGCATACGCAATTCCGTTTTGCATAGAAAGGGGGAGGGGAATGCATTTGTGCGTGACTTTTTGCGTGTGTATGGGACGTATAATCAAAACGTAAATAATTTGTTGCCATTGTGGCGGCAGGCACACGAAATGTGAGCCAATCTTTGGTGAGTGCATTTCCAATTCAGCAAAAGCAACCGCAGTAGCCTAGCCAAGCCATGCCAAGCCGATTATGATGATGATGATGATGACGATGACGATGACGACGACGTCACTGAAGCGGATTAAAACCAGAGCAACTGCGCTCTGTGTGTTTGGTAACAATTAAATGTGTGTTAAGTAATCTCAGACGCCTATTAATGTTATTATCTGCACAATAACCTAGTCCCTGGGACATATATATGCCCAATTGAGTCGATTTGAAAGTATTTTCCGTTTCCATTTCCACTTTCTTGACATTTCATTGTGCCATATGATAGTTATTAACACCGACACTCTGCTTGCTGACGCGGAAGCTTGTCAAAAGTCCGAGCTAAAGGCCCTGATCCGGGGTGGAATAGCAGCTGTAGGAAGTGTTGAATAATGGCTACTCCCCTGGCAAATGAAACTCGACGTCTGGCCAGACAATTCAATTTGCGAACCCACCAAAGGGTCAACTTGACTGGAATTTTGTCATTTGAGGTTATAGTTCTTGAAAAAGCTTTTTAAAATAATTAGTTGTATGATTAGTAGAAGAATTGTGTCCATAAGTCTAAGTCAGAACTTTATACGTGCTACCTAGTTGGCTATCGTAGATTGACACCCAAATTAAATGTCTCAGGATCAAAGTCCCTGAAAACATAGGATCAAATTTGTCCACACACATTTTTCTCTCAAGCCCTTGGCTCAAATGGGCTTATCCGTGAACTTTAACGTCTTTTACAGTCACCTTATTACCCGGTGGCCAGCAATCACACAGCAATTTACAGAGACAATCGCAAGAAAAAAGGGGAAACAGTGGTCCCCACAAAAACACAAGACAATTGTCTTTGGCCCAAGCATTCGCTTCATTAGTTTGGCTTAATCAAGAGCAGCGAGCACTTAGCCTTGCTCGAAGCTGGCCAAGAAAGGTCAGGTTGATTAACTAGTCATTAATCTTAATGGCCTCTAGAAGCTCGATAAGTACGCTCGAAGGGAGGCACTACTACGTGGAATACTCTTTGTGGGTCAATAGACAAGAAGGAGTATTCATGATCTAGATTTGCATCTTAATTCGAATCCATTGATTTAATCGACCATATTAATATCTAGGTCGCCTACTTTAGGGTTTGAAATCATTACCAGGCTAATGTTTTTCAGTTTCTTTAGACTTTTAAGTGCTGCCTGCAGTCCAAATCATCTTTGCCTGCATTTTGCCACATGACAAATGTGAGGTGATCTGGATTCTCATCTGGTTCTACCTGGCACCGGGCTTGGATTAACAGTGGGCGACTGTGAAGGTCACCTCTGTGGCTGCCTGGCACAACTTGCTGCCATTTCCGGCTCTTGGCTCTGAATTTGAGTTGAGAAAGTGCTGCTCTCTCTCCAAATCAGCCGATTAGTCAGTCAGTTAGGCGGCAGATGCATCACAGCTCCATGGTCTGAAGTCCGCAGCTTCCACAGCACTTTTACTCGGCTGCCATGTGCCTTATGGGCTCCTGGCCATTGCGGTTTTCCTCGTTTTGCCAGTCGGACGAGTGGACCTGGATGGTGGATTCTACTTAAGCCAACTGCATATGACAAGTGAATGTTGTTTTGGGCGGCCAGGAAAAGCCAGTAACAAGTAACTAGCCCCGAAACTGAACCAAGTCGCTGGCGAGGCGGCTAACTTGGCCAACTGGCTTTGGTTTTGGCTTTGGCTACACTCGGACTTTGGGATTGGGTTTGGTTTGGTTTGGCTTCGCATTCGGGCTCGGATTTGGATTCGAATACGCCATCGGGTTTGGGCCTATTTGGATCTGTTTGACTCGTTTATTGGCACTTTTACTCAGTCGATTGATTTCTTGCCTTGGCAGATGCTTAATTATTGTTTTTATTATTGCTCGTTCGCTGCCCCTCTGCACTTTGTTTGTCAAGTTGTTTGGCTCGGTGGCCTGTTGTTTCCCTTTTCATGAACACTTTCACCAGCGGATTGCCGAAAAAACAACGACAGTAATAATAAATATTAAAGCACTTTACATGCCTTCGCTTAATTTTTGAATTGCTTTTTAGCTGCTATAATAGTTATGAAAAGTGTCGCTGCAATTATGTTGTCTTTTTTTTCGTTGGCATTATTTTACCACCAGTTATTTCATTATTCCCCTTCTTGGACTGCCCCACGTTGCGCAGTGTCTTATGTCTATTTGGGTATGGGCTATGCAATTTAATTAGAGCACTGCCATATTACGGGTAATTGGTTTTTGTCTTGCTCTCGTCATTTGTACTAAGCTTCCTTAAATCCCACTACTACTTCTAAACTAAATTCTATGAACTGCCTGGTAGAAGCTATAGGCTACATTATGCGTAACCGATAGTTCATGTCTTAATGACAGCCATTAGATCCTATTCGATCCCATTCGTTGCACATGCAATCGAAATCCCCTTTGCAGTGCCCTTGTGCCAAGGTCGTTGCTGCGGTGCAGCCGTGAGTTTGTTGCCTAAGTCTTTTGTTTGCTGCTTGCACCACCTGTGCAACACCAACAACCTGTCTGTCACCAGCGGACCAGCAGTAGCCAACTATTTTCAATTACATTTTCAATTTTCGACCGCTCGCTCGCTCACGTTCGCCGCGCACTCCTAAAAGTCCAAATTTAAATCGAATAGAGACGCTTTTTCACAACTTCAGAGGCTTCAAACTTTCAATGCACACGGAGCACAGCACACCACACTGTTAAAAAAAAATGGGGGAAGGAAAAACCGAAATTAAATCGAAGCAAAACGCGAACACGCGACTGTCGCTTGCCTTCTGTGTCGGTATCGATATGGATAGATAGCGGACTCGGTTTGGTTCGTTTTCGGTCTCAATCGCATGCGCGGCCTGCAGACCATTTTCAATGAGCGTTCGCAGCGTACTGAACCCGGCCGAAAGTCGTCTTGGCCAACTTCGCTGCTGCTGCTGCCGCCACCGCCGCCGTAGCTGCTGCGGCTTATGTTGCTACTACCGCTTTTGCTTCTTCTGCTTCTGCTTTTGCTGCGGCGACTTGGCTCTTTAGAAGTCGCAGCTAGAAAACACTGGATGCTGAGTGCTTTGATTAGATGCATCCATTTAATCCCATTTGAAATGCATGGCATAAACTTACATTTCATAGCCTAGATTCGGCGCTCCAACTTGCTGGCCTCACAAATACGACACGATACGATACCATCTATTAGGCTCGCTTGGAGCCATTACATAAATTGGTTCATTGTAAAAACACACTTAACACAAAGCAATTTAAAAAGGCATGTTAATGCACGTCATGTGCCGATACTGGTACTATACTAGACTGTTATATGTACTGCAATAACATTTGAAATAGTAACCATACGGCAAGCTTGCATTGAGTTAAACTATTTTGCTGCAGATTGAACGATTTTAGCACCTAATAACAACGAGGCCTCATCTCGATTGATTAGCATGACATAGCGATAGCAGATTGCTAGTAGGCTGGTTCTTTTAGTACTGCCTTTGGCAAGGCAAGGTGCAGCGCTCTGGCGCCGAAGTGTCAATTAAAAATCGATTTGGCTTAGAAGACATTTTTGGGAGGGATTCCGAGTGCGACGCGAGGCCGATCGTGGTGACCGCTGAGCGCCGAGCTCCCATCAAATCGGTTGATCGCCGGTTAAAAGTGGCTGGCTTGCCTTGACCAAGTACACTGCGAACTATGATAAGACGGAGCATGGCTCTGGCCAGGGAAGGTGAACAGGTAAGCAGCAGTCTGCCGCGGATGCAGACGGGTTTCTTCTGGCGCACGGGCATTTCACTTCGGCCAGCTTCTTTGCCCCATTGACAAATTCGATTGGTTCGATTTTCTCTGGCTTTCTGCTGCTGCGCCCCGCAATGTTGCGGACTAAGATTGGTTTGGTTTTTATTACCATGTGGTCTCTGCTCTGCTCCGCTCCGCTTGCATAATAAAACTCACGCACTGGGAGCGCGGCCAGCCATGGTCTGTATATAGCCGATCAACGCTCAACGATCAACGATCGAAGACCGTCGATGGGCCTCAATGAACTCGGGCTCCAGTGGTTCCCATCGCTGCCACTCGATCGCTCTGATCCCTCCGGACTTCAAGTGGACCGGGCGGAATGGGGAAAAGGAAAATCCATTGGGTTTGCAAAACATGAGAGTTCTGTCTTGTCTTACGATTCCTGCTACAAATATAAAGACGCAGTTAAACCTAGTTTCTCAACAGGGCCACACAGGCCACAAACTTTGGGCTCATTTTGCGCTTGGCACGTTTTGCTCGAAATAATTAAAACGATTTTTGGTTATTTGTAACATTTGCCATTTGCACACAACGGTTTTTACCGCCTCGCCGCAAAAAGGGAGGCTGAGGCTGCCTTTTTGTGTGTGACAACATTTGACACAATTTAACGCTGACGCGACACATTCGTCTGCGGTTTTAGTTTGCTAAGCTCAGCTCGAGCCGCATGCCTTATGCCTCACTTAAGTTGTTTTGGGATGGGTAAGGTACATAGGTGGAACTAGGGGTAGGGTTTGGCCAGGTGCTTCACATTTGGAGCGCATGCGCTTTGGCTTTGCCTTTTGCGCACACTCGCATTGCGACACGGCAAACAACAAAGCGCCAAAGGAACCGAACTAAAACAAGCAAAAATATATAAACGAAAACTCAGAAAAATTACGAAGCCCATAACTCTTGACATGACACGGCCAAATGCTCGGGAGAATGGAGTGGGGCTCGGCTTGGAGCTATGGAACTATGGAGCTATGGAGCATCGCGCAAAAAGTGAATTGCTATAATGCGCCGTGGATGTGCAAAATAAAATTGGTCAACTACCCAGGTGGCAGGCCAAATACCCTAATACCCTTAGGTGGCCATAGCATACGAAGCTCTAACTTATAGAACCAACTGCACCGACCAACCAACTGACAATGCTATGTTAGTTGGCTGGGGAGCCAGTTACCAAGATCAAACCACACAAAAATGATAGTTTAAGACAAAAAGTCAATGCCATTGTGGCCAAATTGCATATATCGATCTGGCATTTCGTCACGTGGGTGCTAAGTGCTAAATTGTATCTCCATCTTTTAGAGATCTCCGCCAGCGAGGTGATAAGGCGTTGGCTGCGGCACCTGTCCGCTCCCGCTCTCTCCCCTTTCTCCGCCACCCTTTCTCCGCCGCTGCTTTTACTTTATTCGGCCATTCACTTTCTCCGTGTGTTGTTTGCTTTGCTAATTTTGGATTTGCCCGCGTCACTGCAGCAACAGCGAAAAGTGAAACAGACGTCCAGCAAAATGGACGCCAACTTGCGCCTGCAAGTTCGTATGCAAAATTTCAAGAAATTATCCAATCGCGTGGCTCGGATTATTCAATTTCAGTCAATCAAATTCAAGTCCGATTCCGTATGAGAAGTGAGCATTGCTGGTCCGAAAGCAGATCGAAGATCGAGACCGCATGGTCGCCCCAGCCGATTTCGTCACAAGCTAGTGCTGATGTTGTCCCAGTTCTGGGATCAGCCAGCCCAACCGAGAGGCAACGACATCGGCCATGCCGAGTTCGTTCGTTACCCAAGACTTTCGATTATGACGTTGGGAGGAGCTGGAGTCCCCATCAAAGCGACGGGCTATAACGCTAAAACAGTCGACTGATTGCCGTCGTTAAAAAGCCACAAAACAAACGGCAGCAAACGGATTTCTCCTGGCAGTTACTACATATGATTTGTAAAAAAACATATACATTGTAAAATCAGGGGTTATCTTTTCAGCTTTGACTCGAAGTCAAACCTTGTAAGTTCCTAATAATGAGCTCGGTCCTACGTTCTCCAGCTTCCGCTCAACCAAGACAAAAGGCAAAGGAAAGTGGAGGAAGTGCAGATCTCAGAAAAATGCGGATTCGTATGAGACTTATGTGATTCGAGATTGAAATTTTGTTTTATTGCTTATGGAATTTATTTTATGGCGAACGCTAATGGCGCGAAAAGGAAACGAAAAAAGTAGGCGAAGGTCGCACTGCAGAGTTATTAATTAGTACAACTGAATTTATCTAGTAACTTACCAATTGAAGAACGTTTTTATTAGTTTCGGAAACACAAAACAAAAAAGACAATAAAAACGCAGGAGTAAGCACACACGAACACACGTATACTTTTAAATGGCGACAGTAAGGTAACATACGTTTCGAGCAATTTATTGGACTTGCATCCATTTTCGGGTAACATTTCGATTGCTACTCATTGCCACGACATGCACTTAATTATAATTAACACTTCAAACTGATTTGCAGCACATTTTTTAAACAAAAGCCGCCCCGTAAATCAAAAGCCTGTACGCCGTAGAACAGTTGCTTCTTCTTCAAGAAGCGGAAGAACAAGAAGAGAACTTTGAAATGAGCAGCTTCTTCTTCTCTTTTCCGTTATGTACAGCACACCTTCGCAAAAGGGTACAGACTGACGATCTAATTTAGCAAAAGTATTGTAACTACAACTAGGTCAATTGGAAATACAAAGTCAGAAATTGAATGGCAGCTATAAAGAAAATAAGTATTAAAATATTAAGTTTAAAGATTGTAATATTATTACATGGAGCTTTATCAAAGATGCGAAGATGTGTGGTGTAAGGTGCATGCCAAATATGAATTTGATGAAATCTATGTAGTTTTAAGATTTATAAATATTTTCATTAATCTTAGCTGTTAATTTAATAGTAATAATATCACTTGATAATTCAATAGCCTATAGTCACTGTCGGCCGGCGATGATTTTATCGATAGTATCGAATGCCAATCGATTGCTGTTACAGCTGTTCGCGCATATGTGTGGGTGGGATTTATTCATAGCAAGGAAAATTACGAGTTTCGCGGATATAGGATTTTACATAAGTTCGCCATGCACACGCACTAGAGCCACAAATCGAGATCGGATTGATCGATCCGGAACTCCGAATATCGGAAGCACAAAGAGGACGGCCGACTGCCCCATGTGTGCGTGCGCGAGTGTGTGAGTGTTTGAGTATGTGCGTGTGCGTGTGCGTGTGAATGAAAAACCATCAACTGTGAAAATATAACCAAAAATAAGTCCGAGGCACACGGTTGCAGGCGAGGATTACCAGTCCCCCCAGATAAGCCCCGGAGGAGCAGCAGGTTTCCCCTTTAGAGCCAACCCCGTCGCTTTTCAGAATGGCGGATGCCCAGGCAGCGGCGGCCGGAAAAAAGAAGTACAAGAACAAAAAGAGCTCGGCAGAGAAGAACCCCAATCCAAATCCGAATCCCAGTGGCCAGGTGGAGGCACAGACACCCAGCAATGGACACCAGCACCAAGAGGAGGAGGCGACGGAAGACCAGGAGCCAGCGCAGGAACTCAGGGGCCTGCTTAAGAAGATGCACCTTTGCAATGGCCATGGTCACAAGGAGCAGGAGGCTCGGCCGCTTGTGGAGGTCGTCAATGGCCATGCACATGGGCACAGCAACAACAATCACATTCGCTGCACTAGCGGCAGCAGCAACAACAACAACAGCACACACAACAACAACAGCGTAGACAGTAGCAACAACAACCGTAAGCAGCGAAGAGAAGGAAGCGGTGGCGGAGGATCGGATTCGAACGCCCTCAATGCGGAGGAGAAGCCCATAACAGCCACAAGCAAAACCACTGCCAACATGCACCCAACCATAACGACGGCCCCAAAACCAAAAGTGTCGGAGGAGGCAGCTGTGGAACAAGGAGTGCAGGTGGCGACGGGGAGCAGCCACAGTCGGGAGCAGGAGAATAAGCAGTTGCCCTCCGACTACGCAGAGAGGGCCACGCCCACTATTACAGCACAGCTCCAGCTGCCGGAACCTGCCATTTCAGCCGACGAGATCGTGTATAAGGAATACGAGGCTGAACACCAAATGCATGTGAGTACCTCCAAGTATGACCAAGTGCGAACTATGCGCAACATTAATCTAATCCCCCGCATACGAACACGCAGGACATCATGCGACTGATTCAGGCGGAGCTGTCCGAGCCGTACTCGATATACACGTACCGCTACTTCATCTACAATTGGCCAAAACTCTGCTTCCTCGCCTCGCACGACAATCAGTACGTGGGCGCCATCGTGTGCAAGCTGGACATGCACATGAACGTGCGGCGCGGCTACATCGCCATGCTGGCCGTGCGCAAGGAGTATCGCAAGCTCAAGATCGGCACCACGCTGGTCACCAAGGCCATAGAGGTAGGATGTCTGGGGCATCTTTCCCTTGCAATAAGTGATAAAAAGTAGTAAATCGGGTTGTATGTAGCCGATGCTCGACATGTCTGTTACGGAACAAGTATGTGTCGTTAACTATAGATGAAATTGCCATCAAATCTCACCAATGGCTCCCCGAGCCTCGAGGTGTACTTTCGGTCACATTGGCGAGGGATACATACCAACTACCTCTCTTTCCGTGGAAACTTATATCACACTGTAATTTCCCCATTTGCAGGCAATGCTGGCCGACAATGCCGACGAGGTGGTGCTGGAGACAGAGATGCGGAACCAGCCGGCTTTGCGGCTCTACGAGAACTTGGGCTTCGTGCGAGATAAGCGGCTGTTCCGCTACTATCTTAACGGAGTGGACGCGCTGCGGCTGAAGCTCTGGTTTAGATGAGTGGACCCGGCGGCTGCCGTTGAAATTGTTGTCTAAGTAGCCGCCGAAGATGTCGAGATCTGCGCTCTGCGGAGGCCCAGGGCGCTCCGCTCGTTCTGGGTCCTGGCCAGCTGGCAGCTTGTATCGGCGCCCTGTTTTTTGTACCTATTTAACTAGGAAGCATCGTAGCATCAGTTTATTTTCTCCCAAACTCACCCCGTCCCTTGTCTCTCTTTCATTTGTAAATTATTTTATTATGTAGCAGCAGCAGTACGAGCAACATCTGCAGGAGCAGCACGAGCAGCACACAACGGACCCGAAATTTGGTTAATTTTACAGGAGGCAATTTTGTATGCAATACGTGATTTACATGCATAAAACTAAGCAAGCAATTAGTTATGTACATTAAACAATCTACAAAAACCAATCTAGGGAATAGACAACAACTTGAAGCAGCAGCACAGCACACGCTCATCGACGCCCATTTACAAAGCTATAAACATAGTATCAAATTTTGTAAAAAGATCGATCAAAGCGATGATCACGCAAGTCGAACGATAAACACGATCATGTATATCAAAATGAACGCAATTGGAACCAAGAGCTGAGAACAGACACATAAAAATGCAGTCACATATGCATACTTGTATACAAACCTTCAATGGGTTGATGGCGGTGGTCCTCACGGCTAAGCAAACTCGCCATCTGGTCTTAAGTAACCTCTCTGTGCTCTCCAGAAACACGTAACACGTAGCGATAAGGAAAAGATGTGGTGGATCCCGAGTAACATTGAAAGAACGCAATAAAATCTTCAACAAATACGAAAATCATGTCTTCTGATTTTTAGTTTAGCACAAACTGGGGAACAGCGAGCTTGCTTGGAAGTTTGTGTTGTGTTTTCCAAGTGAGAAACTATATGTTAGTACGGTATTTTCGTTTTATTATCATAAAAAAAAGAATTATAACTACTCGAACTAGGAAAGTATGTCTTACGGATAACTCATCCACAAAGCCAAATAATGACTGCTTCCTTGGGCTCTTTTAGACGTGCCCCACCGATCTTTCCCTGCCCTGTCACATTTGGTCGCATTCGTCAATAACAATCGGTTTCAATACTCAAAGTTGGATCGATCATGGACTTATCGTAACTAACAGGAGGTTTTAAAGTATGAACAACATTCAATTCAGCCAACTACGGCTGCCCTTATGCTTGACTCCACATGAATGTGGAGTTGTGGCTTATCCTAAGTATGTATGTACATGGGCGGTGTCAGTCTCGGAAACATCACCTGCTGCTCCGTCGGTTCTTGGGACTGCTCGCCGGAACCGAGCTGCCTGATCCGCGTAACTGCTTTAGTTGGGAGCGCGTAGCAGCCTTGATGCTCTGCACCTGCTGCCGCATAGAGGCACTCTTGTAGGTGATGGCTGGTGTGGGAGGAGTGGAGGACGTTGCTCCGGCCTCCTTCTGCTCGAAGAGATCACTCACCTCGACCATGCGCGGCTTGAAGAACATGTTCGGCCGGATGACGGCCTTTTCGGGATGCTTAAACAAGTTCAAGAGGCCCCAAGAGAGCTCCTGGCCGTCGCCCTCCGGAACGGAGGCATTCTCCACCTCCGACTCCAGAACCCAAGCCGCGTTCCGCACCTCGATGCGCAGTCGTTCACACTCCTCCAGGCTGACATTCTTGCTCACATTTAGCACCTGCTCCAGTGGGTTTACGATGTACATGGCCGAGTGATCGGGCTTGGACAGCGGCTTTCCCTCGTTCAAAGATATCGCACGGTTGTGGAAGTCGAACTGCGAGTAGAACTCGAAGAACTGCAGCAACAACTCGCTCAGCGAGCTTTGGTTTCGACTCCTGAAGCCCAGACGATCCACATTCCGGGTGAAGGTGCAGTTGATCCCGTCCTCGGTGACCCGCGAGTCCCCTGACTCCGCCGCCTTGGCCAGCGCTGCAATCGTGGGAAGAATGGGCTGGCGCAGCTGCTGCAGGAAGAACATGACCAGGCAGGTGAGCGAGAAGTTGCTGATCCAGCGACCAGGCGAGGGATTCGTGAGACCGCAGGTCTGCGCCCAGCGCCGAATGGTGAAGGTCAACGGCCGTACGCGCGGATCCATTTCACCGAACATGTAAAGCAGTTCCGACATATAGAAGCCAGTGCTGAAAGAGGGATTCAGTTTAAAACCACATTCTTAAAACATATTTAATGCCAACATGCAACACTGATCACTCCAAAGGCGGAGAGGCAAAAACGGGCGTGGCCTCGTTCAATGAGACAGCCACCGGTGTGGCGCCCGTAGAACTGACCCCCACCACTGGTCGGATATGCGTGCAGCGGGTACTTATCAGGGGCGGGTGAATGGGATGTGAATCATGGCCATCGGCACGCCAGGGAAGTCAGTGCTGCGGAGAGGACTGATTCACCTCCTCACCTGCGGGAGAGCAGTGTACCATTTACACATATACACGACATTTGGCAATCACCACCTGCCGCTATCTAATCTTATCGAGCTGAGGAAGCTTTCTTATCTAAGGCCGCTCTCCCTGCCTGACTGTTCGGCACCACTAGCCTGGATGTTGTCACCGCCGCGTATCTCAGCCGAGCCGCAAGTCTGGTCAAAACGATTTCAACGAACGAGCCCAACGGACATCTGTTTCTAGTCCGCCACTGAGCAAGCTATTTTTTTCATCCGACCCCACGAGAATCGACCCAAGCAAGGTGAATCCTAGTAAAAAGTGCCTACAAATTCCCATTTCTACGCAGTGATAAAAGGATGGTCTATTTTTTTGAAGTGCGATTGAAGAAGTGTTGAATTTCGGTATGGGTACCACACCCAAAAGAAAGTTTCCCAATGGATAAACGTGTCTACACACAACGTCTTACAAAAGTTGATTTTAAGTGATGCTTGGATGTTACTGAGGTGCTCAGGGATACGCCCGCAGCTCCAGTTCCTGGCCCATTTCAATACTTTTGAATAGTTTGGTGTTGCAATTGCTCGTATTAATCATCTAGTGCGTTGCTGATAACGCTATTTGCTAAACACAGCTCCGATAAGGCCAACGATGATACAGTGAGCGGCGGGAAAGGGCGGGGAGAATCAACCATAAATGCCAAGCAACATCGTGATTAATAGGCGCGACCAGGGCGAGCTTTTGGTATGTGACTCAATGGAGCTCCTCAAAATTGAGCAAGGATCAATGCACCGTCTAACTAATACTTCCATCAAGTAGCGCCTCCTTTGTCCTGGGTTTTCAGATCACGCACTTGTCTTCATCTACCTAATGATCATTCTCTTGCCTTGCAGCTTTCCAAACGATGGGCATCGGCTATGGAGCCTCCGACGAGCAGCTGGAGAAGCAAATTGGCTGCGTGAAGTACACGCTCTTCTGCTTCAACATCGTGGCCTGGATGATATCCACAGCGCTGTTCGCCCTGACCGTCTGGTTGAGGGCTGAGCCCGGCTTCAACGACTGGCTGCGCATCCTGGAGGCGCAGTCCTTCTACATCGGCGTGTACGTGCTCATTGGCATCAGCATTGTGATGATGGCCGTCAGCTTCCTCGGCTGCCTGAGCGCACTCATGGAGAACACCCTGGCTCTGTTTGTGTTCGTGGGCACCCAGGTCTTTGGGTTCATCGCCATTGTGGCCGGGTCGGCGGTCCTAATGCAGTTCAGCACCATCAACTCGAGCCTGCAGCCGCTGCTGAATGTATCGCTGCGCGGTTTTGTGGCAACATCCGAGTATACGTACTCGAACTACGTGCTGACCATGATCCAGGAGAACATCGGCTGCTGCGGGGCCTCCGGGCCATGGGATTATCTCGACCTGCGCCAGCCTTTGCCAAGCTCCTGCCGCGACACCGTCAGCGGCAACGCCTTCTTCAACGGATGCGTAGACGAGCTGACCTGGTTCTTCGAGGGCAAAACCGGCTGGATTGTGGCTCTGGCCATGACTCTCGGCCTACTCAACGTCATCTGCGCGGTTATGAGCTTCGTGCTTGTGCAGGCGGTGAAAAAGGAGGAGGAACAGGCCAGCAACTATCGCCGCTGAAGCCTAGCCTCGTTAATCTAGTTAATAGCGACAAGTGACCCTTCGATAGATCTAAGAATTCATACCCAGTTCGAACAATAAGTACAATAAAGATTGCGACCCCCACAAGGAAAGGTTTCTCAGCGAGCGGACGCGAATCACAAATTGCTTGCCAACAGACAGACGAATAATGGTATAAGCAGGCACTTAGCCCATAGCACTTACAGGTTGCTCATGGAGAGGTCCACCTCCAGGTCCAGATGCTCATGGTGGTACTTGATGATAGGCACCCTCGCCTGCAAAATACGCCTCACATGGCACACGCCGGGCAGGAACAGATGCAGCATATCTCCAAAGCATTCCATGTGCCTTTGTGTCTGCGAGCGTCCATTGCTCAGGTTCTCCTTGGTGTGGTAAACAAGTCGCGAGGGCACCGCCGCCTCCAGTGGGCTCTTAGCCCCCATATCACTGTCGAAGCGCAGGATGAGATCCAGGTCGCAGCCCATTCGACCGAATCCGTTGACCGACGAGCCGAAGGGCTGTGCCTGGGCGGCGGGAAACATGCCGGCAATGGCCTGCTGTACCTGGAGGGCGGCTAGAAAGCGCATGCGGATTCCCAGCTCATTCAGGCGCGTGTGCTCGTGCAGCTGCTGCACCTGCTCTTCGATGTCAGCTGCACCACGCAGGAGCCCCAGTAGATGGCCCTGATCCACCTGCCGGGTGCCGTCCAAGGATAGCAGTGCGGGCGCTGTATTGGCAACCAGCTTGGGGCCCCGTCTGCCTCCTCCCGCTGCTCGGAACCACAGAAAGGGAGATCGCACAGGCACGCCGCTTAGCTCGCCATTGGTGACGCCCGCTCCAATGGCAGTCGCCGCCTCGTCCGACGTGGCGTACTCCAGCAGGATGTAGTGCAGGGTCTCGTCTTGCCGCACGCAGTAGTGGTGGGCGCCCATGATCGAGCCGAAGCTGCTGCAGTAGTTATACAACTCCGCATACGACTTTTCGGAGCTCACCTGGACCACAATGCTGCACTGGGCATGTCGCTGATGACGGCCAATGAACTCCTCGTAGTTGGGCCTTCCTGTTGGCGAACATGGACAGTGGTAGTAATATTGAACAGCACAGATCTCGGCCAGAATCGGCTCACCTGCGTTCCGGCCGGGAGAAGCCGCCTCCGGAGCATTGTGCTTTACGCAATATGTACGCCAGAGGCTCAGCTGCTGGGCGCTGCGTCGCACTAAGCTGTTCATGGCGGGCGTGGGATGTGGGCGGGTCAAGTCCTAGGCCCACTTGGTGTGGGTGATTTCTGATCTGGAATTTAACCGAATATTGTTGGGCTGTAGCCTTGAGGTTAGGTTGAGTCGGTTATCGGCCGCAGTCGCTGAGTGTGCAGCCCTGGTTCCTAAACCGTGGTTTTTTTTAGCATTCAATGGGTAAGATGATAACAAAACATATAATTTTGCCATCCTAAGCTCATTACAGCTCCACTTTAATTTAGCTAACCACCATTAGTGCAGAGGTTTTAGCAATGCCAATCTTCTAGAAGAAGCTTATGCATCCCTGAGAAACTATCGATTACTCCAGTTGGCGCCAAACTTAAAAGTTTGTAATTTTATAAACTTTTTATTTCACGTCCCAGTTATTGTGTTATTATTATTATTACATGCGGGTTTTGCCGTGGGATGAACGGACTTCATACAACTAGGTTAAATTAGGCTAAACACGTACAAAAGGGACACGATTGGGTATATTTTTGAAATATACGTTAGTCATCTTCCTAACACTCCTGGATCGGTTACATTAGTCAATCAACGTGAGGTGTATATATCGGATATATGCGAGTGATATATATACATATATTGGGTGTATATAGAGTGCGGTTATTGCTGATATCGTATGCCGAGTGTGTACGCGTGTACAGGTTTATATATATTATCAATTAGGACTGTTATTGTCCACAGACATGGTAATACAGGATTACAGCTTAGCTTAGGTGTTGTTTGTGTTATGTGGCTCGTTCTTGTGTTCTGTAACAATTTCATTGTGCTCTGTGTGCTGTGTGTGTTGTCGTCCTAAATGCAAGGCGCCAAATCATCAAGTTTGATTTCTGGTTTTTGGTTCACTTATTATCTCAGTATCACATATGTCTCCTCGAAATGCGGTCTGTTTAGCACTGGAAACATATCCATTTAGCAACAACTTATTCGCTCTCGACTAAGAGTAATCGTTGAAGAACTACGAGAGCAAGGAACACATCGAAAGAATGCGAAGCTTAAGAAATTAGAATTAATAATTAGAAAGTGCTCTGAGTTACTGTGTGAGTGTTCTCTGATGGATGGGTGTGTGCGTGTGGGCGGGGCGTGGATGGACACGGTGGTAAACGCCGGACTGGACAGCTGTGGTCAGGAAGGAGCCTCCGCAACTGAAATGTGATCTGATTTGACTGACCTCTGAACGTTTTAATAACTAGTAAAAAGCTAAAAATCAATACACTATCAACATTTTTTATCTAAGCGCTACATCGTGGGAGAGTCCCAGTTAAAATGCTTCACAGACTCCAAATTTTGTTAAAGCAAAAACTAAAATCGAGTTTGGAATACTACCAACGTGTCCTCAGCTGTCGTTATCCTAACTATACATCAAATACATTCGTACAGATTTACAAACACACATAGGGTTAAGTTTGATTCGGCTGCCTCGCCGGCTCCACTTCACTTTAGTTAAACGTAGTACTGCTTAGCGGTAGAGAAATGCACTCGACTATTGCTTTCCACAGCCACACCGCCTGGCCCGTTGCCCGGCCCGCATCCAGGTGAACCTGGGCTCTAGACCCAGGACGCGGTCTAGATGTCATCTATGAGGCGACCCTCGATAACGGACGAGTGGTGGTAGTTGGGCCGCGGACGGAAGTCCTCGTTTTGCTCGTTGAGCTGCGTGGGTGAGAGATCAACGCCTGGGCACGAGGGTGTCACGACTATCTGCTCGTACTCGTTCATCCGTTTGCTATGCATCAAATGGAGCGAGATAGCAGTTAGTTGGATACTTCAGAAGCGTCAAGCGAACTCACCCGAAGCACCGGAATATGACGCTCTTCAGCCAAGCGAAGAAGTTAAACTCCGCAGTGAGACCCGGCTTCACGGCCGGATTGGCTGTGCCCACGTAGAACCATACGACGAACACCACCAGGAAGCAGGTGAGAGCGTAGTACCAGTTGACTAGCAGCATGACCAGCAGTTTAGTGAAGGCCTGCAAGGGGAGTATGGGAGTCAAAAATGAGTAAGCTTTCCGGAGAAGCGTCGTCTCCTTTATGCAGACGTACCCCCAGAAGCGAGGCCCAGCGATTACAGTAGCCGGAGTACCAGTTTTTCGTTTTGGAGTGGATGGGCGGACGGATTGGGGCTATCGGTTCGGCCTCGTCGCCCTGCTCCTGCTCGACGCCGGCCTGCGCGACCGACTGCTCCACGGCCAGAGTGGTGTCCGCCTCGTGCCCCGTTCTCCGTTCCGAAGACGTCGCCTGGTTGGAGGAGCTGGGACTCTCGTTGTCAAACTCCAGGGGCACTGTTTGGTGCAGCGGTGAGTTCTGCGGACTCTGCAGGTTCTTGTGACGCACCCGATCGGGGAACAGCAGGTCCAGGTCGTTGCCTGTGTCCGAAACACTGCCGTAACGGCGCGTCTCGTAGCTGGGACTCGACGCCTGAATGCGGAAACGCTCCTCGCGCTGCTCCTGAATGTCGAAGGTCTGGGCCAGCGCAAAGTAGGCGTAGTCGATACAGGCATACGTGAGCAGGAAGGGCATGGTCACGATCGGCGCCAGGAAGTTGATATCGCCCACGATAATGAAGGAGACAGTGACTAGGGCCACGATGGCCATTGCGTATAAAGGCACTTTGTTGGGACCACGCTAGAAAAGAGTTCGTTATTTTCTTTATCTGTGGGATCAAAAACAAATGTTCACTGGTACTTACACCCTTTCCCAGGATATCGATGCCCGGAATGACGCTCTCTTTGGCGATGCTCTGGAGGACGCGCGGGGTGCCGTACATGGCGCCAAGGCAGGAGGACATGCTGGACACATAAATGCCGGCCAACAGCAGGAAATGCACGGCAGACACCTTGACGGAGATCATGTAGTCAGTATACAGGAAGCTTCGTTGGCAGGTAGCCCCCAAAAACAGGACGAACACCAAGTACAGGAACGTGCTGCAAAGAAATGGGATGTGAAGAACTACTGATTTCCCAGCGACGGAAAATCCTTACGAAGTGCCAAAGGCGGCCAGGGTGCCATTGGGAATATCCGTGGATGGCGCGCGCAAGTCGCCGCTCATGTTGATGCCCGAGAGCACTCCGGTAACGGTGGGAAAGAAGACGCCGAACACACGGTACCAGGAGTAGCCGTCGTCGTACTTCGGCCATAGGTTCTCCACGAAGTTTCCGCTCGCCCAGCCATTAAAGCCGCCACCTGCAAAGGAAACCAGATTAATAGCTTGTTCGGATGAAATTTTTTCTTTGCAACTTCTTTCGAATCATATTCCAACGAAATTTAACAGATTATTTAAAAATGCCATAATCTACTTAGGAAGCGATTAGTCATTGGGCCTAGCTAACAATCGCATATGAATAATGTACTCACTGGCCTCACTAGTGAAGCTGCCCACCATGAAGTCCAGCGCTGAGATCAGCAGTATCATGAGGAGTATAAACTGAAGCTTGATGACCCACTTGACGCCGGCCACGTTAATGCAGCCCAGCAGGAGCACCGCTGCCGTAGCGAACCCGCGGATGGCCCACTTGCTGCCCTCGAGTCCCACTAGTCCAGCCATTGACTCGCCAAATCCCATTACGTTGAGGGCGCATCCCACCGCCTGGCCAAAGCAGTAGAGCAATCCCAAGGCGCCTCCGAAGCGGGAGCCCAGCGTGTGGGCTATAAGAAAGTACACGCCGCCGCTTTCCACGCGGCACCGCTCGCAGATACCGATTGCCGAGAGGACGCTGACGAGAGCTATGACCACCGTGCAGAAGATGATCAGCACCGCGTTCAGAATGCCTGCCTGTGCGACGATCCATCCGGATCGCAGGAACACGATCACTCCAAACACGTTGATCAGGCAGGAGGTGAACACTCCGTCCCAGGTGCCGAATAGCACGGGCTGAGAGATAAAGAAGTTCGAGCGCCACCTGTTGAGTAAGAGGCTTAGGATCCTGGCCAGAAGGGTTGCCTGATTCACTTACCATGGCTTGTCACCCTGCTCGCCCGCAAAGATCTCGTTGGCCCCGGACGCATGGTGGCCACCAGCCGCGTACGTGTACTCGTTACCCAGATCCACGAATCCGCCGGTGTTATTGTTGGTCCGCTGGCGAAAGCTGGTCACCGCCACATCCCCGTCCTCGTCGCCGCCAAGTCCAAATCTCTGCCAGTCGACAGTGCGTCGGCCGCCGTTGCCATTGCCCTCAGAGCTATTAGTCATCTCCGCTCCGCTTCGCACCGCACACTTCGCTCCACTCCGCTTTCCTCGTACCGCTTTTGGCAGTTGTTTGCTGGTCTTGTTGTTGCTGCTGCTCCCGTGGAGTTGAGCAGTTTTTGCGTTGTGCTGTTCTCGCGGGTTATCTGACGACTACGCGGGCGTAATCGCGGCAATTAACTGATTGCTATTTCTTGGCGTTGCGCTCCCACTGCTGCACCCAAACATCCAAACGTCCAAGCACGAGCACATCCACGCAGGCAGCCAGTGGAGAATCCTCTGAAGATCGCAGATCCGCTGGAGGTGCTGCAGGCGCTGGATTCGACTCACTGGCGACCGGAGCGGGAAACGGCGGGCATCGTCTTGGTCGCACTTGAGTAACTGTAACCACACTCAGTAAACGCTCAAAAAGCTAAATAAAAACACTTGCTTATGGGTAAACTACAAGAAGTCGTCATCGATAACTTTTCGGTGGGCGATATGCGTTAGACGATAGGCGGCGGCCTATCTGTTTCTAAGTTCTATCGCTACCATCCGATATCGATAACCAAACCGGCGTGACGCGCCGCACGTGCTTACGTTTTGTTTGTATTTTACTGAGCTCCTAAAGAAATGGGCAAGAAGAAGGACAAGTCCGGGAAGCTGGACAAGCAGGCGACGAAGAAGGAGGCACCCAGCTCGTCGCAGGCCAACATGGGGAAACCAGCTGGAGCCAACGATTCGGAGAACGGAATCTGGAAGGACTCTCGGTTCCAGCACCTGCTGACCGATCCCCGATTTCGCGGCGTTCCGAAGGTGCAAAGAAAGGTCATGATCGACAAGCGTTTCCAGGGCATGTTTACGGACGACAAGTTCAAGGTGAAGTACACCGTGGACAAGTACGGCCGCCCGGTCAACAAGAGCAACGCCGAGGACCTCAGAAAGTTCTACGAACTGGACGAGAACGAGAGCTGCAGCGACGAGGAGCCTGCCAAAAAGGAATCTGATCTTGACTTCGAGGCGGAGGCGGAGCAACAGGAGCGGCGCGCCGAGGAGCGAGCCATAGCCAACTTGGAAAAGGAGGAGGGCAACGATGCGCTGGAAAGCGATAGTTCCGAGGTGTCACAGAGTCTTCGTCAGCGCCTGACCAACCCAGAGATAGACTACGCCCGCGGAGAAGACCGCCTGTATACCGACTCCTCCTCCGACGAGGACAGCGATGATGAAGACGAGGGTCCAGAGCTGCAGATAGACCACGTGTGGGGCGAGCTGGACAACGATGCCGAGCACACCGAGGAGAGCACACGCCGCCTGGCTGTTTGCAATATGGACTGGGACCGCATCCGGGCCGAGGATCTAATGGTCATGCTCAGCTCCTTCCTGCCGCCCGGTGGTAGCATTCTTAGCGTCAAGATATACCCCTCAGAGTTCGGGAAGGCACGCATGGCCGAGGAGGAAGTGCACGGCCCAAAGGAACTGGTGGAGCGTGTGGAGCCAGAAGACGACTCCGATGAGGAGCTCGTACGACAGCAGGACAGCGATGCCGAAGAGGGAGAGGACTACCACATGGAGAAGCTGCGTCAATACCAGCTAAACCGACTGCGCTACTACTACGCTGTTGTCGAATGCGACAGCGTAGACACGGCCGACAAGGTATATAAGGAGTGCGATGGTATCGAGTACGAGAGCTCCGCCACGCGCGTGGACTTGCGCTTCATCCCGGACGACACCTCGTTCGAGGAGGACACGCCGTCGGACGAATGCTTCGAGCTGCCGGATGCCAGCAGCTATAAGCCGCGCCAGTTCACCACCACGGCGTTGCAGCAGGCCAAGGTGGATCTAACCTGGGACGAGACGGCGCTGGAACGTCGTGAGCTGGGCGACAAGCTCTCCAGTGGGCAGGTTGACAAGCTCACGGACAAGGAGCTGCGCCAGATAGTAGCGTACAGTAGTGAGGAAGAGGATTCTGAGGCGGAGGAATCCCCGGCGGAGGAGGCAGCTCAAAAGGCGCTTTCAGAGGACCCACAGAAGAGCAAGCCCAAAAAGACTTCTAAGCAGGAACGCATTGCCACCTACAAAAACTTGCTGGCCGACATCCTGGAGCAGGAAAAGCAGGAGAAGGAGCAAAAGTACGAAATGGAAATGACCTGGAACGTGGAGCCACAGCACGAAGAGGCACGGCCGGAGCAGCAAGCTCAGGCCGAGCTCACGCCCATCGAGAAGGTGATGCAAAAACGCAGCGAGAAGAACAGGCAGCGCAAGGAACAGCGCCGCCAGCGGCAGATCGAAACCAGGGGAGGCGATGCCGGTGAGGACAGCGATGAGTCCATGGTGCCCGATGGCATCGATTTGAATGACGCCTACTTCGCCGAGGAGTTCGCCAATGGAGATTACGCTCCCCCCAAGACGAAGCAGGACAAGAAGAAAAAGAAAAAGAAGGGAAAGGATGATGGAGAGGAGGACGTCGAAGCGAAGCAGCAAGAGAAGGAGCTTGAGCTACTGCTGGACGATGGCGACGGGCGCGACGAGAAACAGCACTTCAGCCTGACAAAAATTCTCAAGAAGGAGGAGCAAGAAGCGAACGGTTCAAAGCGAAAGCGTCGTCAGAAGTTGAAGAAATCGAAAAATCAGCCGCATAATGCGGAGAAGCTGGACGACGACTTCCAGGTGAACTTGAATGATAACCGCTTCAAGGCCGTCTACAAGTCGCACGAGTACAACATCGATCCCACCCACTCCCATTACAAGCCCACCAAGGGCATGCAGCAGATCATTGGCGAGAAGTTAAAGCGCAGAAAGGAGCAGGCGGAGGGCGGCGATGCGGATGGGGATGAACAGGTAGCCCCCAAGCGGAGTAAGCAGCAGCTGGAGCAGAACGCCCTAGTCAAGAGTCTGAAGCGTAAGATCCAGATGCAGCAGCAGGGCCAGAAGCTTTAAAGGATTACTGTTACTGTACAATAGTTGAACTAGTGTAAATTAAAGACTACGTTAATGACATTGAGCGAGACTGTTTTGGAATATACATTATATACTGTTTATAGCTGGCAGATCCCCTGGCAAAAGCACAAGCGCACACAAAGCACAGTCCACATCTTAATTTATTGCTTAAGCTAGCCTAGTTCTAAAGTACAATGAAATATTTGTTGAGGTCTCCCCGTGCAAGTGAGCGGACCATTGGCTTTCGTTAGTAGCTGTAGCCGAAGTATTGCTTGTAAAGGGTCACAGTCATGCCAGCGTCGAGGTGGAAGATGTCCGGCAGGCAGATGCGGCGCTCCTGCTCGTAGACGACCATCAGCTCGCAAACTTGCGCCCACACGGGATCGTAGAGACGCCGGATGAGCTGGCAGTCGAGCCGGGGGCGGACCAGCGCCTGGACTACGGTGTGCAGTAGGGCAGGGGTGGCGTTCTTGTCGAGAAACGCGGCGAATGGGCTGCGTCCGAGGCACAGCTCGTAGAGGACTAGCCCCAGCGACCACACGTCCGACTTGAAGTCCACCCTGCCCTGGCTGGACATCGCCTCAGGGGCCATGTACATGGGCGTGCCCATCCCCGCCTGCAGTTGAGTGCTGGGCGCATGGACGTTCGCGATCCCAAAGTCTGCGATCTTGACGCGGTCGTTGGCGTCGAGGAGCATGTTCTCGGGCTTGATGTCTCGGTGGATGACGCAGCGGATGTGCAGGTACTCGAGTCCCACTACCATGTCGCGAAAGTAGCGCATCAGCCGGTCCTGATTGACTCCCCCGGTGCCCGACGGCAGCTGCTGGATGACATCCCTCAAGGTGCCGTTAGGCACGTACTCCATCACGATGTTCACAGTGCCCGCGTGGCTAAAAGAGCGCAGGAACTCGACGATGTGCGGGTGGCGCAGTTGCGAGATTATGTACACCTCCTCCTTGATCAGTCCCAGCTCTGTCTTCGGATTCCGGACGATGATCCGCTTCACGCACACCTTTCTCTCCGGCTGTCCACGCACCTCGATCTGGTGGCAGAGGAAGACCCGGCCAAAGGTGCCCTGGCCCAGCACCCTTACCGCACGCAGCTTCGAGTCACCCAGTTCCATCTCGAGTGCGCAGAGTTCCGAAAGCGTAATCCGCGATCGCGCCTTTATGTACAGTTAGCCAGCACAAGCGCAAGCGCGCCATCTATCGATTGCTTTGAAACAAGAGATGCACAGTTCCATCGGAAAAAGCCGAAAACTCGGAACCCCCATATGAAAATGGCTAATCTGGCCAGCAGCAACAGTGCTCAAATTAAGTAATTAGTAGAGTCTGGTTAATAACCCAAACTAACCCATTGTGAACTAACCCCATTCGAAAAGTCCATCCCTTTAAAACTTATTATCCTAAATTAAAAATGATATATTAAGCGGGGTGCTCGGTTCTTGGCAATAGGATCTAAGCATAGGAGAATGATGGGGGACTAGGAAACAAGCCTTTTACTGGATTCCCGAACCAGTTGGTGCTATTCCTTTGATTTTCATTTCGCAGACTTTGTAAGCGGCGCTTCCTGTCAATTTAAGGAGTTATATAAGGAGATTTATCGCCAGATTGATAATTAAAACTGCTCGACATGTCGGGTGCATGTTGGACATGGACTCCGCAGACTGTAGACTGGCGGCGTGGTGGCGTTTTGGTTTGTTATGCAAATCGTGCGACTGGGAAAGCAGTTTACTTTTACTTTTCAAATCGATTATATGTGCACACAGCCGCCATTTCGTGCCCGCCCAGAGCACACTAACCCAGTAAATCGCTCCAAGTGGTATTTTGGCATTCGGAACGAAATGGGTTTGGGCTATGCAGCTCGCGAGCTTCCCAAGTGGAGTCGTTAACCCGCCGCCGAAGTCATTATCTAATGGTAATGTGCTGCATTTTAATTGCTCACTTCGTTCGTTTATCGATCGGAGTGGACGCACCTTTCACCCGACACTTGCAGCTTGCAATGGGGATTGCGAAAAGCCCTTCTCTTCATCCATTCATCATTAATCATCAGGGATTGGCCCATGAGTGAACTGTCGCGAGCAATCGGGAAGTTGTCTATCAGTGGTTATCGTTGGGATTGGGAAAACGATTACCAATGGTGATAAACTAATAGAATTGCACCGATGATCGATCCAATTAGCCTATAGCTGGTTTTTAATGCCCGATCATTAGTGCTTGTCCTTGGAATTCAGGAGGATCTATCACGTGGGCAAAATTGATTACATTCGGCCTTTCTTCCCGTTTTGTGATTTTTTCTATTTGGCTATCTTTGACCGTCTAATTGCCTTGCACTTGCATCGAATTTTTCAACGTCAACTGGTTTTCCAGCTGGGTGGTTGTTAACCCGTTGATTGACAACGGGTTTCGGTTTCTCCTGCGCAGGAAACTGGCCGCCGCCGCACCAAAGGCCACATGCCGTATACGTAATCCGCTTTAATTGAACCACTATCGCACGCACCTATTTTCCAAATTTTCCAAACAATTGTGGCAGGCAGCGGTCATAAATTACAACAACAGACTGAAGTTCGTTGCCGTGTGTTGCCATTGTTGCTGCTGTTGCACATTTCACATTTCGCTTGCCACAACTCCAGCTACAGGTTGGCCAGCGTTGGTGGGATTGGCCCAAACCGGGTATAAATCGAATCTGGTCCCGAACGGAGAGCCACATTCAGTTCGCCACTGCCAAGAGGAGCACTTCGCGTAACGGTCTACAGTTTCGAATATTTTTTTGATTGTGCCCCAGTGTGTGATTCAAAAGCAACCAGAAAACCATGCTCAAGTTGGCTGTAAGCACCAAAAAACTTTACAAACATAGATTCTTTCAAGCCAATAAGATAGTTTATGAAAAACAAGAACCAAATATATTTCGGAATGGAAAATGGAATGGAAGTTCTCTCAACCACCTCAATAACAACTTGGAAATATATTTAGCATTCAATTTTTAGTTTAAAATGGAATACCGCATTGACTACATTACCTATTCCTGCAGATTCCCTGCCTGGCCCTTCTGGCCTTGAGTGGAGCTCTGAAGATCCACGACTACCACCAAGGGCACGAGGAGTACGAGCACCACGACCATCATGAGCATCACGAGCCGGAGCACCATGTGAAGTACGAGCCGGAGCACGAGGAGACGGAGCTGCACCACGAAGTGGACCACAAGCACGCCACCTCGCACCAGAGCGTCAAGTTCCACCACTACCATGCCGTGCCCGTCTACATCAAGAAGGAGGACCAGCACCTGGTGAAGAAACCCATCGAGATCGGCGGCACCAAGCAGAAGCTGAAGATCCTGCACCCAAAGAGTGAGCACAACCACAACCACGGACTGGTGCTCGAAAACCACAGCGAGTCGCACCACGAGCACGGCCACTACGAGGAGCCGGTACACCACTCGGAGCACTACGAGCACTACTCCCACCACGAGTAGGACTTGGACTACCGAATCGAAAAGGCCAAAACGAGCTGTGGGGATTTCGTTAGCGTTTAAGGATTTGCTACGTTAATTTTTTTGTGTTAATAAAGCGTTGACCTAGAGTTTAGAGTACCACCCAAATCAAGAGATATTTTATTGCTTTAACTTTTTTCACAGTGTATTTAACTGCTCAGGTAAATTTCGATAACGATCTACCGATAGTTGAACGTGCGATGAATTCAGTACGACCGCTTGTGGTATTTCTGTGTTCTGGTATATTTTTAAGTTCAGCCCTGGCGAAAAATTGTTTTTGGTATAACAGCTATAAGTGCTGAATAAATTCACTAATAATTTTAACAATGACAATTACATAGAAAATAGTTTCCAACACTTGATGCCTTCCAGAGGCGGACGGTATGAGTTATCGAACTATCAAAGGACTGCTGGCCCCCGATAGGTTCCGATACAAATTGCCCCGCTATCGAAGAAGAATTGACTTCGATTGTATATCGTTTGGAAACGCAAGAAGTGCACAGAACTCGCTGTTTTCCGGTGCAGTTAGTGAAGAAGTTTGCTAAAAAGTGAGTATTTTGCACCTGCAGAGTATTTCGTGGCCGCCGCTGGCTGTTTCCCGTAGACTCCGTGCTGCCCACGCTTTTTCGTGTTGCTTTTTTCGGCTGCAGGGCCCCAAGCCAACGAACACGGACGCATCGAAGCCGTGAGTATATGTGCGTGCGTGTATGGGCGAGTGCGCGAGTGTTGGTAGTTAACTTTTCCAGCAGCTTTTTCCAAGTGTTGCGGGCAGCGCCGGAGTTGCTATTGGGACTCCCTGGTACGGATCCCTGAATAGACCAGGGCCGGGCAGTGGCAGGCTACCGAGTTCAACCGCATTCCAGCAAATTTGGCGCCTTCCCTCCTCCTCCGTCTCCTCCCCCTTGACTCGGCTGCCGAGATGTACACACACATATTCGGATTCTGATTTTGCCGAGAGTGCAGTTCCGGAGTCGCGAGTCCTGAGCTGCGCTCAATCTGCATCCTGCAGCCGCGCAACAAGGAGCACCGCTCGTCCCTACTGCGACTCCCAAACGGAATCCCTCCTGAGCTTCTTGGCGAGCTAATTGATTTGCACTCTCTTGTATCGTTGCAGCTCGTTGTACCAACTACGACGCAAACAAGCAAGAAACCCAGACAAACAGGAGCTATCAAAGCTTGACACAGAAGGTCATGTCCAACGCGGATAAGATGCAGGACCAGGAGCACGACGACGAGCAGTCCTCCGACGTAGAGGTGAGTTTTTGGATTCGGTTAGTGAGCCGACGAATCTGTTTTCACGCGTCTATTCCCGACTATTTGCTGCAGGGATCCGGCGATAATGTGGGCCGTGATGACGGCACCGACGATGACGACGACAGCAACGGCAACATGCAGCAGGAGAATGGAGATGGCGACAACGGTGGTGACGGCCAGGAGCACTCTGGCGACGAGGAGCAACACCACGGACAGGACAACGAGGGCAACGATAACTCCGCAGGCCAGCAGCAACAAATGCAGCAAGTGGACCGCACCAGCGCCACCAATCTGATCATCAATTACTTGCCGCAGGACATGACCGACCGCGAGCTGTACAACCTCTTCAGCGGCTGCGGGCCCATCAACACCTGCAAGATAATGCGCGACTTCAAGGTAAGTTCGGTTGTTGGCGCCTGAGTGCCCAGAATACCTGGTGAACTGCACGTAACAGGTGCCATCCCTGTCGCACGTTGCATACACACGAATGCAGCTTACACTCCCCTCTGCTTTGTATGCCCGCCAACGGAACAGACCGGATATAGCTTCGGCTACGGCTTCGTGGACTACAAAACGGAGTCGGACTCGGAGGACGCCATCCAGAAGCTTAATGGCTTTTATGTGCGCAACAAGCGATTAAAGGTGCGTTATAAGCCCCCGGAATTCCCATGACCCCGTTGTGACTCTTCTTTTTCGTCTCCCTCAGGTGTCGTATGCTCGACCGGGTGGGCAGTCCATTAAGGATACGAATTTGTACGTCATCAACCTGTCGCGAAACATCAACGACGACATGCTCGACCGCATCTTCTCGCCCTATGGCCTGATTGTTCAGCGAAACATTCTGCGGGACAAACTCACTGGACGACCGCGCGGCGTTGCTTTTGTGCGGTGAGTACGGAGTGCGATCTGCGTGAGCAGCATCCACGATTCGAAATTAGGTCACGGTGCTCAATTCCCGTCCAGTGTGCCCCACTTAATTATATGCTCACAAAAATCCACGTCCAAATTCATTATGAGTTCGACTGATGGCTGAACTACGCTTACTTTGATTTCCCATTTGAAACCCGCTTTCTTGCTTGCAGTTACAATAAGCGCGAGGAAGCTCAAGAGGCGATCAAGGCGCTTAACAACACGGTGCCGGAGGGCGGATCCCAGCCAATCTGGGTGCGACTCGCCGAAGAACATGGCAAGGCCAAGGCGGCCCAGTTTATGGCCCAGATCGGAGGTGGCAATGGTGGCGGAGGCGGTGGTCCGCCGCACATGGGTCCAGGTGGACCGATGCACCCACCTCATCACCACAATAATCACCATCACAACAACCACCACAATCCGCATATGCCGCCGCATCATCATCAGCCACAGCATCCACACCAGCATCCGCAGCACCATCCGCAGCTGCACCACATGCAGCACCACCATCCCAACAACCACAACAACAATCACCCCAACAACCACCATCATAACAACAACAACAACCACCACAACATGGGCGGCCCGCATCCGCACCACATGCAGCAAATGCACCCGATGGGCATGAACATGGGCATGGGCGTGAACATGGGAATGGGCATGGGCATGGGCATGCCCATTCACGGAGGCGGCGGTGGTGGTGGTGGCGGCGGCGGTGGAGGCGGTGGTGGTAACTTCCACCACATGGCGCACAGAGGTAGATCAAATAGAACAACACGATCTCAAAAACCGCATCCATATAATCATGCACAGAAATTTATTTAAACGCCATTAATTTCTTTACACGATATTAGCTGCATCTCACAGGTGAAGTGTTCATGCTGCCATTGCCGATTTGCAGCCGATTCCCCAGCCAGCCGCATCCCGTAGGCAATGGCATTTGCCATAGCCCCAACAAGAACAGCAGATTCCGTTTAGGCCGCCGCTCGCAAGCCTCCAGAATAACCATCAGATATATTGCGCATTCGGTGGCAGATCCCGCTCCCACTCCGACTACCTAGTGCCGCTCTACATCCCAGCCGCCGCCCATCCATCAGTCGTTTCCTTCTCCTCCCCAGCTGCGTCACTTTCGGCCTACCCAGCTGTTTTGGCCGTGTATGTTCCGGTGTATGCCACGGTTCCGGTCTCTGTTCCTGTTGCTATGGAAAGAGCCAGTCCACAAGATTAAAGTGAGTGCAGACGGAGGCGGCGGAAAGTTTACGGCGGTGGCCACATGGTGGTAGCGATTAGAATTAGATCGAGTGCAATCGGAGGAGGGAAGAGGAGATATTACCCAGAAGCAATATCCAATAGTAGCCAACTCTCTCGCTCTCTATGTGAATGTATGTATCTTGCTATCCATTTATGTATATCCATATCAGAGAGCCAGGATTGGTTGAGACCATACGATATAACCCGAAACCATACTGGCCAGGAATAGCAAATCCAAGCATTGGCAGCAAGAGGCAAAGCAAAGGTGCACGGCAGACATAAGCAGTACCACAAGAACACTATCACAGAATTAAGCAGAGCAAATTGAGATGCATAGCGTGTATAAAGATGTAGGAAATAATGTTCCAAAGTTAACCAGCCCACACAATCCCCAACAACACACACACACACACATACACATAAAAACGGTCGGAGTCGAATCCTTGATCGAACCACATAAGAAAAAATTCCAATGAGTTTGTATGAGGAACAAACAAAGCCCCAAACGCAAACCATCAGCCACTCAAGACGAGACGAGAACGCAACCAAAACTCAAATATAACTTCCTGCACTCATCTCCAATTCACGAAACAAACTTCGCACTTGGTGGATTGCGAATTGTAAATGAATTGAGTAACTGCACGGATACAAAGCCCCAAGGTGTGGCGACTATTCCGGCCGGATACTGTGAGACGGACGGTACAGACACGGATATATAGAGAGACGGACCTTTTGACAACGGACAGAAGACGCTTGTTCTGAATAGACGGTTAATTTGTAGACTTATAAGGAACGTCGACAGCGAGGTTTCGTTCGCGTCACTTGCTTTTTACTACATTATAAATAAATTATTGATGTACTACCAACAAACCAAGAACAAGAACACCACACTATACAAACACCTATATATTAGATAATATATATGAATGATGTATAAACACCCGAACTTCGGGTAAACTTCCAACAAAAACCCGACAAGAAGATGGCTGAATATGAAATAAACTTGAAATTTTCCAACCAGCATACCCGTGGGACCCAGAGGTCCGAAATTTTTTTTGTAGTATTGATAATCTCTAAACGTAAATCCTAGTCTCGTAGCAATATCATAGTTAAGGTGACTTTTTTTTCTGAATAAACTTAACGCGCGAAAGAAATACATGTATTTAAACCTTAAATCCTAAAGTTTATAATAAACGAACACAAATTGAATTCTGAGTCTGCGAGCGAGATGGTGCGATGCAGCCTCAGCGAAAGAGAGCGAGAGAGATGATACAGATTTGAGGTACAGTCAGCACAGTACAGTGCGGATCAGAGCTTAAGTTGACGATATTGTTGTAAATTGATGTTAGGCTAAGCAAATAAATAGTTAAAATGTTCAATTTTCGCTTAGCTGAATCCTATTCGTCGTAAGACCGTATTTACACGAAGATTACATACTAGTCCTTAAGCGGTTCTATTCGACAGGTGAAAACAAGAAGCTGTGGCAGCCTTTTACTACGAAAACTAAAAAGAAAAATACAAAGCTGGACATATACACGCATATTTGTGAACAAACTGAATTTTACCATACATCTTTGAGAATTTTAGGGCAGTATTCTTGATAATCTATATTGAATGTTGATCTACACTTAACGTTGCACAAAAGAGGTATCTTTCTGACCTATGCGCGTGGAGTGGGATCCAAAAATCAACTTGGTGTAATAAATGTGTATTTAAATCACAAAACGGGCATCTTTTCCCTTTCAATTGGACATCAGTTAGTTACGACAAGGCACACCTAGTTCTTTTGCGAGCTCAACTATTTCAAATTTGGTTTACTTTAGCCATTAATATTGCTATTTATAGATTCAGCAGAAGCAAGAAGGTTTTAAATTGCGCGCCACTGCGGAACCACCTGGCATCACTGGCCGCCACTTATCGATAGCTACTGGAAGGCGAGAGTGAGAGGATGAGAGGGCGCGAATCAGCTGCTGGAACGAGTGTTGTTGGAAGGCAGTGTTGTTGGAAGTGGCAGCGCCTTCCAATGTCAATTAAATAAGCAAAACGCGAAGAAAAGCCAAGCGAAAAGGAGAGTCTCGTTGCCGCGCTCGAATAAAAATCCAGGAAATCAGTATCAATTCAACCGCCCTTGACACAACCACAACCACTTTGTCATCCGAATCCGTATCCGGGCGAGGTGGCACGGCTGGCAGGAAGAACGTAACGTGAGTGGATGCTCTGTTCTATTCTATTCTGTTGATTCAGCGGAGTACACTACGCAATAACCGATAACGACCTTACCACCGCTCCCCTCCCCGCGCCACTCCGCAGCGGAGCAGTGGAGCACCCCCAGTCCAACCAGGAGCTACCTGCTCGAGATGCCCCAGATGAGGGCTGCGGCCGCTGAGGCGGTGGCCGCCGGCAGCGCCAATGGCCAGCCGCTAGTCAAGATCGGTCATTACCTACTGGGCGCCACCCTGGGCACGGGCACCTTCGGCAAGGTGAAGATCGGCGAGCACCAGATCACACGCGTCAAGGTGGCCGTCAAGATACTCAATCGGCAGAAGATCAAGAGCCTGGATGTCGTGGGCAAGATCCGGCGTGAAATCCAGAACCTAAAACTCTTCCGCCATCCGCACATCATCAAGCTGTACCAGGTGAGTTCATGGCTCCAAGCCTATACATGTTTCCAGGAAACTGGGTTACTGGTTTCCTTTTCGAATTACGCTGGCCAGCTACTAATAACAATCAAGCCGCAGTTTCATAAGCAAAAAGGCAGGAGATGCCCAAAGGGGAAAATAGCTTTTCCATTACAATATTTTAGAAGTTTGTTTATCTATAAAGTACACGTTCATGCCGAGTCAGCCGAATTTGGTTGCGGAAGGCAAATGCATACCTAGAAACTGGACTGGGTCACTGGCCAGACAATCGCAACAAACATACAAGCCAAACTTAAATGAGCATAAAGTTAGGAAAGAACGTCTATAAATGTAGGGGGTCAGCTTTGGTACTAGAAGCACATTTCCCCTGGATTTTCGGATTGGATCAGTTACCAATTAGATTATGCAGGGTTCAGGGGAACCTAGGGACGACTGCAGTCATCAGCTGATATAAACGTGCTTGCTAACCTTTCCGTAACTCTCCGAAGGTCATATCGACGCCGTCGGACATCTTCATGATCATGGAGTACGTGAGCGGCGGGGAGCTGTTCGATTATATTGTGAAGCACGGCAAGCTGCAGGAGCACCAAGCGCGCCGCTTCTTTCAGCAGATTATTTCTGGCGTGGATTATTGCCACCGGCACATGATCGTGCATCGGGACCTGAAGCCAGAGAACCTGCTGCTCGACCACAACATGCACGTGAAGATCGCCGACTTCGGGCTCTCGAACATGATGCTGGACGGCGAGTTCCTGCGCACCTCGTGCGGCTCGCCCAACTACGCTGCCCCCGAGGTGATTTCCGGCAAGCTGTACGCCGGGCCAGAGGTGGACATCTGGTCGTGCGGCGTCATCCTGTACGCCCTGCTGTGCGGGACGCTGCCCTTTGACGATGAGCACGTGCCCACGCTGTTCCGCAAGATCAAGTCGGGCATTTTCCCCATTCCCGAGTACCTCAACAAACAAGTGGTCAATCTGGTGTGCCAGATGCTGCAAGTGGACCCGCTCAAGCGGGCCAACATCGACGAGATCAAGAAGCACGAGTGGTTCCAAAAGGACCTCCCGGCCTACCTCTTCCCCTCGTCCATCGAGCAGGACTCCAATGTGATCGACACCTACGCTGTGGCAGAGGTCTGCACCAAGTTCGGCGTCAAGGAGACCGAGGTGCACAACTCGCTGCTCAGCGGCGATCCGCACGATCAGCTGGCCATCGCTTACCATCTGATCATCGACAACAAACGCTTCGCCGACGACGCGGCCAACCAAATAAACGAGATCAACAACTTCTTTGTGGCCGGCTCTCCACCACCGCCGCCGCCTCCGCCCGTTCCCCAATCATCGATGGACCACCAAGCCCCTCTGGCCACCGTGACCGTGGGCGGAGGCACCTCAGCCAGCTCGGGCACCGCCACACCAGTGCCACCAGTGGCTGGAGGCACGCCTAGCAGCACCATCCCCATTCGACCGCATCCGGAGCGGATTGCGCCGATGCGGGACCGTCAACTGGCCATGTCCGTGCAGACATCTGGCGGCGGAGCCTTCCCGGAGAAAACCGCACGTGGCGGCACTCCCATCAAGCGCGCCAAGTGGCATCTGGGCATCCGGTCGCAGAGCAAGCCCAACGACATAATGCTCGAGGTATACCGAGCGATGAAGGCACTCAGCTACGAGTGGAAGATCATTAATCCGTACCACGTTCGGGTGCGCAGGCAGAACGTGAAGACCGGCAAGTTCTCGAAGATGTCACTGCAGCTGTACCAGGTGGACGCTAAGAGCTATTTGCTCGACTTCAAGTCGCTGACCAACGACGAGGTAGAGCAGGGCGACGACGTCATCATGGAGAGCCTTACTCCGCCGCCGCTTAGCGTGTCCGGGGTGATGTCGCTGCAGCCGACCGGGCACCACACCATGGAGTTTTTCGAAATGTGCGCCGCCCTGATCATTCAACTGGCTCGCTGAGGATGAGGTGACCGCCGTCGGCCGCAGCGGACCGGATGGGATCTTCTCGGCTGGCGATCCGCACTCGTACCGCCCTGAGGATTGACCATTGCCCGGAAGACACAGTCCCACAAAGGAAAGCTGGAGTCTGGCCTTAATCACTTGACTAAGTTCTTGCATTCGTCCCAAACCCTGCTAAATTCAATCGGAAACGATTTCGATTCGGAATGCGCCTTTTGTCCGATTTTCGAGCATCTAAATAAAACTAACTCTTTTGCTTCTGTTGCCGTCACGCTAATGTTAAAGAGAGAAACCCAATGTGCAATTATCGGTAGTTGAGAATCGGTAGCAAGAGTTGGGAATAGATTTAAAAAATGGCCTTCTACTGGACGACGAAACAAGAGCTTGGGACTCCGACTCCAGCTTTCCTTTGTGCGGCTGTGAAATCCACATAAAATGTTATTGAACTCGGACTCCGCCAACCGCCGTTGCCGCTATGCTACCGTTACCCGCTTTGCCGTATCGATTTCCGCTTTCGGTTAGTCTAAGTCTGTAGGTTCCGCCCGGTCGGCGGGCTTCGATCCGTTTATGTTTTGTTCTGTTTCTATTTCGATTTATGTTTATAAACAAGTTGAGTTATTATCCAAACCGCATGTGCACGTGGATGTATTTGTATTATGCCTAACGAATTGTAATTGGAACCTCGTCTGGGGAAGCTGTCAGATAACCAGATGTGGACCAAGTCTTATGTATCTGTATCTGAACCAACCAAACAATAAAGCTATCCATTAATATTCTAAATCGATTGTGGACCAAGTGTGAATTAAAAGTAGCCATAATTAAAGTTAGTTTTATTGCATATTAAGGTATGTTGTGCACATTCTCTCAGCATCGATGATTGCAAATCCTGCCTCGGCATTGGGCAGTTCCAGTCTCCTGTTTCGTGTGTAAAATCATAGCATCCCCGATCTAATCCACCTGTGCACCGCATCGCCGCTCCAGCTCACTACTGCTTCTGCTGTTGCTTCCGCTTCAGTTTGTCGATTAGCGTCTCGATGCTGTTGGCGTCCACCAGGCCAATGAACTTGTCCACCACGACGCCGTTCCTGAAGGCCAGCACAGCGGGCACGGCCTTCACCTCGAAGGTCTCGACGAGATCCAGGTTCGTCTCCACATCGATGACCGCCAGGTCGATCTCGTTCGAGTTCTCCAGCAGCTCGAGCATCTTGGGCGTGAGTATCTTGCAGGGGTCGCACCACTCGGCGTGGAAGTTCACGATCACCGGGTTGTCGCTGTTGATCACCTGCGGAACAAGGCATTATACATAGGTGGTTAAACATACTTTACAATTGGAGTGCTCTGCTCGGAACTAACGAAACACCTCATTGTCATCCCCATAACGTCACCATAACGTCGAGTATGCCAGATTAAGCCACTTATAGGCATAACGTCATAGCGGAAAAGGGGAGATGGGGCTGCGGCTGCCGGGGTGACTATAGAGATTGATTGGCAGCAGAATACTGCAGTTTTCATATAATAAGTGATTCATACAATTGTAGCCAGTGGCTGCTATATTAGTAGTTTTAAATTCCGGCTACTCTGAGATTGCTGTGTTTGGTCTTCAAATAATGTGCGTGTGTGTGTGACTCACGCTCCTCTTATCTCGCCTAATCCAACTGCAATTGATAACTCGGCAATGGAGCGATATGCTGGAGGGTCTTCTGCAGCTGACTCCCGTTTCTTCGTGGACGAAGCGGCTGGCTGAAAGGGGTTCAAACCGGTATCCAATGTTTTGGGGCTCATTTGCATACACGAGCACAGGCCCAAAACAAAATCGAAAACAGAACCGAGGCGAGTGTGCGCACACATATGTTTGTATCTACGGACGGGTCCACGGCCAAATACGTCATGGGGTGGATCCGTCCCCTTCCCCTGCCCACCCCATGCTCCTCCCAAGTAACCCAAACCCAAGCACGTAGGCCAGCGCACAAGGTCGTCGTTCCCTCCTGCCGTTCCTGTCCATCGCAACCCGTTCCGTTGCATAATCCTGACTCACCTTCTGATCGAACTCGTAGTGGTCCTTGATGACCAGCATTTTGTGGAGGTGCTGCGACTGCGACAGGTACTTCTGGGTGACCCTGGCCGCCTGGGGCGCCATTCTTTGGCCGCTGCTCTTCGCTCCAATGGAGCAACAGGCCGCCAGACGTGGCGCGATTCCCTCGGCGGCGATCTTCAGCATTGCGGATTGCGGGGATTCAGTGCGGGGGCGGATGCGTAACACGGGCACTCTCGCAGCGATTAGATTGCGGGCAGGGTCTCGGGTGTCCGTCCAACTGGTTGTTCCGTACGTGATGCGTATGCCTTTAATGTTTGTTTATAAACTCTGGGCGAGCGCTGCACAACACTAGCCAGTGCTCGGCGTTGCCACCTCGCGGGCACTGAAACCACTTGGAAATCAACTGTTCTTGTATGACAGTTCGGAAGATTCGAATTGTGTTAAAATATTCCGCTAACAAGAGTATTAATTGCACACCAGGGACCCAGCATAAGCTTATCTTATCTTACTCTGCAACTTTGTATGTCATGTGGTGAGCATTGCGTCTATACCAATTCCTTGCCTCCAACAATGTTTATTTTTATCCCTGTGCCTAACGTCTTCTGCAGCGAAGAACGTTTCCAGCAACGGCACTCCGTACTCGAAGCAGCCCAACCGTTTGAATTTGGCGCCCTGCTCTCTCCTTTCTTTTTACGCTCTCTGGCACGGGATTTTCACTGCTCGCAACAACAAAATCTGGCATTTGACGTCGCGCGTTCGCTTCCCCCGTTTCAGCAGCGTTGCCGCCGGAAGCAGAGTGTTGTTGTTGCCGTTACCGTTGCGTCGTGTTGCGTTGCGTTCTTGTTTGCTGTGCCGATTTTATTGTTATTTGACATCGGTCGCGGAGCGTGCGGTGCGGAGCAGTGCTCCTCTTTTTTTTCTACTTTTTGTTTAGTTCCGGGCCAGGGGGCGGTAAGTCGAGAAACGGCCACGAGCGTCCTGCCACTGCCAGTGTTACTGTTACTATCAATGTTACTGTTAATGTTAGTGCGACCCACTCGAAAACAAGCGCACAGGTTGAAAGTTGATCTCAGAGCATATGTGCGCGGAAAAGTGCTGCATTGGCTGGAAAAACACTGCGGAGGTTGTTTCGTTTCATGCGGTCAGGATGTGACGGGAGTAAATTCGCAGTCCAAGATTCCAATTGAAGTTTCATGCTCTGTTCCTTTCCTCTCCTTTTTGGGTATGTGTGTGTGTGTGCTTGTGACCGTCGCGTGTGAGAGTGCGCGTTTTCCACCCCAGGAGCGCGCGCTTGGAAATCGAAAACGCGGTCTTGGTGTCGGGATTGGATTCGTTTCGAGTCACACCCTCCCCCGGGTGATACTTGTTTCATGAAGCAGGGATTCCTTGGCACAGCTGTTTGCGCCTTCTTCTCTTCCTACTTCTTATTTCGCATTTATGTCATCAACACATGCTTTCCACACACACACATACGACACACATCAGACACACCAGACACGTGCGCACTCAGCCCAAAGCTTTATCCTTCGAGCAAAGCTCTCACTCGATTGTGACTCGTGCTTACGACAAAGTCGCAGTTTTCTCTCCTCCTTCTTCCTTGTGTCGAAGCGCGTTTATTGTTGTTTGTGTTTTGTCCTCCGCTTTCCTCGAATTAACTGTTATCGATTGACGGCGAACCGAAGCCGATGATGGAATTCTAACGAAAGGAGTGGAGCGGAGGAGGGGTAAACTGAAAAATGAAATTCTGATCCGAAGCCACAGTTTCAAAGTATTTCTTCGCCAATATCTACATATTTTGATTTTGTTATTCATAATGAAAGTGTTACTGCCATTCGAAGCTTTTCGTTTGTAAGTCAGTCTGCAGCTCTTAGTCCCATATGTGTAAGAATGTTATAATATACGAATTAGAACTTCTATGTATATCTCTATGCGCCTACTCGCCTTGTTCGATTATTTCGAAAACAGTTCCTCGAGAAATATTGGAAAACTACAAACGAAAATTGGAAAAGCTGGAGCACGGAAAGGGGAGCGGGGCAACTTTTATGGTGATGCCTTTGCCTAAAAATAGCAACGCTCGCCCAGCAAACGTCTCATTTTTCCAAGTGTGCTTCAAAAATGAATCGTTTCTAATTCTCCAAGTTCCCATTACGATCGCCGATTTTCCATGTGCTGCGATCTGATCTGATCGCATCCAATCCGATCCGATCCCATTCAAATCGATCCCATTTGATCTGATCTTCAGTGATCTAAATCCGCATCCAGATCGCCGTGGCACGGCTTCGAGTAGCACGCAGCGCCCCGTAGAATCTAATTTTGGGTTCGTCTTGAGCAGGTTCACTTGGTGTCTGGATGGCGGTGCCCACTCCGCTTTCCCGATTTCATTTCCAGCCCCATGCCAGGCCATGCCACTGCGCCACTGGCTAAATATAGAGCCCCGACTTCGACTTCGGCTTAGTGCGTCGGGATGGCCTGTGTGCCTGCAGAAGGTGGGGAGGGAAGTTCAATTACCTTTAAATGGATTACACAAACAACCAGGAGGGCAGGGGAGGGGCGGAAGCCTATATTAAACACTGGCACGCACTCACACCCCAGAACTAGATAAAGCAACGCAAACAGAGCCAACCAGGCAGAGGCGGAGCCAAGCGATCGGGCCTCTGATCCGACGCCTCCCCCTTTCTCGGCCTCCTGAGTCCCGGAAAAACGGGAAAAGCGGAGCAGAGGATGGGTGGCAAGGGGGGCGGTGGTGCTGCGATGCTGCCAAAAATAAATTTGAACTCAAATCGCAGCGTCAGGCGCGAGGGGCGAGGCGACCGGGTGCCAAGAAACGCTGCCAACGCAACGCATTTGCCTCCAAAGACCGGCCCATGGCAGTCTCCTTTCGGGCCGGGGCCATCGGCTCCTCTGGCAGCCCAGCCGGACCCAGGCAAACGGTCCTCGGAACTCCAATTGGACAACTGAAGTTGATGTCGCAATTGATCTTGCCAGGTGTGGCAGAGGCCAGCTCAAGGATGGCATTGGGCACTGCGAAGTCGCGGAGGGGACCCAATGGACGTGGCCATGGGGAGCAGAGCAAGGAGACGGGGGAGGTTACGTGGACGACCTCATTAGTCTCGAGTTTCCAAAAGCGCACGCACACCAGCGTGTCCGTGCCCACAGGGAAGACGGGGAACGGCCGGAACGCCGAAATGGAAAATGGGAAATCGAAAGTGGAATATGGTTTTCCATGCGCTCGGACCCATCAATTTTCATCATCGGCGAGAGAGCTTAAACAGCGGCTATTTGTAAACGAAGGCATCTGTTAGGCAGCCCGCACAGCGTGCCCGCCGCCCGATCCGCCCACCGCTTCTAGCCAAAATCCAAAAGCCGAAAACCAAACCAAAGCGATCCAAACCGATCCCTCTCTCGCATTTCCCGCTCCCCCTGCCTGCACCGCGCGCGGTGGGACTTTGGGGCAGCTATTTTTAAAGTCGAAAATACTTTTCAGCTGCCAAGTTGTGAGATGCCAAGTACAGTTGCCTTCTCAGATCAGATCAGGTCGGGTTGGTTGAGATTGGTTCCCATCACGGCACAGCGCACTCGGCATGCGGATTGAGCATCCTTGAGAACCAGGAGCTCCTCGGCTGGCGGTCCTGCGAAGGCGTGTTGTCTTCAAGCGCTCAAGTAAGAACTGGCAAAAGGGTCTGTCTCTATTCTACTAACCAACTTCTTCTGCACTCCCTTTCCATTGAGACGCAGTACGAAAGCTAACCAAATGCGATACTCAAAAGCTATCCTGGTGTCCAAGCCCGAAACTCCAGTTTAGCTAACCTGTAGGTGGGGCAAGGGTTGACCTCTTGTTTGAAAAACGTATTGGGACTGCATATTCCGTGAATCCCAAGATCCCACAGATGCGCCATCCATGCCAGGCCTGCTTATCCCTGCTTTTCCCGTTGGCCCGCTAATCTGCTGCCGATGCTTTTCACTTGCCTCTGGCTGTGGATGTGGCTGTGGCTGTGCGCAATGTAAATTCGTTTTCCCGAAGCTCCGCTCTTTCTCTTTCTCTTGGACAGACGCGCAGGCATAGCTAGAGATACAGATACAGACGCAGACAGACTCGGATGCGGATACAGATACTCGAAGGCGAGAACGGGAGCGGGCACAGATACAGATGCGCGGCGGCAGAGCAGAACTTTCGGTTGGAAATTTGCCAACCCCTCATGGCGCTTTTCGATGCGATCAGCTCGACCCCAATAGACGGGGACTGGCCGGCACGGGGGATTGGGGGGGACGTGCACCTTCGGAGACGCGGCCAACAGGCTGCTCGGACCGCTCGAGTCTCGGTATTCTGTGGCTGAATTCCGAATTCGCTTTTAGTATCAAATTAGACTGCGACGGCTGCTCTTTGAGTGCGGCCAAGAACGGAGCAACACCGGAGCAGAGCACTCGATTCCCGAATCGGGCCAGTTCGGAACGGTAAGCGGTTGGCAGCGGTTACCCGGTAACGCTAACGGGTGCGGATGCGGGTATCGGGTACGAGTATCGGGTAATTCACGCTCTCGTCTCTGCGCTTTGACTTCGACTACTGTTCTCCGTCTCGCGTCTCTTTCGATTGGATACTGGGCAGTACCATGGGATAGTGAGGTGAAGGGGTGGTTGGAAAAGGTTGGGGCATCATTTGTTTTGCATGCCAAGGCGCGTGGGCGGCGGACGCAGAGGAAAGCGGATGAACAGGGCCAGCTCCGAATGCCTCTGGTTTTCTTCGATTTCTTGTTGTTTGTTTGCAATCGTGCAGAGCACAGATCTGCGTTTTCTTCATTCGTCGAATTCTTGATTCGTCATAGGCATATATCCCCGAATCTATACACATTGTCCGTATATATAAACATACAAGCGTATGGCTACGTCTTGCTATATCTCATTAACCCCCCTTCCCCCTCTGTAAATGGGTACATCCTTGAGACAACGGGCTTGGAGTTGGCAAGCCACTGGTTCTACCCCTCGAGGTTTCCCTTGCATTTGTACCTATGTTTTCTTTTCAACTTGAGACTGGCTTGGGGCTGTCAGATTTTGCTCGATATAATAAACATAAACAGAAATACAGTCAATGACACTTGAAACTTCTGTGATTAAGGAACCCATCAAGATACTTTGCCTTGGTTAAACTCCTTGCTTGGGCTTCACAAAACTCGGCCTTATAGACCAAAAATTATTTGGCCTGCACACGCAGGCCGTAGCTTATCGAGTCCGTCGGATCAGGTGGAGAGTGCTCGCTTGGCGGTGGGTGGGCGATGTTTGGTGAGTCACCCAGCCGACTTCCAAGTTGTCGTGGAGCCACAAGCCCACCTTAAGGCGATAAGATAATGCCGGGTAGCCGTGCAGCCAGATTAGATATTAGTTTCAGTGCGGTTTCAATGAGGCCTAGCCAGGGGTTTTCCTCTCTTCGCTTCTTTCCCTTGGCGAAGAGAGGGCGCGATTGGGCAGGTTTCAGTTCAGTTCTGTTCTATTCTACCCTGCTCTATTCTGATCTGATCTGCCCAGATAAGAGGGCCAGAATCGTTGGATCGCACATCGCACAACGCGGGCCAGAAACTCGAGTCAAGAAGTCTTCTTCTGTTTCTGTGTCTGTGTCTGCTTCAGTTTCTTATTGTGTGCTGTGTATCCATGTGGCGTATGTGCCTGCGCTTTTCCCCGACGCTTTTCCCCCGCTTCTTCTCCGTTTATGTTTACGTTTTGGCGTGATTTCGTATTAACAAATTCACTTCTCTATGTATTTTTAATTTTAGTCCAAGGTTTAAAGCAACAACTGTGAGCAGTGAAAAAAAACAGAACGAGCGTTCAGCTATAAACGATATCAAACCCAATAGGAAGAAACGCACACAAAGAGCCGAAAACAAAGTCTTCGGCAGAGAGCGCTGAGTGGGACGGAGACGGGAAGAGGCAATAGCTAGCGGGACAGCGAGCGGCTGGCGGTCAGCGACGTCGGACAAGTAGTTGAAAATATTGCGCATACGCCGCGTGAACCGGAGGCACAGAGCAGAGCAGCAAGCCGCGCGTTCTTCGTTCTGCATCGCACAAATACAGCTTCGAAAAAGCCAGCAGAGAAGTGGGGTGCAAGGAAACACATTAGGCATCGAGGAGGAGAAGGAGAAGAAGGAGGAGGAGTAGGAGGAGGGCCGAGGATCAGCGGCTGCGAAGAAAGTCCATTTCAAAGTGCAGCCGGCCACAAATCCAGGTGAGTCTTGGGGTGTACGCATCTGTTGTGGCTGTTGTGGAGCAGGCCGAGTCTCTGATCGTATAGCAAATTAGGTGGGTCAAATGGGTGGGTCCTTGCGTTAGCTTAGGAATCCCGAACCGAATGGCAAACAATCTCATTCTTTCGGTCCTTCTTTGAGTCGGATCTTGGCTCACGCAAGAACTGGAATCTCACATCCAACTCCGATTCCCAAACCAAATCCGATCGCGCTTCTCGCCTGTCGTTGCTGTCGCCCGAGATCGGAGATTGCACAACGCTGGCCAGCAGTTTCAAGCGCTTTTGCTACGCTCACAAACACACGACACCCGTTGAGGCGGTGAGCGCTGGCCGATTCCACGATTCCGCTGCTCTGCCAGTAGCGGTGGTAGTAAAAATTGTCAACTCAAGCGCTGCGGTCGGCGACGCTCGGGGAAAATGCGTATTCCTCGCCCTCGTCCCCACGCTCATCACCCCGCAGGAAGGCAGAAGCACGCGCGGACTACGAGGAGCCACCAGTTGGTCACGAGGAAGAGCAGAAGAATAGCACGCACCACCAGCTCGAACGTGGGACGCAGGTGCGTTTGCAACCGGGGTTTTCCAGGAGGGGCTTTCGATGAGGTATGGTTGAAATAGAGGGGGCGGGGAGGTGGGTTTGTGGGTTGCAGTGCTATCAGCGTACAAACAAAGCCAATTAGAACTTGGAAAGCACCCTTCCTTCCTTCCCCTCCCTTCCCTTTCTCTCTTCCCCCCAAATGACAGTAGGTGAAGCTCCATTCCACTCCACTCCCACCTCGATTCTTAGTTCTCCACTGCCCCTTTCCCCGTTTTCCGCTCCGCGCTCCTATCTGGGCTCGCTTTTATCAGCGGCTTATCAGTAAATAATTCCACCTGTTGCGCGGCTTGCGCGAGTGTGGGTTTAAGTGCGACAGTGTGTGTATGTGTGTGTGTGTGTAGATAACTCGAGGTGAGGTATCGCATTAAGCAACGCTTGTGCTGCCCCACAATTGTGGTCCCCAAAAAGCAAACTTTGCTTGTTTGCACTGCTCTACGCTGGAATGGAAATGGAAGCCCCGCTGCCAGCGGATTTCGTAGATAACCGAGCCGAAACCCAACTGAAACGGACTGAAACAAAACCCAGCGAACCCACACTTGTACACATAGGAACGGGCCCGTACAGGCACAGATACAGATGTAGATGCAGATACAGATACAAATACAGATATAGATATAGGGGCTCTACAGAGGCAGACTGCCTCAAATCTTATCTTAAAACTTGACTCGACGCGGCGCAGTGACGCAGTCGCTTAGCAATGCCGCTTTCATTGCTCAAACTGCGTCTCTTTATCGATCAGTCCATCAGGGTGGGAGTAGTGCGTCCTTTAATCCTTGATCCTTAAACTCTAAAACATGGTTTCTCTCGCTTAGCAGTAAGCCATCGTTGTTTGGAAATTTCCCACTTAACCCGAGCATCCTGACTCTCAAGCTTAAGTTTTGTCAGCTCAGTTGTATGTATAGATGGATATCCTATTTACTCGATCCTGAGGCACTCATCCCCTCTCCCCCCCACCCCCTCCCTATCGCTTGAAGTTATGTAATCCATTCATTAATTAAAACCTCGTGTTCCCACAAAGAACACACAAACACACACATATACATACGATTGCATTTGGTCTTCCCTTTCGCACTCACACGTCAGCTCAACCCTTACTTTGGTGCAGCTTGAAAAGCAGCGAAAAGAACAAGGTTTATTTATAAACTGCGCTCGTTGTTGGGGGTTTCTCTCTGCGCGAAGTATCCAATTTTTCCCTCTTTTCCGCTCTCTCTCTCTTAAGCCTCTTCTTCTAGCTGTTGCTTCGACTTCGGCTCTTCGCAGGGGGTGTGCGGCGTGGGGTGGAGGGTGGCGACTGGCGTTGTTGTTGTAAACTCGGTTTCAAGCTTTAATTACGTCTCACCCATACACGCATCCGTGCCGGTGCCTGTGTGTGTGTGTAAACAGTTGAGCTCTTTGTAGGAGTGTGTTTCTTAGAGCGGGAGCGGGAGTGGCACCGGGGCAGGGTCGAAAACGGGGGCTGGAGGAGCGCAAGGGCTCCGCTCGTCTTTAGCCATTCCTATTTTTGTTTACCCATCGCCGCCGTCGCTGCACTCCAACGGTACTTCTGAGCGTGCCCGAATTCGAATTGGAATTCAGTCGAGCTTTGCGCGTCGTCGCCGCCGTTCGCGAAGTTTGTTGCTGGATGGGCTCGTTCGCTATCCCCCACCCCCACTCGTGTCGTGTCGTGTCGCTGTCTCTCTCTCTCTCTCACTCGCTCAAAGCCTGCCACCCACTTTTCTGCGCCCGCTCGCCGGCTTTGGCGCGGCCTCAAAACGTGAGTACCCCTCTCTCGCTACGGCCTGCTCTCCGTCCTGCGTGTGTGCCCTGTGTGTGTGTGGGAGAGTTTGGCGCTAATCTCCAATTTCCCGATAAGATATCGCACAGTGTCGTCGCACTCTGCCCGCTCGCCCCTCCGCTCGAGCCTGTCCGGCCCGCAAGAGCCGCTTCGGCTGCCGAGGAAAGCGTCTTGCAGGATCGCACCTGCAGCGCAATCGATGCCACGATGGCCACATTCTCAAGGAGTTCGTACACGCACTACGCGTGCACCGTAAGAAAAAGTGAGATTTTAGCCGCTTACCTTCCGAAGCTTACGAGTACCATCAAGTCTACCTCGTTCAAGGGAAGCCATCAACTACGTTGGAGCACATGCACACAAGCTTTAGATCATGGAACCATAACCATGTTTCTGACCTGCCGCCTTTATTTTCTCAGTGCACGGCGCTCTCTTCACCTCTCTTTTCGGCTTATCACTTCCACTGTGTGGGTGGCGTGGAGTCGAGTGGAGTGGAGTGGAGTGGAGGTGGAGCAGTTGCGTTTGTTGTTGCTTTCATTGTTTTATTAATAAGGCGAGTGGCGGCTGTGGTGGCGTAGGTGGGATCGGATCGATTGCTTGCGGTGTGTGTGCAATCAGGAGGTGGGGCGATGGTCGCTGGTCACCGTGTCGGGTGGAGCACAGATGGTGGCCAGAGTAGAGCTTACAGAGCTCGACCTCCCTCTTTGCTGCCGATAGAAGGGATAGAAGGCACATGCAAAGCGCCAGAGAATAACACAGCTTGCATTACTTTCTTCCCCAGCTTCACGACGTCTTGCAAACGGCTGAAAATGGAGAAGACTCCCCGGTACACGCAGCGGGAGCGAAACATGGTGTTGAGCTACGCGGCGCAGTACAAGGATGTGATCGAGAACAAGCGCACGGACGCGGAGTCCAACCGCAAGAAGGACGAGGTGTGGCTGCAGATCGCCAAGGAGTTCAACTCGCGGGTCTACCACCAGCGCAGCGCCAAGCAGTTGCGCCAGCTGTACAAGAACATGAAGCTGCTGCTCAAGAAGGACCTATGCGGCGAGGACAAGAGCAACCACTCGTTCATGGACCTGCTCAACACGCTGTCGCACCAGGAGTCAGTGGCGCAGTACATTGCCGAGCAGCTGTCGCCGGAGGGCGCGGGCGGAGGCGGCGGCGGCGGTAAACAGGGTGGAGCGGGCAACGGAGGCGGAAACGGACACCATGCGGACGACTACGACGACTCCAAGGTGGGCTCAAACTCCATATCTGTGCATATGTGTCCCATCCGGTGCTTAAGTCACTCAAGTCACTTGGTCCACTTGGTGAACTCGGTGCATCCATTAACCCAGATGCATAGCTTTCTCCTTTCTTGACTCTCTGAACCCTGTGAATCCTACTAAAACGCTGTCCATGATGGTTCATTTATTTTCCTCACACTTGCAGATGCCCCTCTACCACGAGGGCATGGACACGGACGTGATCCTTATCAAGTCGGAGACGATCAGCGACAACGAGCAGACGGACAATGGTATGGACTGCCTGGACGAGGACGATGACGACGACTGCTTGAGCCCCAAGGCGCCGGAGGTGTGCCTCGAGGAGGAGGACGACGTGCTCTTTCCAACGGACCTGCGCCAGCTGCAGCAGGTGGGATCGTCCGGTGCCGCCGGCGGTGGGGTCTCCGCAGGCTCCCTGCCCGGAAACATGTCCAGCAACGGGATCACCGAAACCAGTCGCCGCGCCGCAAGCTCGCCCGTGTGCTCCACAAAGACTTCGATTAGCTCCAGCGGAAGCTACGCATCGCCGCCCAAGCCGGACATCACTATCCAGACCGTGGGCCACATACGCGTGGGCAGCTTTGCCAACATCAACAAGACGCTGCAGAACGGCGGCTCCGGCACAGGAGCAGTCCTATCAGCGGCCAGCAATGGCGGCACCAGTGCCAGTGGAGTGCTGCCGCTCACAGCGGAGCAAGTGCAGCAGCACACCCTGCTGAACGGCCTGGGATTGTCCGCCGTGAACCCGGCTCAGTCCCTGCAGGCGGCCATCAATGCCGCCTATGTGTCCGCCGCTCCAACTTCGTCGGTCGCCATTAGCAGCCGCCGCACCCCGCCCACTCTGCAGCTGCCACGCCTTCAGCGCGGAAACATCAACAATAGCCACCACACTGCCGGCAGCACAAGCAACTCAGCGGTGGCCGCCAATGGAGTGCAACTGCTGCTCAACGGCGGCCACCACGCACAGATGACGCACAACCATCTGGCGCGGGACAAGACGGGCGGCGTGGCCATCGGGGCGGCGGGCAGTTTCAACGGCTACAACGGACTGGCAGTGTCGGGCACGGTGTGCGGCGCCTTGAACAGCAGCGGATCCGGAGCCGGAAGCGTCGGGAGCAGTGCCAACAGCAGCGGCGTGGGCCTGGGAATCGGCGGGGCACACACGTCAGGCGGCGGAGGAAGTGGCAGCGGTGGGACGAGGAGCCAGCACCAGGAGCTGATCAATTCGCTGAGGATCGAGGAGAGCAAGCGGAAAATCGACCTGATCAACGCCCAAATCGAATACTGGCAGACGCTCACCCGCAAGTTGAACAGTCAGGCGAATCACATGCCTAATCCCGCGTGCCCGTGCCACTTCCCCGGAGCCAGTGTACCCTCGCCCGTCGCCGTGACCACCGCTAGTGCCTCATCGCCCGCATCCACCAATGTCTTGCAGACGCAGGCCAGCACCAGCTAGTCCGCAGCGAAGGGACGGTTCGAACCAGTCGGGGGTCCTGCGGACGAAAGCGAAAGCGACAGCGACATCATCTCGATTGTGGACATAGATGATGGGCAGTCTAGGGAGGAGGAGCAGTCGGAGGACGATGGCGAGGATGGTCACGACCAGGCCATAACAGATCTGACGCTACCCGACGAAGACGAGGAGGACGATGTAGACGAAGATGACTCACAGGATGCCTTGGTCAGGGATGTGGGCGTGGTGGGCGGCATGTCGTCGCCAGATACACCGCCCCACTCCTCTCCGCCGCCAGCGAAGCGCTCGAAGCGCCAGGAAGTCACCTCCGAGCTTCTGAGGCAGCTGGCCCTGCAGCAGAATCAGGATCCCCAAGAGGGGTGTTAGTATTTTGTGTAGTTTGCTAATTTTCTACTTGCATGCCATGCATTGACGCAACCACTTTGAAACATTAATATTACGATATATATTTATTTACGCCCAGTTTGAGTGCCAAAACAAAAACCAAGATTGGGGCCTTGCCATCGAGAATGCTTGCCAAAGGACCTGCTGAAACAACCGGTCACACCCACTCGCGACCCACTATTTATTTGCCAGCCTAACTGAAACATAGCGATTAATTTTATTTTAAAGTTTCTTGCGTCGCCTTTTTTTATTGCCTTTTTTTTCTATACATGTAACGTGATTATTTTTAAGTTTTCCTACGAGCTGCTACCAAAAAGAATAAGAAGGTGACTATCTTGAATGTACATTTACTTTACAAAACTAGACCTTACTTAATTAGATCGAGCAGCTAAGAACGCATGAAAATGAAATGTACAAATGTGGTTCCTAATCTAGTCCCTAAAGTCAAAAGTGAAGAACGAAAGAGCTACAGAAAAGAAAGCGAAATTGTTACGCCTAGCCGAGTACTTGTGTATTATTTTTTTATATCGCCCAGATTGTTCCCCCGAGGAAAGCGTTGAAGGAACTGTAGCTAATTTATGTACTTAAAGAACCAGTGAAACCAAACCAATGATTTGAAATGGTGTAAAGAGGAGAAACTTGCTAGTCGCCGCTGCATAACTTTGTAAGTGTGGCACACAAACCATTTAGTTAGTGTTAGTGCTACTGTACGTGTAAAATACAATTAATTGCCTATCCAGACCCAGTAACCACAATTTACAAGGAAGCACACACCAAACGAAACTGAAAACCAAGAAAACAAACCAAACAAAACTATTTATACAATTTTGTAAACAAGAACTTATTAATAAAACAATGAATTTACTTTGTGGCCCAGCCTGCTGACTTTTGGATAGTGATATTTCGTTTAAGGCTTAACTTCTTGGCACTTGCGCTCAATTTTCCCGTTTAAGCTGCGCTTCGTTTGGCGCCAAGCGAGTTGGCGTTGCCCAGCACTGGCCAGCCAGCACGAAGAGCTGCCAGACTGCTGAGCCGACTGGTCATCTGGGAACTGGTTCGCACATCTGGGCGCCCGCGAACCAGTTATTCGTTACTCATCAGTTCCAGTTCGGTTCAGCAAAAATTGTGCAAATAAATTGCGGAAAGTCGGATTGTTTATGTGGGAATCGGCAGCGAAAAGCGACTCGGCGGCAGCAACAACTATAGTGAATGAAGTGAGCACTGCCACTCCCACGCACACCACTGTGCAGTCTGTGTGCGCCAACTGTGAATTGCGAAGTGCGAATTCCGTACTTCGGATTGTGGATTCCCCCCGCCCCTGAAGCACTTGGAAAACCAACACCTGGCGCACGTACACGCGCACGCACACCTGTCCTGCTAGCGCAAAAAGAGTCCCTGTCAGCTGGTGCAGCGATTCCTGAAGCAACACCGAGGAGCAGGACACCGTGGAAAGAGACGACAACTGAAGCTGGTCTTCAGTGAACACAGAGTCCAGTGAGCAGGTGTGAGCAAGTGAACAGGAGTCACAGATTATCTGAGCGACCACCTGGATGCCCGGTTTTCACCTCAATGAGATGGGTGAAATGGTCCTGGACGCCATCGACGACATCGGCGTGGTCGATGTGTACGACTTGGCCTCTGACATTGGCAAGGAGTACGAGCGGATCATGGACCGCTTCGGCACGGACGCCGTCAGCGGGCTGATGCCCAAGATCATCAACACCCTGGAGCTGCTGGAGGCGCTGGCCACGAAGAACGAGCGCGAGAACGCCACCATCCAGGAGCTGCGCGATAAGGTGGCCCAGCTGGAGAGCGAGAAGTTGGAGAAGGCCGAGTTCCGGCGGCGGTTCGACAAGGAGCTGGAGCTGATCGAGGAGCAGTGGCGCAGCGAGACCAACGAGCTGGTCGATCTCGTCTCCTCACTGCAGGACGAGAACAAGCGGCTGGTGAAGCAGACGCAGGATCTCCAGTCCTCGTCCGCCCAGAGCTCCGGCCTGGGGGCCAGTCTCACCGAGAGCATTATCAGCATGACCAACCACGAGCTGCACGGCGCTCTTTCGGATACTCAAGTGCTGCAACGGCTCAAGGAGCAGATATACAAGCAGCGCGACGAGTTGAAGCACCGCGAGCGGGAGCTGGCGGACAAGTACAGCGAGCTGGAGCACGTGAGTGTCCTTAAGGATAGGTGCTCGCATTCCCAACTAACCCAATGCCTTTTATTCCCAGCTCAATATCCAGGCAGAGCGGCTGAAGGCATCAGAGCGAGACACCCGGCGCCGCCACAAGCTGATGCAGGCCCAAGTGAAGACGCTGTGCGAGGAGCGCGCCGACTTTCTTGCCCAGCTGCAGGACCAGAACCGCGAGATCAACCAACTGCGCAAGCGGTTGGGCCTGGCCGAAAAGGAGAACGAGGACTTGGTGGCTTCGTACGACGATGGCCAGAACGATCCCAACCGGCCGCGGTACACCACGCGCGAGCTGAAAGAGTTGATTAGCGAGCGCGATGAGCTGCTGACCACCATCGACACCCTCAACGAGCAGCTGGCGGAGCTAAAGCCACCAAGCCAGGCGAAGGGCAAGCGGCAGCGCCACTTCTCCAGCTCCGACGACAGCGATGAGGACGACGATGGTCACGTGGCGGACAACGACGATGACGACGACGAGGAGGAGGCGGCTGCCGAGGCGAACGAGCTGGAGCCACCAGCGGCCGGAGAAACGTGAGTGAGCCCATTTCGGTTACATCCTTTAGTTTTTGTTGCCAGAGAAAACAACAATTTATGAACGACCGCTTGAGTCAAAATGATTAACGAGCAAGCATTTTCAGCCTGAGTCATTCTTTTGTTGTTGCTCAGTGCTAACAATATTCAAATATACCCTATGATGCAAACGTTTAATTGGTAGGTGATTCAGAGCTTAAACGTATATTTTTGCGCGCTTTTTCGCAAGGTCAGCAGGTAACTAAATGGCACAATTGGGAGTCAAACAAACCGTTGGATTCGGATCCATATGTTGTTTATTCTTCAGTTTTAATAGCTAGATACACAGTTATGGTTACTTAAGTACATACATAGTGTATCGCTTTTCAGGCCACCTGGACACGATGCGCCCGTGCAGGGACCTTTGCCCTACGAGCCGGACGATGCGCCCTGGAAGAAGAGCTCCGAGTCGGGAATACGCAAATTGTAAGTGGCATTCAATCGGCGTAGAGCTCTCGATTCACTTTGTGCATTGCAGCTTCCGGAAGCTGTTCTCGGACCCGTCGGACGGCAGCAACACATTCCCGAAACGTTCCTTGGCCACGCTCTCCAAGATGGCTCTGTCGGCCACGCCCGGTTCCGTTTCCGCCTCCGCAGCGGCGAAGTAAGCGCCCCTTAAAGCATCCGAGTTGGCGTGCATTTCACTTTTCGTTTGTTTTCTGTTTTTCCGTTTTCGTTCCATTCCGTTCCGTTCCGTTTGCAATGCCCCCCGCACCCTTGCATCTTGCATCCTAATTTATTATTTATTTTTTACTTTTACGTCTTACGATTACGTTTACATTTAGTTTAGGCAACAGCCTGTATCTGACCCTGTCCCTCGCCATTCACCTGCTCCGCCTGAGCTGTACATACATAGTTTACACACTCGATTGCTGTGTCCTCGTAATTCTAAGTTGTTATGCGATTTTGTTTACGTAATACGCGTTTTATTCGTAACTCGTAACCCCTAACTGTACTGGATATATTTAATACGAATCCACTTTGTATTTTTCGTACCTTCGATTTATTCTAACTTGATTAACGACTACCACATAAGACTCCAAACACACCACAGCCCCCACATGTGCAAGTATTTCAAAGATCAAGATCAAGAACAAAAACGAGAACGAAAACGAGATTGAGATCGAGATTGTGCAAAGATTGCCGAGTGAGTTTTTAATGAATTTAGACAAAAACAAGCTAAGAAAGACAAACAGTCCTCCCAGGTGCAGTTGCAGAGAAAACGATACGGTGAGGAAAGGAGACGAGAGGAGAACTCTGGTTCTGGGACCCCAGATCTTAGAAAGTCTAGGTAGAACGGGAAGATTTTGCTTCAATTATCCGTAGTGTAACTGTCCCTAAGACCTCTGCATCTATCTAGATCCTCGGCTATCGCCAGCCAGTATGAGTATTTTAGCATTCTCATAGCAGTTGCCCCAAGCGGCCTTATAAATATATTACAAATTTATCAAAATACGCAAACCTTAGAGCGAAAGAAACCTAAAAGAATATATAATTAGCAAACGTTACAACCTTAGCGCATTGTTTGTTGACTTGAATTGAACTAACTAACGAAACCAATCTCAGCAACGTAGATTCCATTGATCGCATTCGTTTGCACAAAGATGCCAAATAGCGAAAATCTCCGCGTTAGCCCATTGCCGACCGGCCAGTCTGAATCAAGGAATGTTTTAGCCAAGAGTTTTACCACTGACCAGCTCGAATTGTTGTTACCGCACCCAGACGACTTCGCCCAGAGCCCACACTCCACTTGAAGCCCAGTGATTTCGAGGAGATCTCATCCCGATCCTCGTTCATAGCTAGTATCCATGTGAGAGACGCCCATGTAGTGCAATTACCAATATGGTGCCACTTCCCGCTCCCCTTCCACGCACAAGCACAAAGCGAGGAAACTCCGGTTACATATCAGCTCCATCGCTATCGTCGATGCGAACGTGCCAAAGACTAATGGTCAGACCCTATGCCCCATTGTCCGCAACTCCCCCCCACTACCCACTACCCACACCACGTACCGCACACCCAGCCCCCAACACCCCACTTGCCAATCTCCATTAACCCATCTCGTTTCGTACACAACAAAGAGTGGCAACTGAACTTTTATAAAATTGAACACGAGCGCAATGGCATCGAAATGAAAAAGTGGACTAACGTTGAGTGTCGAGTTGGGTGAAGACCACGAGAAGAAGATGGAGAGACATTGAGTATTTGGTGAATTAATGTTAACTAAATTTATATACACATATACACATGCATTATACATAATATACTTTACTATATACTATGTAATACCGTATTATATGGAACTATGACTAACCAAAAAGACAACAAGGCAACAATTATACAAACTTAAAAGCGTACCAGGGTGGCACTTGGACCATGGACCGCAGGAGCGACCAGCGCGAAAGCGAGCGTCGGATCGGATCGGATCGGATTGGATCGCATCTTGGTGAACCGCATCAGAGGGCGACGCCTCCGCATCCGGGTATCATCTGCTCACCCCTGTACGTACATCAAATTTATGAGTGGCTTCCTTTGAGCGACCACCAAAATAAACTTATGAACCATGGAGTGGATTTCGAATGACTGATTTGGGTTGGCGGCAAGTGGAGCACTCGCTGCGCGGAACTTAAGGTGTTTATTTCATTATTTAACATTACTTATAAGTTCGTTTTTAATTTGGCTTTCAAAATTACTCCCCCCAAGGCATTGTGAGAAACAAGTCAAGAAACAAGTTCCGAAAAGATCGGCAGAGAGTTCAAGATCATTGTCATCATCGGGTCATCAGAAACGAAGGATGTGTGAAGACCATCTTCAAGTTCAAGTATTTTCACGTATCATATCATTTCATGTCAAGCCTCAAAGGTTAGTAGCGACTTCAATTTGCCCATAAACACATTTCGGGGTGGTCTAGTCATTGGAGTTCTGGCTTCCATGTCGCCTGAGCCTGTAGCCTCTAGCTACTGAAATCCTTTGCACAAAGCGAGTCGGAGGGTGTAGAAGGGGTTGCATTTCGATCGGGCTTCTGGTACTGGTACTTCGAGCAAATGAGAAAATGGGGTGATTGCGTAATCCCTGGCAGTGCATCCCATGGGATTCCCCCGCGCCAGACCCATCGCGGTGGTTGGAGCTTTCTCGCCACGAGCTTTTCGACTGAGCTTTGCCCCGGGGCTCTGGGCCACCCACTTACCAAGCCACGAAGCCATCTTGCAGCATCGTCAACCCTGCGCATCCGCGTCCGCATCCTGCATCTCGTGCGGTGCGTAGCAGCATCTCGTGCCCCCTCCTCGAGTCCTTGCTGGGTCGCTTCTGCCGTTTACTGGGCGCCTGATCCCCATGCCGGGTTTGAGGCGTATCTAGGGCGTGGTGGTTGTTCCGGCCGGACGACCTTGAGCTCCGCCCCTCATCTGCGATGGCGTTTTAATTGCCCAGCAACAGGCGATTTGTTGGTGGTGGTGGTGATGTGGTGGCGGTGCTTTTTCCGGTTGGCTCCTCGTTCGGGGATGCGTTCTGGCCATTCTCAACGGGATTTTCACGCAGTTCCAATTAAGCAATTAAAAATCTGCCACCGGACTTGGTGGCGAGACGTGGGCGGGTTTATGGTGGCCGGAGACGGCGTTGTCAGCTTTTTAATTAAGAAGATGTTAGCGTAATAGGATAGAAGGATATGCGCTGCGAAAATCGTAGGTCGAAATGTGCGCAGCTAATGAAGAAGGCCCCTGTGTTTTTGTGGTCACTGGGAGTGGGCCCCACAATTTCCACTAATTGCCCTGGCCTGGCTGGCATGGGCTGGCCAGAAAGAAAATAATTAAGAGACGGAGCGGAGAGAAAAGCGCTTAATGAGTTTCTGCAGAGGCCCCGTGCGACGATTTCAGGGGCCTTAGTCAGTCGATTTTCGAACAGGCTTGCAGCAGCCGCCGCACAGGCTCCGTTGGATTTGGATTTGTATGCAAGGGGCAGCCACTCGAAACTCCCGCACTCGCACAGAGCCGGTACAGTGAATGCTGGAGATGGACAACTGCGCAAGTTGTGCTTTAGGCTGGGACACAGGACTCATTCGAAGCAGTGAACCCGACGGAGTCCAACCAGTGCTACATGTTTATTTGTCTCGATTACCCAATGACTGAGCCACATATATATTGCATGCAACTAACCGGTTTACTGCATCGAAATGAGAGTGCTGGACATACCGCGGTGCCAGCCAGCGAGGGTTCACTGTGCGTGTGCACACTCGCCGCAATCCAGCACCGCTCGTCGACTGCTGCTCCTCGATGAGCGCCTGAGCCCAAAAACTGTTTTTTATACAAGGACATTGCCATCTCATGGCCACTCTAAGATAGAGAAAGAGCGGGAGCGCACACTTTCACATCTTTCTCTCGCAGCGAGTGTGTGCGAGTAGTGAACGCGGGCCAGAGCAGGATGGGCGTAGCGCTGGTGGAGCTGTATAGCTGGCCCGCTCCCGCCGCAACATGCTGCTGCTGCTGGCGCTGCTGCTGCTGCTTTCTGGGCGCCTGTTTAGCGGCCAGCGCCAGGTTGGAACAAGAAGCGAAAGTGTTAACGCTCGCGTACATCCGCTGCACCGTTTTCCGCTCCACTGTGGACCGCTCCCGGCGCTCCTGTGGGTCGTGATGTGTGCGCGGGTGTGTTTTAGCCGTCCGCCGTTATCGAGTTGGCCACATCACATGTGCCTGCTGGAGGCCATCCGCCTCGTCCGGAATGGCCGCGTACGCCGCCAATCCTCGCCGTCCCTGTTTGCCTGCTTAATTTGCGACGCGCATGACGCGATGTGGCCGCCGTTCGCGTGAATTCTACGAGTTTTGGAGCCGTTGGCTTGGAGCGCTTTCCGCGCGATGTTGCAGCGGGCTTATTGGAATGAACATTCTAGGAACTTGCCCTAGACGGATTACCAGGCGAACAGCGGCACCAGTAGGCCACCGACCCAAATTCGCGCTAAATAGTGAGTGCGTCATGTCGCTGTCCCGCTCGCACTGCGGCCGCAGTCGCCGCGATGCGGACATGTGGATAGAGAGGGATGGCTACACCATTAGGAGAGAGATGCAGAAAAAGAGAGAGCGAGCGTCGGCTAGAGTGGGATAGATAGCTGGATAGTCTGGAGTGTGCGCGCGGTTCGTGTCTCGGCTAAGCTTGGGAAATCAAATTAAGCTTTGACTTTTTGAAAGGAAAAGCAATTGCCGGGAAATTGAGAGCGTTTTCAAACTGCACAAACCGAAGTGGAAGCCACCCACCAAACCAGCTTCTTTGTTCACCAGATCTGTGGTTAGTGGTAATGCTCATGGCCCTCTGCATGTCGCCTCTTTGCACATTGTGCAATTTTTGTACAATAAGTGCTCCAGTTTGGACAGGCGAGCAGGAATGGATCGCACAGCGAAATGGCCAGTGAGCGAGTGTAGAGCGGAGAACGGCGAACGTTCTTCGTGCTTCTTCTTCGGGCTTTCTCCTACGTTCTTTACTCTTTGTTCTGCTGAACGATTGTGTTGTTGTTCCTGCAGTTCTGCTGCTTGAAGCTGCACTAATAACATTTAATTTTAAAGCACATGCGTTGTAAACCAAGCCACGAGCCTCTTTCATATCGATCTAGAGCTCAGTAACAAAACAGGTAGATTCTTAAGTCCCATAACGCAATGACTCAAATGTAACCAGGAATAAACCTCCATTACAGATTCGTGCTGCACTCAAGAAGCGACTGACTGACTTATTGTGGTGCCTGGATGCAGCGATTATGGTTGGCGAGGTGGAACTTGGGTTGGCCGCAGGAAGTAACCAAATCCTCGCTGGCGACCAAACAAAGATAGAGCGGTGGCCAAGTGCCGGACAATGGTGAGTGTCAAATGTTGATATTTAAGCTTCAGAGCAACCAGTCCCTGGGGTTGCACCAACCCCTCCCTTCTCCCACACCCCCTTCAGATGCAAGGCAGTACAATTTTGCCACCGAAAGTACGAATTCTAGCGGGCGCGGGCAGAGGATGGGGCAATGAATGTATGGCAGCTGCAATGCAGCAATGTCCTATGGCGGGGGCGTTTATGGAATGGGGCGTGGCAGCTGCACTTGTCCCACACAGTAAATTCAACTCAATTTAGCCCAGCTCTCAGTTCTCGGTTCCCAGTTGTCGTCCTTTCGAGGAAATCCCGTACACCCCTGCGGCTGCTTTTCGTACACAGCTGCACCGCACAGCGCCGTTCATTCGTCCTCCGGAATGGCGACAAAAAGTATTCAACACTTGCCTTGCCGTGCCATGCCATGCCGGAAATGGCATTTAAGCGGATTCCGCCAAGTGCTTAGCTCACAGGATGGGATGGGCGAAAGGTATGGCCCGATCTGAATAGCCGAAAGTCCATTCTGCCCACTTCACCGCCAAAAAGCAACTTCCCACCCGCTGGGCCAACCTTTAAGGAGACGACTGAATGATATTTGAAGACTCCCGTGGGGATACCAACCTGAATGCTGGGGAAAGCTGGGGAAAGCAGTGCCAGAGACATACATAAGTAACCGGTCTCGGTCGGTTGTTGCTGGTTGGACTCTCAGTGCAACAAACTAAACATCTTTCGAGATAGGAACCAAAGTAAATATTATGTGATATGACAATCACTGTTTTGGATTACGCATTTAAGTGCCGGCGCATCAAAATCTGACACACCCCAAATTTGTAGCCTGCCGCACGATGACAAGGACAAGGACAAGGACAAGGACATTGACAAGAACATGACGGGGAGTCACCATCATCAGCAGACGAGCATAATTTCGGGCCATTATGTTGGGTGCGAATCTGCTTTGGCTATGACATAATGTCAAATGGCAGCGGGAAAGTTGGGGCAGGCCAGGAGGGGAGTTCGTGAGTTAAAGTATCCGCCCTCGAGTGCTCCCCCTTCTGGCCGGTGGCATAGTGGAAAGCTCCTTGCTGCACCGCCACCGAGCTTTTTTTGATGGAAGGCGATCCGGCGCCGACCTTCCCCCTGGAGGACCTTCCCCCTGGAGGACCTTCCACTGGCCAAGTGCCAGGACCGTCGCTTCAAGCGCTGGCCGAGCTTTGGCCGGGCAATAACAAATCATCTGGCTTCGAAAGCTCCTTCAAAGAACATCTGTTGAAAGGCGGCGCCACGATGACGCCACCGAATTGAGGGGCATGGAGAGGCATATCCAGCACCCCGCATCCCGTATCCCACATCTCCTAACAGATGTCTAGACAAGGAGTTGAGAGGCACCTGCTGGGAAGGATAGTTCGGGGAGTTTGGCTCGTTGATTGATCGATCGATCAATCGATTTCCCAATGGAGCCGCAATGCCTGACCGCCGTTGGACGGGTGAAATAACGGAATCATTCCACAGAGCGCCGAGCATTTGTCGCCGCCCGTTTGCGTTTTCGCTGCGGTTTCTCTAGAGCACTTGCCAGCTTGCTGGCCCGTGCCCGTTGCTTTGCCCCAGCAAATAAACACATAAACAGATGAACACAAATAAGGACGGATGCTTGTGCACCTGCAGCACAGAGTGCACTATGGCATACTATGCCTGCTGCTATATAGTACATATGTATGTATTCATTTACACATTCAGCAGGTATTCATACGGCCAGAGTGCTTGTACTTTCAATGGGCGCCCAGCTGCGTGGCATTTCAAACATTCCCACTCGCATTTAAAGCTACCGAATTATCAAAGGACATCCGTTTCCCAATCCAGAACTCAATCCGAAACTGTTCCGTGTGGCTAGCAACAAAAGGCATATCCGGCTAAACCGATCGTTATTCCAACTGGTGCTGGCTTATAAGCCATATTATTATCTTCTATTAGCCCGATTTCGGCGTTTGCCTTTAAGCGAGCTGCATTGCAGCGCACTGATCGGACGGATTTGCCCGCTTGCTGGAACACCCTTAATTAACGCACGACCGCCCACACCCCCGCCCATATATATGTATGTGGTTTCCCAGTTTGTTCGGACTTATTTCGCTGTTTCTGTTTATATATTTTCCTATTTTCTGCTCTGCGTGCTGCCGCGGGCTGCGAACATCGTACAACGGGGCGTAAAGTGGCCAACAAGCCGTTAAACATGCCCCACCATTCTCGTCCATACCGCCCCTCCTGGCCCCTTGCCCCTGTCCCTTTTCCCTGCTAAGCTTCAAAACTGCAAAACTCGAGCCAAAGTTGGCTTCTAGGGGGAGTTGCATGGGCCAGGCTGGAAGCTTCTTCCCGTCCCCTTCCTTTCGAGGCAAGGAAGGAAAGGAGAACAATGCCGAGGCTTGGCATACAATTATGCAACAAGAACAACAGCAGCTGCAGGAAGACGTTGCAGATACATTACTGCAGCCATCCAGCTTGTGGATTTTGGGCGAAGAAGATTGGAAGGCTTGGCCAATAGTGCCAGAATAGGGGGGGTGGTGGCCAACGTCTGTTTCATCTGCTGCATGTCGTGTGGCAAGCAAAGTGCCCATAAACTATGTTGTTCTACGGTGATTGAATCGGAAAGGCTCTTCCCCTGCTCTCCCCTCGCAAAAAGACGACATAGTTTGACTGACCCCTTCTCGCTTTCTACCCAGTACCTTCTGTCAATTGGGTCAAGTGAGTTCCGATCGCCCGGCTAGTCATTTGACCAATTATCTAAGGGCCGGTGTCTGGGTCGTCCTGTAACTGGAGATGCGCCCAAACGAGATTATATACGAGTGCCTGCAATTACCATTCAGTTTTCTATTTCGGGTTGCAGTCCGCCGGTCGATTAGGCCGCGTCCATCGATCGGCGACTCAATCTCCATCTGGCAGCTCCTCCTTCTCTGCAGTCCATCACTCAAGCGCCGCAGCCTTGCCTCATTCGCAGTTCCCCCGCTGAAGCCGCCACCTCCCCCCTCCTCTTTGGAGCGACCTTTTGTGCAATTTGCGTGGGCAGTGGGTTCACGGTTCCCCAGGGAGGCGGAGAAGGTGGGCTTAGGCGCAGGGGTGGCCTAATTAATGCTCTTCTGCCCGCCGACATTTCATAATTGATGCCCAGCCGGGCAAAACAGGCCTGCACAAGTTGCATAAGAGGGCTTAGTGTTTAGAGGGACAGTCTGTTTAAACGTATCGGATCCTATTAATAGGGCTATCCACAGTATGCAGCTACATACTTCCAATCGGGATATACCCATAATCCTGCGGGCTCTCAAGAACTTCTTGATAGGAATGCTCAATTCATTCGTAACCCACCATAAAGCCCCTGCTTGTCCTGGGTTTGGTGCAATGGTTTGATTTGGCCAACTGCTCGGACTCGATTGGACTAGATCCGATCGAGCAGTCGTGCATTTGGCTGGGCGCTTTATGGCTTACTTATTTATGGTTCCTCCAATAAATATTGAGGACACTCGCAGACACGCACTCACTCACACTCACATTCACATTCGCATTCGCACGCCCTCTTGCCAACAACCATGTTGGCCAACTGATGACCCACTCTCGATGGGTGTGCTAGTATGTGTGCCGCACTGCATAAATCCTTATGGGCCGACTGTGTCCCCGCTCCTTCTCCTTCTCTTCTGGCCGGGCTCTAATGTGCGTCCTTGTTCGGCCTGCCATCCTGCCAGCCAGCCATCCTTTTTAGACCGCCAGCCAGTCATCCAGTCAGCTGCCCCCCGTGGGGTGCTTCGTTTAATTGGCCAACCGACTGGTGGGGGCTGGGGCCGGGCAGGACATGAAGGACATGTTAGCCATTTGGCAACTGACAAATGCCGCACGAAAACGCCGCCACAGGCGGACTTTATTGAATTTGCTCTTTTGGCCCAGCGACTTTTCGCAACTGCAGTTGTAACAATCGCACCATTGTAGCTGCAACACAGCGATTGCGAATCCGATTGCGACACAATGGCGGATGCGGCGCGACTTCTGCGGTTATCGTCCTGACTGGGCCAAGACGCCGCCCCCGCATCCTCCATCCACCATTTGCCATCCTCCGCCTCTTATTTTCATGTGAATGGGTCGTGGGCAGAAGGGAAATCGAACGCAATGCGAATCAAGAGGTCAGCAGATTGTGTTTCAAGCCTTAAACTGCAAGTTGGTTCCACTTTCTGAGTATTTATTCAAAAATGTAGGAAAAAGTATCCAGACAATTAAAGCCAACTTAAAGTGTTAACTTTTTCTCGGTGCATCGAGACGGCTGCTGACATTTCGCTTCGATTGAACAGTTGCTATTGCTAAGTGCCGCCTCGGGCGGTGTTAGCAACCCCCAACCCCCCGTTTCCACCCGTTTCAGGAGGCACTTCGTCCTTTTTGGCCTAATAGATGTGTACAGCGATGTCGGCGGCATTTCAATTTAACTTGCCACGTGTCAAAGCCGCTCGCAATCCACAGTGACACTCACAAAAGGGGGACTGTGCTGGGCTGGGGTGCCTTCCACTGCCTTCTACTTTATTGTTGCTGTGGCTGCCGCATCGATTTACGCCAAAACTTGCGCTACAATGAGCCCCTGCAGTGCTCGCCACAAGCCGAGCGCCAGGAACGCCCGGCAGGTGGCGCCTTAATAGCCGCAAAACACCTTTTGGCCTTAATGCCAGCTGACACAGTCCGTCCGTCCGCGCGGACGTGAAACTCAATTAAGGTGCCGACTCTTCGCTGTTTCTTTTGGTCCTGCGACTACGCAACCGGCACTGCCTTTAACTCTTCCAGCTTTGCAATACGCATTAAATACCATTTCTTTCTCCATTAATTTGCCACCAGAATCTTTGGTAGTCTCCTCCAGAGTGGTTCTCAATACATGTCATACAAGTCGTGTCTTAAGGATTTCGATATCTCAAACGTGTTGCCTTCAAAATAGTTGAAATAGTTCGCTTCAATCTGGACTGAAGGGCTTAGTGGTTGAATTTCCACAATGTAAGTGTCGTCCCAAATCCTCGACCGCTGCCCTTCCTTTTTAACTTTTTGGGGTGCGTGCAGTGGGCCCGAAAAACCAGAAAACCAGAAAACCAAAAAAGAGCCAGCAGCTGGCTCTTTGACCTTGAAATTCGTAACTCGATATAATGAAAATGCCCCAAAAAGCAAGCGATGTTTTTGTTGTTCCTTGCTTAGGCCACGACGCCATTTCGGGCCAAAACGGGCGACTGGCAGTGGAATTGGCTATAATAAAACGCAATTGTTCGGCGTGCGTGAGGGGTATGGTGGCGGTTTGCTGTGGAAGCCACCCGAGGGGAAATGAAATATTAATAACAATGAAAGCAACAAGAGCAGAGGAAATCAAGATACCACAAGGCTCATCCCCAGTCCCTCGTCCCTCTTCCTCCGTCAGCCGTCCTCCGTTTAGGACTTGTCATAAAAATAACTGAAAGCGGATATCGGCGGTGTTCCGGAGGACGGTGGACGGAGGAGCTCGGGAAGCCCACTTGGCTTCGACCTTGGGCACTTGGACTGCGGTCGAGAGTGCCCCGTAAAGAGCGTAAATAGCTGCCGGCATGGAGTGTCCCGGGGACAATTAGTGACTGGACACATTCAAAGGCACTAGTCTGGACACACGGGAGGTACTTTTTGGGGGGTGTTGGTTGGACTTATTAATGACTTTCAGCGACGCCCAAGCCCAAGTCATTTATTATGCTTTCCCCGTCAATAACGTCTACCGCCTGTTTGGCTAGAAATCAGTTTGCTTCTGCTAGAATCTGTGCTGTATGACAATCAAAACGAAAGTTAATCATCCATTTCGATAGGAGTTCCTTTCAGTTATTGCGCTGTGCAGCAAGTGGGTCACCATATCTATTTCCCGAAGCTGTCTGACTGCTGCTAAACTGATGCAACTTTTGTGAGCGATTAGGGAAACGGTTTATTTCTGGGGAATCAGCCTGGGGCACTTGGGGCTGCACTGCATCTTCGGCCAGCGGCCTTAATTAATGTGCCACGAGTGCAGGAGGTGGAGACCAGGAGGTCTGAACTTCTCGGGCTTCCTGCGGCACCGCAAACGGACAGCTGACAGCGGACAGCGACGCATGCCACTTGCAACTTCCGTTTCCGGCCGCCGGCGTCAACAATACCACGTGCAAAGTGCTGCACCTCAGCAGGGAGCTGAAAATCGATGGAAAAACGAGCCGGCGAGCACGGCTGCTTGTCCTGACATTTTCGGGCATGTTGACTGTTGAAATTTATTAGGAGTACGCCGCAACCCGGCCCGAAAACAAGCAAGGACACGGCGAAGCAGCCAGGAGCTGCCAAAAAGGGAAATGATACAAAGCGAGCGAAATGAAACGAAGGAAACGAACCGAAGCCAAACGAAAAAACCATGCCAAAGTGGAAATTAATCCAATATACCCGTTCGTTAACCCTATAAAGCCAGTTGTTTTTCCAGCTGACACATCTTGACTTGTACATAAACAGGGATTTGCGGTGTTTATGCGGTTACCTAATGGGAAGATTTCAAAGCGAAATGGATGCTGGTGATCATGCAAGGCAAGGAGTCTCCTGGGGTTAAGTGCTGGCACTGCACCTCCAGTTGCCTACCTTGCCTTCTAATTAATAGAACGCAATTTATTGCGCCGCCAAACGGAAATGAGCAATGTGAGGGGCGCGGAGGGGGCTGCTTAATTAAAAAGCCCCAGAAATTTAATAAATTTATAATGAGCGTAATTAGCGAAGGAGCCGCCGGAGACGGAGAGCCGCGGAGAAGTAAACGTGGTCATAAATTCAATGGCGTCATCAAGGTTTTCCAAATGCCTCTACTTCCCTCTGCGCTCGTAAGTGAGCTGCGCACGCGATGCAGCTCCAGCTGTCCCTTTCCCACGCACTGCACCCGCTCTCCCCTCACCCCTCTACCCACTCCTCACTCCACCCGCCGCCTCGCTGAGCAACCCTTAGTTCGTTCTACCCTCGTATTTATTACATTTCAATATTTTTGGCATGCCTCCGCATTTCCCCCGCGGAGTTTCCCGCTCCGCTTTCCCCACTTGTGTGTCGTGTCGCTAACTTTTTAAAAGCGGCGGCATGTCTGCCGGGCAGTGGTGCAAAGTTGAGGGCCACACTCGGAGAAACAGGGGTCACAGAGGAAAGCAAACCCACTGCCCATAAACACGAACTCGTTTGCTGATCTTGAGTGGCTTTCAGGTGGAACATATCGTCATGAATTCGCGGTGGTACCGCAGTGCGTATGAGTAATTTGTGTGTGTGTGTGTTGATTACGTATACGTCGGTTGTTCTCAGTGCATCCTGCAGCGGGGTCACATTTGAAGCCATTTTCCAGGACCCGCAACCGGCGTCGTCGAGTATGCAACGCCGTTTCGTGTTGGGCTATAATTAAGTGAAATCCAGCGCGGAGCTAAAATTCAAATTTCGAACTTCGGCTGGCTGTTGCTATTGCTATTGTTATTGCTGTCTCTGCCTCTGTTTGACTTTCTTTCTTTTGGTCCGCGACACTGGAAATGTGGGACTTTGCTTGAATAGAAATGGGCGTGGCCGCACTGGGCCCAATCCCGCTTTTCTTCCTGTCGTGGCTGTTACGTGTCTGCCTTTCCTGGGATCCTGCAGTCTTGGGGTCTTGGGGTCTTGGGGTCCCGGGGTCTAAGGAATTGGGTGGGGCGGCGGCTGAAGAAGCCAGAGACGAGCCGAAATGTAAAGAATTTCGTGCGAAAAGTTTTGGCCACTTTGCTAACTTGGCTCCAAAGCGACCGCAGCCAAAACAGAATTGCCTCGTTAAGCAGGGATTGAGTTGCACATGTAGAAACTGTGTATGCAACAAATCGATATTTTAAAATGGCTTTCTCGTTGTATAAGCGTAATATTTGAGTAACAACAACACCATTGGAGTGCAAAAGTCATGTTATATGTGCCTAGCGGACATACGAAAACTTTTCAAAAACTACATTATTTTCGCAAAAGGACTACTCTTCGTAGACAGTCTTCAAAGTGACAGACTACTTGCTATCCTGTAATTCTGTATGCCAAAGCCCAACTCGTATATCATTTAAGCCCCTCCCATTTCTTCGTGCTTTTCCAGGGGGAGTAGTTGGCCGTAGTAGTTTATATTTTCATTTCCGCAAACTTATCCAAAGCCAATCTATATCCTTCCGCATTTGCATTCCTCGCATTTCCCGACGGCATCAGACGCTCCGTTCCACGGCTTTGGCGACCGGCGGCGTCTGAGTTAGGGCACCACTTCTTCCCCATCCCTCCTTTCGCCCGCCTCGTTTGTGGGCCCTCTTTTTCCGCTGCAAGCCAGCAAGCCAGCCCCCGCCCCTTCGATGTCGTCACTCTGGCTGGTGGCAATCAGCTGTTCGGCTCCTCTTCGTCAGCTGTCGGCTGCTGCGGCGCCACTGCGCACGCGTCGCTGGAAGTCCGGCGGCTCTGTCACATGTTTTTCGAGCACGCTCAAGCGCGAAGCGACGCGAACGGACACGACCACCTCTTCCAGTGTGCCAGAAAGAGCAAGAGCGAGCGGAAGGCGCGGCCGAAGGCGAGCCGACTCCTCAGTGTGTTAGTGTGTTTTGCGTGGAAGAGGAGGTGTGTGAGTGTCGGCGGCGGGTGTTGGGTGGTGTGTGGTGGAAGTGCTAACGGTAACGGTCGCCTAGCGGTAACGGTAACGGGAACGACAGGCGCAATAGCAGAGAAGCCAGGAGACTCACATTCACAATCAGAATCAGAAACAGAAACAGAATCGGAATCATTGTCAAGACCCCCAGTCAACAGCAGTGCGACAGGAGAGTTGCAAAATCACAAATTAGCGAGAAATCAAGCGAAAAATCCACGAAATTCGAGAGAGCTGCAGCGGTAAATGCTAAGTGCGAATTACTAAATGCCAGCGCCCGAACCAGCGCCAATCAATCAATTAGGCCCAGTGGGGGTGCTACCACAGCCCCACCAGCAACAATACGGCCGGAGAGAGCAGCCGGGGACACAGTGACAGCGACAGAGATAGCGACATAGAGCGAGAGAGAGAGACATAGAGAAAGTGCAAGAGAGAGAGCGTGGCGGCAGTGACAGCAGTTAAAAATCAATATCCGTCTAAAGTTTATTTCGGTTTCGGTTCGGACACCTTGGAAACTTGAAGTTTCCCTAGCCGAAATTTCCATCAAAATCTATACAACCCAAAAATAAAAAAAAAAAACTCAACGCCATTAACTTGCCAATCGCGTCCGCTTCGTGCTACAAATTTAAGAACTTTTTCGCGAAAGTAATCGTGTGTCCATTTTGTGCTAAGTCCGAACCATAGAGTTAACGAAGTAATCAACAGTTTACGAACAACTTGCTCCATCCATGCCGCGTGTGCTAGTTAAGCTGCAAACGCTGCAACCAGTCTAATCCGCACAGCTAATCCACGTCCAACCGAAAGGTGAGTACCGCAATCCCAAGTCGAGTGAGTGTGTGTGGATCAATGAGTGTGTCGTAGGTCAGAGCTTTCGTGCTTCATGATCAGCCAGGCAGCAGCTCTGCATGTTGCATGTTGGATCCGCAGCTGCATCGGCATCTTCATCTGCATCTGCATCCCAAGCCATGAATTTGCGGCACAGCAGGAGGCACTGCCACCAAGCTGTTCGAAATCCCTCGCTTGGATGCCTCGCGCTCAGCTGAGCGTTACACAAGCACACACAAGCGCAGACCGCAGCAAGAGTCAGCTGTTCGTATACCCGAGTCCATGTCCCCATCTCCATCCCCACCGCACTGCCCACAGCTCCCCATGGCGCCTGCCCCATGGAACAGCCGGCAAACCGACATTCGCACGAATGCCAAATCGATATCCCCCTCTGCCGCTGGCAGCTGTTTCCAGCTAGCAGTTCCACCGGTGGAAAATCAGATGGTCGGTGGGGGAGGCTACCGGTCGCTTCCATCACTTCCAGCCCAAATGGATCATTGAAAGCCGCTAGGAGATTTACAACTACCGGTGTCATTGTGATCGCACTTATATTATATTATATTATATTATGTATGTATGTACGTACATATATCACATTTATGTTATAACAAATTAACGTTATGCACACGCTATATATGTATGCATGTATTTGTTAAGATTAGTCATCGTTGACTGGATAGGGATCATGCTGAGTTTTCGGAAACGGACTGGAAATTATGAGATTTCGTAAGCGTTGAGACGACTTCCAGTCGCACTCCGATTTCCCGTTGTCCGATTGTCGAGCGATTTCTTTTTCGATTCTTTGCCACTTGCAATCGCCGTTCAGTCTTTTGTGTTATTGACCAGCTGCCGAAAGCCGGCACCAACAGCTGACCACGCGTAAGGAGTCCAGAGCAAGTGCGTCCGTCAAGTTGGCTTCAGGAGTTGGGAAAAATCGACAATGACTTACGAAATACGGAGAGTGGGAGCTGGGGCACAGGGGCTGTGGGCGAGGGTCGCAACGATGCCGGTGCCATAAAGTGCCGGTACGGAGAAGCAAAGCGAGGCCCATAACCGCTAACTGGAAGCGGCGAGCCACCGATTCCGCATCCGAAAGAACCCGAGTCATCCCTTGGACGCCACGAACCCACAAGTCGGCCCCAACGAAGGGCATCCAAGTTGCGAATACCCTTGCCGAGCGGGGTATTGCGGTAGTTAAATGGAAAGTCACGAAGTTCCTTACCAAGTTTGAAATCAGCTACCGATGGGTACAAGATTTTGAGGTGCAAATATCTCAGCTCTGGACTGCCAAACTTTGGATGTGGGAGTGAATTAGGTGCATCGGTTAGATAAACACGGAAAGGGTATTCGATTCGGGTTGTGGAAAGGACTGTCGGCTTGGAAAGGAGCACAGCTGAGTGGAAAGAGCGGGACGGCGCTACGGGGAGCGACAGAGAGCGAGCGAGCGAGCCTGCGCCCAGCTGGAAGTTCCAATTGCGGCGGCAACGCAACTGGAGTTGCCGACAACTGAAACCGACTGCCGACGACTGTCGGCCGAGTGGCAAGTGGCAAGTGGCGTTGGCGTTGGCGTCGCTGCCCCACTGGCATCTTCGCTTCGTGGTGCACGATGGCTCGGGCCAAGAATCAGTCGTCGTCGAGCTTTCAAACCGTTTGCAGCGAGCGCCAGAGCAGCACCGCCAAGGATCCCTGTCCATCCAGTCGAGCCTGAAACTCCAGCCACAAACAGCCAAGAAGCAGCAGCAGCAAGCAGCCGCGAAGCAGCAGCAAGCGAAAGCAGCAAGCAGAGAAAGGGACAGAGACAGAGTGAAAGAGAGCCAAAGTAAATTGGCCAGAAAGAAGTTTTTCTTTCGCCTAATTCTTTTTTTTCGCTGTGTGTGTGAGTGTGTGGAGTGGTGTGGCATGGTGTGCCATGGTGTGCCATGGTGTGGCATGGTTGTGGTGTGCCCATTGATTGTGAACCTTTTTTTTTTTGCTAGTGCACCTTTTTTTCTGTGGCTTCTTGCGGCTTCTTGCAGCAATGGTGGTATCACATAACCAACAGCACGTGCTGAGTGGGCACTTCCTTTCCGTCCAGTGAAAGCGCCGCTGCAGCCGGAGTTGCATCGATTATTCCGGTGCCGCTGGCCTGGGCTGCGATCAAAGGAACTGCTCCCGAAATAGCCGCCTCATCCAGCATTTCCGCACTCGGCCGGCGGGCAGGGAAAGTCGAGGACGAAGGCCCAGCCCGATCTCACCCTCCATGTGTGAAGTGCCGGCAGCTCCAAGAACGCAAAATTCAAAAATAACCAAAAAGAGTGCGATGAATCATCGCGGGCCTCGGATACGGCACTTCGTGCAACTCCGGCGCAATGGAGCGCGTCGCTTTTGGCCACGGGCACGCGACCAAACTGCAGTTTCTAGGGGAGAACCTGCAGGATTGCGCCAGCCGGGCGGCTCCCGCTCCCATACACATGCAGACAGACGTACGAGAAAGGAGTTCGTGCTAGCTGCTTTTTATAGTTATCGCCCCGGCAGGCTGAAACAGGCCCAAACACAAAGGGGGTGGCACGATGACGACGCCTTCAACGTCGCCGTTTCCATCGCCATCGTTGCCATGGAGCGATGACGACATCTTTGCTTCACTGCTGGCACATGGGGTGCAAGGGTTGATCAGTTCGTCATGAGGGGGGCTAAAAATGAATACTGCAGTCCAACGCTGATGGTTATGGTTAAGGACCATAAAAGTTATTAAAACTACAGTTTTGTTGCGGAAGAGGAAAGGTCGTAGCCTATTCGGTAAACACTTGTCCATCACTGTTCCTCGAGCCGTGATGGTAGCACTCATATGCTTTGCAGGAGTGACCAATGGTGGTACTCGACCTATAGTAAGCCACCTTTGCGTTCGTTGCTGCCGGTCTATACGATGTGTGCAAGGCGGCCAAAGTTCAATGGATTTTATGCGCTGTAACTCCGGCTGGGCTCCGCCCTCCGCCCTCCTCTTCCTGTTCCTCTTCCTCCTGCCTCCTGTCTGTGCTGTGGGCCGTCTTTTTATAGCAGCTCCTCGGCTGTTTTCCTCGCCCGGATGCCGGCTGTCTGGCAGGTCCACCGGGAAGTGGATCGGGCGAAGCCAAGGAGGCAACTTGGGGAAGGGGAGCAACCGGGTGCTCCGAGTGGGGAAAGTAGTAGCCCTGCTCATACATGGTGCGGTGTGAATGAACGGGATGATGGGTGGCGGGTGGCGGGTGGCGGGTGGCGGGTTCGCATGTATTCCCAAGCTAACCGGCTGATTCTGCTTTTTCTTTCAGATCCGACGATTGACGAAAAGGGTCGAACGGCAAACGCGAAGAAAGTTAAGAGATAACAAACTGAAGAATCGGGAGATAAAACATAAGAACATTTAAGAACAAAACAAAAATCGAATTTTCATGTTTAAATCGCAAAACCAAAATTATCGATAAAGAAATTAAAGGAAAACCAAAGAGAGAAAAACCAAATATAAAGTAAATTGCTACCAGTAAACGCTAGTCCAAATCTTCACTATATGAATATATGTATACTATATATATTTAACTAATAATACTTCAAGAGAACACGCCAATTGCCGCAACTTTACTCCAACCCGTAAAAAAGCAAAGATTTCCATTAAACAAACGCAAAATACCAAATACCTAACAACACAGCTTCGAAGTGTGCACAATAACAAAGTAAAAAGTTATTAACCAAAACCAAAGAAAGACACCCAAATCAAAACCAAGACAAATTATTATTAAACAAAACCGAAAACCGAAAGACAATTAAGCAAAGTCGAAGAAAAACTGCGCCAAAGTCACGGCCAGCAAACACAAAGTACAACAAACAAACACAAACACAAACACAAACACATACACAAGCAACAAGCAGCAAAAGCAACAGCAGTTGCGAAGTGAAGCGTTTCCACTGACCACGCCCACTCCCCGCGGCTGAGCAATCCGCCCCTTGCAGCAATTTTCCGATTTGGCAGCGCATCGTTTCCGAGAAATCTTGCGTGCGCCGGGAAAACTGAAGCGCCAGTGTTAACAAGAGAACACCCAGAGTACACCCTCTTTTTTTTCGAGTGTGCGAACCAGTTTTTTTTTGTGTGTGACCCAAACCAAAGGCAAGAACAACAGCCACAACTGCACCAACTGTGATGGGAGATCAGCCAAAGGCAACGACAACCACCGGAGGAGCAGCTGGCCCAGTTCCTGAAGGCGACGCCGTGATGGCCACCACCAACCAGGACGCACTGGCCAAGGGCGCAGGAGACGGTCCTGCCCAAAACGCTGCTCAGGAGCCAGGACAGGCGGAGCACGGTGAGCACGGTGAGCACGGTGAGCACGGTGAGCACGGTGAGCACGGTGAGCCCGGGGATGCTGGCGATGGCGGCGACGATGGCGCCACCGATGCCGGGGCCAGCTCGCTGCCCCCATCCGAGATTGGTGGGCGAGCGCCCCTGGACACGGCCTGCTCGGACGCCGACGGAGGAGCCCCCTCCAGCCTGGCCGGCGGAATTGTGGGTCCGCCCAGCCCGCTCACCGGCTGCTACCTCCTAATCGTCCTGGGCGAGCCGCACTCCGAGGAGCACAAGGACAATATCTTGCAGCATCTGCTCAAGGGTGAGTTCAAGTCTTATATTCCTTACCTTATGTTGTTTCACACGGCCACGATTTCGACACCTGGGAGTGTGGAACATAACACGATGGTTGGCCTTTGTAATCTTGCAAGTGGAGAGTATTCAATGTTACTGTCCGATTTGCATAGGTTTGTTGATCCTCGATATTCAAGCAGAAAATTCGTGCCGCTTGTTTGCCAGTGAAATTTTCGAATTGGCAAAAAACCGAGGCCAAGAAAATATCATTGGATTAAATGCATATTGCGATGCGAGAGTAGAAAGTAAGGGAATGCAAATGAGGATTGGGAGTCCATGATTGAATGCCCATGGTCGCGGTCGCGGTCAAGCCTGGCCGATTCGCGTCGCGTGTCCCGTTTGGGCCCACACCACACACCACAAACCCGTTTCAGACTCCCGTCTCCACTCCATTCCAATTAGGAGCGATCCACCCACTCCGTCCAGCCTCTCCAGCATTTTCACACTTTGCTGGCCGCCGTCGTCTCGTCTGCTGCTGCTTCTAATTAGCAGGTGGAGTGGCTGGAGCGGGGCTGCGGATGGTGGATGTTGGGTAGTAGCTTCCACTAGCTGTTCCAGCTTCATCTTTCACTTTTCTCTGCCATGCTCCAACGCACAGATTCTGATCTGATAGTGAGAGGAAATAGGAGAGGTAATCTGCCATAGCCCCGAAAGAAACGATAGGCCATTCATTTGTGATACGATTTGGTTTGTTTGGTTAGAAGTATCTAATACCCAATCACTGGAAGGGGAGGAGAAATGAGAAGTGCTGACTCGTGGGTTCACTGTAAGGGGCTTGTCCCGGTGCGAAGCCTCCTTGCCACTAGCTGGTAGGCACTCCAATTACGCGCTGCCTGTTAATCGCGTTTCCATTTCCGTGCTCACGGACAGACCAGGTCAGTGCGCTCCACGTTCGTGTCCTGGTTGCTGGTTGTCGTGCTGGGTGCAAAGTCCTGTCCGCAAATTCAATCGGGAATGTCGCTGGTAATTCGATTTAAGCAAATTGCGCATGAAAGTATGCAGGCTTCTGATGCGAGGCTGCAGTGCACCCACTTTGCCGGTTTAATTAAAATCGAAAGCATACCCGCACCCAGAAACTGGGAGGCAGGACAAACAGAGGCGAATTGTTTACTTTTAATTGTATTAATTATTTTCATGTTGATTGCATTACAAACAGCACCATGCAAACAACAACGCCAGCTTCAGTAAAAAAAGGGCAATTGGGTCAGAGTTGTGAGCTCTGCGCCGCGTACAAATACAGATACAGATACAAATCCGGATACAGATACATATACAGGTGCAGATGCAGATGCAGTGCGCAGCAGACTGCAGATTATTAACAAATATTTGATTTATGCAGGCGACAAGCCGGAATGGCTGAATGGGAATGGGAACGTGACTAGGGAAAAGGGTAAACACCAACTAGCCCATCGGGAGCACGGAATCCCCCAGAATTCGTACGGTTGAGGATGTGCCATAATTGCCGGACACGAAACTGCTCCCACTCGCCCTACCACACGGAAATTGCGAAACTTTGCCCGTGCGACACCGAAAATTAGTCAGCAGCCGGAGTCGGGGATGTGGATTACCTGTAGGTTTAGCCACAGCTGGCAAAAAAAGGCTAAAAAAATACTATTTGCTCAGCTCCGCGAGTGTGCACTGAGCAAATAGCCGGTCAGTGGTGTTGAAAAAGGGGAACAAATGTGGCGGCCCTCTTTTTTAATTGATTTCAAAAGTGCGGCGGTAGTTCAGCGGAAGTCGAAGAATAAAAAACACAAAAACTAGCCACATTGAATAGTTTATCCCATTGTCCTATTTTTCTGTCCCATCGATTGTTTTACTCCAATGACAAAAACCACAAAATGGATTTTGAGCCTTCTCCTCCAGATTTTTGTCGACTTCACTTTGCCGCTCCATGTTGATCGATTATATTGTAACAACTAGTACGTGGCCCAACTGCAGTCGGTCTGCCTGGAACCTTACCGATTTCGAATCCCTTTTAATTAACTTAAAAATTAATCAATAAAAAAGAGTGACTTTCAAGTCGGCCACTCGCGGAAGGGTGGGGAATCACATAACATTATTATGACAACTGTTGTCGAAAAAGGCCAAAGAGCAGAGGGTGGTGATGGGCGTGGCACGAAAATGTGTGTAGGCCCGAAAATCGATCAAATAAACGGGTAGACAGGGCAGAGACAAGCAGGCCAGGGAGGCCCGAGGCGAAGAAGACGCGTGACAAGCTTCGATTTTGTTGATATTTTTAGACGGACCCCGGGGAGGGGGATGGCTCCCGGGGGACTGAGTCCTCGGACTGCGTGACAATGGCCCGGGATACGACAGCTGGACGATGGCGCACAGGATGCCGTCGGCGGCGACAGAAATCTCTTCCCAGGCAACATGCTACGTGACCCTGTTGGTGCCATCCAAAGCCCCGAAAAGCTGGACACGTACAAAGTTTCGCTGACAATGCAATGACAGGAATTTCAGCTGCACTCACTTCACTGCTCGCAATGCAAAAGGGGAAAGCCATGCACTCTGCTGACAGCCAACTAAACCAGTACCGCTCGATCCCGAAGTGTGCGGCAGGAAAGGATGTAACTTTGCTGCATTTTGGGATCCTGCACAGAGTTCACTCGAATGCTTCAGCCTACATCTAGGCAACTTACATACTTACGCAGTTAGCAAGCCTCGGAGATTCATTCGTATATGATATTGTTGCGAATATAGTGTTGAAACAGCTTATACCTTGAGCTTCACCTCATGTTCACCACAGGCGTATGCGGCGTATACGCAATAATCGATTTTGAATAGAAAAACCCTTAGGAAGAAGTGGGGCGTAGTGCTGGGTGGCCATGTTGGTGGTGCACAGTGTACAGTGGACCGTCTCCGGCCAAGCCGAACCACACTTGCGTCATCAATCCGCACATAGACAGACGCACACAAACACAGGGACGGACAGGCGGGGACATTAAAAATGCTTTTATTGCAAATTAATTGCTTTGAAGTGCATTGGAGGGCAGCACACCAACATAGCCTGTTACACTTTCGTATGGTCACAGATCATGCGACGCACCCGTGGTCAGCCGCAGACCACGCCCAAACCCAGCCTACCCCCTTGACCTCTGCCCTCTGGCCTCCGGGCCATGCCCTGTGGTCTGTTTTCTGTTTCTGGCCCAGCTCATGTTACGTTCGTTTCATTTTAATTAGTTTGCGCCCAGGTCGTTTCTGTTTCGCTTTGAGCTTCGTGATGAGCGTGTCATTAAATTTGCAATTTAATTTCTCATTATTCTAATGAAACTGGAGACGAACGACCGAATCGGAAAAGGTGTTCGAAAGCGGCGCTTGGCGAATCTTTAGACGATGCGGATTGCGCTGACCTTTGGCCCGAAAAAGAGTTTGGAAAAGGATTCGGCCGAGAAGTGAGCTAATTAGCTGGTAACTGCTAACTGCTTGTTGATGGCCCGGCCCACTTGACCACAAAATTGAATTGTCCACACGAATGCGAAATTCATGAGCAACAACTCATGCGTTGGGGCAAGGATAAGTTGGCAGGATAAAGTGCCGCCGTGCAACTATCACTGCGGCATCTGATCCCCAAACACTTTTTGGCCCAAAGTTTCGACCAACAAGAAGGAGAAAATAAAAGCCATTTCCGAGCGGCAATTTCATGAATTCTCTCAACTGCCTTGGCAATGCCGTAAAGAAAATGGTGTGCCCATAAGCCCCACGATCCAATTCCCAGTTTATACTACTCGTATATATATATGTCGGCGCGGGCAGTTCGTGCTGTGTATGAGTGTGAGGCATTTCCCACGAATCTGGCCGACGCGGGCAGTTCGTTGTATGAGTGTGAGGCATTTCGCAGGAATGTTATTTCATCATTATTTGGCAATTGCATCAGCCTCTAATTGAGTTGCGATTGGCTGATGGCATTTGGTAGTTTTGGAAGGTACCGTTTTAGCGCGGCGACAGCGCCACAACGCTGTCGCCGAGCGTGGTTCGATGGTAGGCACAAAAGAAGAAGTGTGCGACGCAAGTCAGTTCAATTCTAGACTTCGACCACCGAAACTCGCTGCGCGATTAGAAAATGGAACAGTTTAATGACGCGTTTATATCAGAAGTGGGATCGGGCTCGGCACCTAACAACGAAGCTGAGCCGTGGAAAGCTCTAATAGAGTTGCAAAATAAAAACTTAACAGAACTCGTTAAAACATTTCAAGCAACGATTTCCGAAAAAACAAACAAAATCGCGGTTGTGCTGCCAAAATTCAATGCAGACCTTGTTGGCGCCGATGCGTCGGCATGGTGCTCTACTGCGAACATTATTTTGGCAGAAAATGATATAAAAGGTAGTGCCCTTGTGACGGTGTTAAGTGCAGCGATGGAAGGTAGTGCCTCACAATGGCTTGCGCGGACTTGTTATCCAGAAATGAATTGGCCCGAGTTCAAGCAACTATTCATTCAACAGTTCACTAATGTTGAAACACCAGCGGCTATGTTTCTGACAATGCTAACTAACAGTCCGAGCGACGGTGAATGCCTTTCGAATTATGCTGGTCGTATGATGACGTCGCTTATGGTGAAATGGCGTGAAATGGATGTAGAGGAGATCGCAGCTTCCGTAACGCTTGCTAGGCTGGCTCAAGTTGATAGCAGATTGCAGCGCATGACCTTCACCTCAAATGTGCGCACCAGAAGTGATTTGCAAACCGAGTTAAAAGCATTCACATTCAACAAAAGGAAGATGACGTCGCGGGAAGAAATGTCTTTGCTTGACATCAAGAGGCAAAAACTTTCAACAATTAAGTGTCACTTCTGTGGAAAGTTAGGCCACAAGATCAACGAATGCAGAGTTAGACAGCTGCAAAATTTTTCGTCTCGTGCTATGGACCGTAATGGCAGCAGCGCATTTGGTCACCGTCAAAAATCTGATGTAACCTGCTTCAAGTGTGGAGAGCGTGGCCATATTTCTACACAATGCAGTAAACAAAAAACGGACAACAGCAAGGATACACATACTGTAAAGAGAGTGCAACTGTGCGAAGTTGTTGAGCCTAAAGGAGAGATGGTTCATCAAGGAATGACATTTGCTACAACGTTTGACTCTGGCGCGGAGTGTTCATTAATCAAACAACAGATAAGTGCTAAGCTAGCTGGTAAAAGATTAAATAATGTTGTGAGGTTGGAAGGTATTGGCAATGGCAGCGTTTGCAGCACATTGCAAATACTTACCAACGTAAATATTAATAATTATCAGATTGAGATTTTGTTTCATGTTTTAGACAATAATTATATGAAAAATGACATAATTATTGGTCGAGAAATATTGTCGCCTGGATTTAATGTCATAATTTCACCAGGGAAATTTGAAATTGTTAAAACAAAAACTGTTAATAATTGTGTTAACGAAGATAAATTTTATGACTTAGACACAGGTCTTGTTGGTGAAGACTGTGATGAATTAAAAAGTTTGTTGGAAAATTATTCAAAATATTTTATCAATGGGATTCCTTTGTCTAGAGTTAGTTCGGGTAAAATGAAAATTAAACTAAATGACCCAAGAAAAATTGTCCAAAGGAGACCATACAGGCTCAGTCCAAGTGAAAGGGAATTGGTTCGAAATAAGATTAGGGAGCTATTGGAATGCAAAGTAATAAAGCCGAGTTGCTCACCCTTCGCAAGTCCCATAATGCTGGTAAACAAAAAAGACGGCTCCCATCGCTTGTGTGTAGATTACCGGGAATTAAATGGTAATACCGTTGCAGATAGATACCCTTTGCCCCTTATATCAGACCAGATAGCCAGGCTTCATGGAGCAAAATATTTCACATGCTTAGATATGGCAAGTGGATATTATCAAATACCCATGCATGAAGACTCAGTAGAGTGTACAGCGTTCGTCACTCCAGACGGACAATATGAATTCTTAGCAATGCCGTTTGGGCTTAAAAATGCGCCTTCAGTTTTTCAGCGTACCGTTATACAAGCCCTGGGAGATCTTGCTAATACATTTGTGGTCGTTTATATGGACGACGTAATGGTGGCTGCTTCAACGAAAACTGAGGCTTTAGAGAGATTAAAGATTACTCTTGACTGTCTTACGTGTGCCGGATTTTCCTTTAATATAAAAAAAATGTTCTTTTCTTAAGTCAACAGTACAATATTTGGGATATGAAGTGAGTGCAGGTGAAATTCGTCCAAATCCGCTTAAAATTGCTGCGTTAACTGCATTACCACCTCCTCAGTCGATCCCAGCTTTAAGACAATTTATAGGGCTGGCGTCTTATTTTAGGCAATTTATTCAAGGATTTTCTTGTTTTATGAAGCCCTTATATCTGTTGACCTCAGGGAAGAACGAGTTTGTTTGGGAACCAGAACATGAGCAAATAAGAAAGAAGGTTGTCTCTATACTTACACAGAAGCCAGTCTTGGTAATTTTCGACCCGCAGTATCCAATCGAGTTGCATACTGATGCAAGTTCTCGTGGATACGGTGCCATCTTGTTACATAAAATCAACAACAAGTCGCATGTCATTGAATATTTCAGTAAAGCTGCTTCACCTGCAGAGTCTCGGTACCATTCTTACGAATTGGAGACTCTTGCTGTTGTTTTGTCCATAAAACATTTTCGCCATTATTTACTGGGTAGAAATTTTGTTGTTTTCACTGACTGTAATTCCCTTAAGGCATCAAGGACTAAACATGATCTGTCTCCTAGGGCGCAAAGATGGTGGGCTTACTTACAATCGTTTACGTTTGAATTACAGTATAGAGAAGGTAAACGAATGGCTCACGCTGATTTCTTTTCAAGAAATTTACCTTCAACTAAGTTGCTGGCCACAAATTGTAAAGCTTCTGAAAAACGAGTTTGCTTGGCAGAAATTTCCAGCAACTGGCTTTTGGCTGAACAACGTCAAGATTCAGAAATAGTTAGCATCGTAAAGAAATTAAAAGACAATTCTCTTTCCATAGACGTTGCAAAAACTTATGAGTTGAGAGCAGGAATACTTTATAGAAAAATTCAGCGTAATGGTAGAACTCGATCCTTAGCAATTGTTCCTCGAGTGTTTAGATGGTCCGTGATAAACCAAATTCATGAATCGATTATGCATTTAGGATGGGAAAAGACGCTAGACAAGGCCTATGACTATTATTGGTTCGATAATATGTCCAAATATATTCGAAAATTTGTTGAAAATTGTATCACCTGCAAAATGTCAAAGTCCTCTTCTGGCAAAATTCAAGCTAGTCTTCATCCTATACCAAAAGTAAGCACACCTTGGCATACTATTCACATAGACATAAGTGGGAAGTTGAGTGGGAAGTCTGATCAAAAAGAGTATATCATCGTTCAAGTAGATGCCTTTACTAAATTTGTTTTGTTAACTCACACCCTTAAAATAGATGCTGAAAATTGCATAAATGCTGTGACGGCGGCAATATCTTTATTTGGAGTACCAAATCGTATAATAGCAGATCAGGGTAGGTGTTTTGCTAGCACAAGATTCAGTGAGTTTTGTGCACAACAAAAGATAAATTTGCATTTGATTGCAACAGGTGCAAGCAGAGCAAATGGGCAGGTTGAACGCACTATGTTTACTTTGAAAAATTTATTAACCGCAGTCGAAACTAGCAGCAGGTCTTGGCAAGATGCATTGGGAGAAATTCAGTTGGCCTTAAACTGTACGGTGAGCCGAGTGACAAAGGCAAGTCCTTTAGAATTATTTATTGGTAAAGTTGCTCGACCATTGGGGTTACTTCCACTCTGCGACACGGTTGATGAGATTGATTTGCCAGCAGTACGAGCTCAAGCAAGTCAAAATATTTCGGCTTCAGCAACATATAGCAAGACACAATTTGATAAAAACAAAGCTAGAGTTGTGGAATGCAAAGTTGGCGATTTCGTATTATTAAAAAATGAGGAGAGGCATCAAACAAAGCTTGACCCAAAGTTTAGAGGCCCTTTTGAAATAACGGAATTATTAGACGGGAATAGGTATGTGCTGAGGTCATTGACAAACAATAGGAAATATAAATATGCCCATGACGATGTGCGGAAAATGCCAGATGGTTATGTACCAGTTGAATATGAAAATGTTGAAAATGAAACTGTTGAAACAGACAGTAGTCAAAATGTTGAAAATGAAACTGTTGAAACAGACAGTAGTCAAAATGTTGAAAGTGAAACTGTTGAAACAGACAGTAGTCAAAATGTTGAAAGTGAAACTGTTGAAACAGACAGTAGTTAAAATATTAAAAGTTAAACTGTTGAAACAGACAGGACAGGGGTCCTGTAGCCTGAAGGGCTAGAAATGAAATGCAAGCACAAATGCAAAACAGTTGTTTTGATCATGGCGTGTAGAGCATAAGATATGATGTTTAAAATTTTTTTTTAGGTTTAAGGATAATAAAAAAAAAAAAAAAAAAAAAAAAAAAAAATAATAATAATAATAATAATAATAATGAATGAATTTGAAGATTACGTTTGTCAATGTTTAGTAGCGGTTTTGTAAGAAAACTTATCCTTGTTAAACTGAAATTTTTATAATTTGTTAATAAAAATGTTTTATGTATATCGCAAAGTATATTTTGGAAGTATTGCACGAGGTCGTGTAATGGTCAGGATGGCCGTGTCGGCGCGGGCAGTTCGTGCTGTGTATGAGTGTGAGGCATTTCCCACGAATCTGGCCGACGCGGGCAGTTCGTTGTATGAGTGTGAGGCATTTCGCAGGAATGTTATTTCATCATTATTTGGCAATTGCATCAGCCTCTAATTGAGTTGCGATTGGCTGATGGCATTTGGTAGTTTTGGAAGGTACCGTTTTAGCGCGGCGACAGCGCCACAACGCTGTCGCCGAGCGTGGTTCGATGGTAGGCACAAAAGAAGAAGTGTGCGACGCAAGTCAGTTCAATTCTAGACTTCGACAACCGAAACTCGCTGCGCGATTAGAAAATGGAACAGTTTAATGACGCGTTTATATATACATATGTACGTTGTGTGTTTGCAAACTTGAGTAACTTTGGCCTCGTGTGTGTGGTAAGCAGGGCTTGATGTGTCATGGTTCGACATGGAGATACCCTCTGCGGTAAAAAAAAGGAACTATAAAACTAGCGGACAGAGCTACCAACTAGGAGTTTTCCATAGATATGACCTGACCAGCGTAGCCCGGATGTGATAGCCAGTCCCTCCCAGCCATGGTCAGCTATAAAAATTCCTATCTCATTACATTTAAAGTGAAATACAATTCGGCTAATGCAATTGGCACACGAACAAGACGCAGGACCAGCACCTGGGCGCTGAAGGAGGAGAGTGGAGTCGTGTGTGCCCACTCACGTAACTAAAGCCTTTCATTTTGATTAACGTGCCCTCGTCCTCACGGCGGCAAAATGGGTTTACGAGCGCCAAAGAAACTGAAAACGGCTAAATGGGAAGGTGGCTCCAACTCGAACTTTGAGTCTTGCTCAGCCACAAAACTGCCGACTTGTGCACATCTTCGGACCCACTCACTCTCACTCGCAACGTCGACAACGTGAAAATCATGAAAATTAATTGGCAATCTGGTCCCCGATCCATCCCCTCCATTTTCCTGCTCCTGCTGAGCTTGGCATAAATTAATGTGCCGCCATTCTGAATATTGCAGTGGAGGCTCCTGCGCCGTCTGGTTCCCCGCCAACTGCTTCATTCTGCGGAGCGTTGTATGCAAATGTTTGCTCCGCAACTCCAACAGAACTACGAAAGTCCAATAGAAGTCGGTCAGGCGGAAGCACCTCGTGATTCACTCCACTCCGCCAGTGCCGAGTTGGAGCTCTGCTAATTACATTTGGCAGTGCAATCCGCCGGTTTCTATTTGAGTTCTGATTGATTTGAACTCATTTGTTTGAGTTGGGCCGCGGTCCTGACTTACAAGCCCTGGGCAATGGGAGCAGGTAGCTCTGATTCTACAAGAGTGCCTGATTCTTAGGGCCAACTAACTAAATCTTTCGATTTACTACATTTGGTAGACGGGTAGACAGTTTCGGTCATGACTCCTCAATTATAGACCATGGATCCAACGCAGCCGCTTGTGCCATGGATTATGTGGAGCATAATTAATTGTCAACTGGCACTAATTTCCACCTGCGGCCGGCAATCTTAGCTGAAGTTGAGTTTGCAGCTGGAGACGTTGAGTATGAAGTATTGGAATTCAATCGGAGGCCGTAAAATCGTTTTGCGTAATAGCATGTATCTGGCAGATACATTACTGCCAGTTGCCTCCGTAAAAAGATTCAAAGTTGATTCCTTCGCCATTTTATGCACACATATTTCGTAATTTTATGGCAGCTGCTGCCCGTGTCCGTGGACCAGTCTAAACCGGAGGATGAGGCGGAGGAAGATATAGAGGATGAGGCGGAGGCTGGCTGTGGAGAGGTGCCATCGCCAGGGGTGGGTGGTGGTTGGCCATTTTCGTGCTGTGACTGCTGCAATTTTCGTTTGGCGCATTTGTGAAATTAAAAAGCTTCTTGCATCATTCTGGCCTCCTCCTCCGTCATCGCAGTCGTCTTCGCTCGCCAGCAATCCTCCCCAGCCCAGCGTCCCCGGTCGTAGTCATCAAGTGATTTGTTGGTCGCTTGCCAAGTGCAGCTGGTGACACTCGCATCCCACGGCCACATGTTCTGCCGGGCAGATGATGGTCGGGGGCAAGGAACGGCGGACCATGACTTTGAATCGGTTCTTTAATGAGCTCCTCCAATGAGCTGGGCATTAATGGATCACAATTGGTATGATGACAATTTACCAGCAAATCTGCGTGACTCTCGCAATCTTTTGTATTGGCTGTGAGTAATTTTGCTGATGTTGCGGAATGGTGGAGAACCGAGCTAAATGTCGAGAAAACCCTTTCTTCTTGAAAACCCTCTTCTCCCTTGCAGCTGAACGCGATGTTAACGCAATCTGATTTATACGTACTTTATTCACGCTCCTTATTTATGAGCCCACTGCCTGCCATTTTGTTAACCGCTTGCAAAGTCCTGCAAAGTTATGTACATTTCATTTATTCATGACTCTCGCACATAAAGTGGCGCCAGCAATGCCAAAGCGCTTTATTGATTGGCTTGGGCGCTAATTGGGCGTGGCAAAGTTGAGATTGACTCGGTAAATGCATTTTTCCACGTATTAAATGGCAATTAAACTTCTTGCGGCCAAAGTAGTGCATGTTTTTGGCGCAGAATGCCGATATATATGTTACGTAAAGTGTTTATTGCTTTTCAAAAGTAAGTGTCCCTTAATTTTTCTTTTTTGGTTAGAGGGAATGAGAACATGCATAGAATTTTCAATTTCCTATCTGCCACTGGGAACGATGAAATTTTGATCACGACAAGAGCCCGCCTCGCTCCTCATCTTTCCTTGGCCCCATCCCTTCTCTACCAGTTTCCCGAGCCCTCGGCATGTGAGTGGTGTGCTGGTGAGCTTGGATCCAATTTGTCGCCTTGCCTGGGAAAATTGCGAAAAATCGTTGACAAATTGCATTTGAGACGCCCTCTTCCCCTCGCTGACTTTTTACCTTTTCGTGTCCGCATTAGCGCTTCTCCCTCTCCACTCGCCCCTCTCCGCTCGCCCCAAGCCCCTCGATTTCCCTTGCTATCGCCCAACGTTCGCTCAATACAAATTCATTTCGATTCAATCTGGCATCACCTCAGACTCAAAAAGGCGTTTCAAATGCTTTTTATTGCCCTCATGGCTAACGCTTTCTTGCCGACTTTGTATACCTGTGTGTGTGTTGTGTGTGGGCGTGGCAGATAAGACTCGGAAGTGGCACGGTTGTCCATTGTGTGCGAGGCGATATAATGAAACCTCCTACTCCTCCTCCTCCTCCTCCTCGTAGAGAACTAAGTAGTCAGCCATGAAATTGGAAATCCATAATGGTCGAGCTCATGAAAGGACCACAAATGTGCACATGCCTTTGATGCACCCTTTGTCGACTTGTGAACTATTGTGCACTTTATGCGAATATGGAGAGTACTTCGGATGTTATGGGTTTGGAGTGCGGATAGCGGATTGCGCATTGCGGAGCTATAACTCGATGGGAGCGGTTCACTCCCAACTGCTACGATGCGATGCAAATATTTGATTACAAGCTGCAATTATTGGGAAAGCGAGTGGTATCATGCTGGAAATTGGTTTAGCTTATGCGTTTCCTTTTGGGAAACATTGCGAATATTTGCCGGGTAAACAGAAGATTGAAATCAAATAAAATCAATTAGAACGTATTTTTTGCAGTGGAAATAATTCACTTCTTTTGTACTCATACACACTGCCTAACAATTCAGAAGCGATTAAAAAGGAAATATTTGATTCCTTTCACCTAATTGGTTGTTCACATGGAGTGGCGTAAATATTGAATCCCATAAATAATTAAATGCTTATGATTCAAGTGGCATTCAATCCGCCGTCAGCATCGCCAACACGTCCTTCGCCGATGAATCGCCATTATTATTGACTTTTTGATGGCATTAAAGGATAAGCCCGACAATAAGCGCCATATGAGCCATATGAGAGCTCCAGTTGCCATGTCGCTCGTTGGGAAATGCTGGCAATTATGCAATTAGTCACAAACAATTAGGATCGGTGAGGCAGGGAGGCGGTTCCTTCGGGGCGTGGCACCCACAGGTGCAACTAGCTCAGTTTCCAAAGCACAATTAAACAGGAGTTGCAAATGCTAATTGAATTAAACAAGAAGGGGCTGTGAATTGGCTCCAAACTTGTCAGACCTCAGCATATCCATTATATAGCTACTAAAGTAGTTAGTTTGGCGCCACCTTTCGAGGAGTGAATATGCTATATGCTGATCATGGCTGTTTGCTGTTGGCACAAGAACCCCAACCATGCACGCCTCATTCTGTGCGAGTTGAACTCGAATAATGGAAATTGCATGTCAGACCCCGAGGGTATCTGCGTATCTGGGGGATAAACTATTTTTAGCCGTCTTCGGTAAACTTGAAATCCGAGGGATGCGCGGGTCGCGCTTATTCCCGCCTGTCATACGCAAAAATCCTGCATTCGTGCGGATCGCGGACGAACACAAATTTATATTTAGCTGCTCGCGGAAAATGCTGCACTTGCAGCGGGAAATCTTTTTCGTGGCAACAACACACACACGCACACAAACACACACATACACACCCGCGAACTCATGTGCAGTCATTGTGACAGGCGCAAGTCTGTGTCAGAAATGTTGCCTTTTTTCGACTGGCGGCTCCGCTTCTATTTTTCACTCCCTCCGCTGGCAGTAAAATCGAAGAAATATAAACAAACTGAGGTGACCCGGGCAGCTACGAGTAGATAGGCAGGCAGTGGGGATGGACAGGGGGATACGGCGGCAGTCGTGACATGTGGCAGGAGATAAAGTACGATATGAAGTGAAGGGAAGGGATTGTCCACCCCATGCCATTCCACTACCGCTGCCATCCCACCCTACCCGAAGTGGCTCCACTCCTCTGGGCGCCCAGCGATGTTTTCTGCAAGGGATCAAGGGAGTAAGGAAGGCAGGTGGCGCAGGGAAATGCTGCCCGGCGAGAATGAGTACTACAATCGGATTGCAATGCGAACTGTGAGCTGCTCGTAGTTTCCCATTCGGCAGCACTCGAATACCTCCCATTGCACTACTTAGAGTTGTATATTTCTGCAATTGATTGACCCTACACTTGCGCAGGATAATCAACCCAGGGTATACCGAAAAACCCATCAGATATCATACAATAAAGGCATCCACATAAGGAGCTCTTGGCTCCTGCAAGGGTATGTAGCTGTCCTCCTCGTGTCGCTGGCTTTTCTGACAGGAGCAGCACAAATCTCGCCCAGCAGGAAGCCGGGGTGCGCTATGAATGACCCTGGGGCGCAGCGGGTGGAAGGTAGGATTCGAGAAATGAAAGCTCTGCAGAAGAAGAGACGTCTCACCCGACCCACGCGTGCGGTGATAATAGAATTTCATTTTCGGGCAGATACAGCCCACAAGGGCTGCCAAGTTGCCCCCGCCGAATGCTGCAACCGCACGTGGCAGGAAAACATTCATGACCAATTTATGCAGGGTTATAAAATGCTAAAAGAGTTCACTCGCCGCCGACCCACCCTCCCGTCGCCTAGATCTGCTTTCCTTCCATTCGGTGTGGTGTGTATTGCACGAATCGATAAAGTGACATAAATTATGCGAACCTCGCTCGCACATCCTCCGACGCCCCTCCAGCGCTAACCCCCTCATCCCGCCCATTCTCGGGCTTTGTCAGCCAGTGCAATGGTCGTATTTCTATGTCACACCAGCCATCGGAAAATTGGTTAGTTCTGGCCACCTTACCAGCAGTTTCACGAATTTCATTCGCATTTGTATTTCATATTTGGCCAGAAGATACTCCGTCTCCCCTCCGCTGTCCCATCCTATTTATCCCGGCTGGTCGTTTGGCTGGGTCCCCACACACGCCTGGCGGCTGTCTATAAACATTGATTAGCCATTAGGGGGAACAACACTTCAAAATATATTGCGCATTCGTCATGTATGCCAGGAGTGGGGACAGCAGAAGAGGCAAGACGGCAGGAGCGACCAGCGTTGGACGTGACTCAGCAGTGGAACCGATAGTGCCGCAAATATGAGGAGCACAAGATTACCGGGAGTGAGGACAGGGACCATAATACGCATGTGACGCATGTCCTAATCACATGACGCAATGCTCCGAGACGCAATGGAATGGCCGAGAAGTGACCACCAGGCTATGAATTAAGCAAATTTTAGTTGGCCCACTGCTAGGTGATCGCTTTGTTGACCTCGTCAAAGGGATACTGCCTTAAAGCGCCCACTTCCCACTTTGTCTGAGCCCTGTTCCAATTAATTACGGCTCTTATCAGGATATACATATCGCTGGCTGCGCAAAAACATCAACAGCGTGTCCGGTGTGGGATGTGGGCATGTGGAATATTGGATGTTGGATATTCGATGGTAGATGTCCTTGTCCGTGTCCGTGTCCGTGTCCGTGTCTTTGTGTCTCGGCTCATCAAGCTCGCTTATCGGCACGGGGCAATCAGGCGCAGCATTGTTCTCGCTGCCTCACTGCCCGCTCATTGGCACTCCTGCCCTGACCTGGTCCGCATCCTCGAGCTGTCACAACAAAGGATTCGCTGCGATCCGAGGAGCCGGCTATTTGCTGCGGCTGGTTTACTTAACTTTCGATTCGCTTTAATTGTTATTGCCTCTCCTTGCAAGTTTTCCACTTTTGGCCCAACCGAGGGGTATCCCGGTCCCCACTATTCGCCCACTTGGTTGGCTGTTTTTCAGCCGCAGTTCATCGTCATCCGACCCATGCTCCAGCTCCGGCTTTGCTCCACTTCTGCTGCCGCTTGAAGATTCATCATAATCTCGAGGCTGTTCTTCCTTGCCGTCCACTTCACTCAATACGCAATTAATGGGTGCAAGTGTTTAATTTCTTTTAAATGTGTTTATTATTCATTTCCAAACATTTAGCCCCTTTTCGTCAGCCGCCCCTCCAACAGTTGCACTTTCTGCCGCCCTCTTTCCGAATCTGAACCAGAGTCTGGAGTCTGGAGGGTGGATGGTGGAGGGCAGATAGTGGCGTAGGGACTGAGGGTTCGGTAAGGCCGGAGAAGAAGCGCATTCATTTGGCTATGCAAACTTTTTCAACGCGCTTTTCTGGCTTCAAGAGCCTGGCAACAACGAACGAGCGAACAACGTCAAGTGGCTTTTAAGCTACATCAGAATCAACACAGCTCCTCCTCTTCCTCCTCCTCCTCCTGCTCCCTGCCCGCCCCTCTACATGCAGAATGGCTTTTAGAGGGGGCACAGAATTATGCAACTATACTATGGTGCGCGAGGAGAACGCAGCGCAAGCCACAGAGGCGAGGCGAGGCGAGACGCCTATCAGTAATCATCCATAGCACGCGGAAGCGGCGTCACATACATAGGTGTCGCCAGGATATCTGTCCTCCGGGGCTTCGGAGGACGCGCCACCATGGAGGCCCGCAGAACCCAGGTCTCCGGACACAGGAAACTGGTGTCTGTTTGACACGGCTCTGCATTCGATTACCTGGCTGTCGGGCGCTCAATCGCAGCGAGTGCACTTTGCAATGAGTCCAAATCGAAATAAAAAACAGAACCACTGGGCCTGCGGCTCAGTGATGGAGTAGATCATGCGGTTCTGGATTATGAGCATGATGAAAGCTGGCGTGCTCGTGTATCGTCAATGTTTCGGCATCCCTAAGCAGCGGAAATTGGTCACGTCCTTGATTTACCTAACTGAGGTGTATGTGTATGTGTTGTGGAGCTCGAGCCCTGTGCCATTTGTACTTCAGCGAGGGCGAGTGAGTGGCTGGCGGAACTAAGCCAAAAATTAAATATAAATAAATAAATAGGCACCGAGTTTGGCCCTGGCAGCGGGCAAATTGAAGACTCACTCAAAGGTATCAACGCGCAAATAATAAATGAGCACTGTCGGGGGGCGAGGGCGAGTTGCGAGCGGCGATGGTCGAGGCTAAGTCGGAGGTTCTGACCTGAACTCGGATTAGGATTCGCCTTCGGACTTGGATTCGGATTCGGATTGGCATTCGCATTCGCAGTCGGCTTCTTTTTCTGTAGCGTTTCCGCCGCTGTCTTTCGCCTCCGTCTGAGTGGCTTCATTCGCTCGATGATTGCTCAAGGGAGCAGGACAACTAGTGTTGGGAGGAGGGTCCATTCGCCTACATCCTTGCCATATATACACACATATACATATATGCTGGCGTCGCATATCCTGGGCGCTTCCTCATTATTTTTGTGCAATCGCTGTAGGCGCTTTGACTGCCGTCTGCTCCTTTCTGGGCTGCCAACGCTTTATTCTTTGCTTTCCCTTTTGTTTGCCCACACAATGTCCCGATCCTGCCTGAATCTGGCTTTATATACATATGATGTATGTATAGTGCGAGTGGGCGTGTGCGGGATGGGTGAAAAACTGTTAAGACTTTGCATTTTGTGCCTCGAGTTTACTTTTTTCAGCCGCTTTTGTTGCTGTTACCAGCCATTTGTGCAAATTGCTGCAGTGAGCGGAGAAAGGCGGCAGGCGAAAGGGTAATATTGTTATATTTTTCTGGCTTAGGCTCAAGCCAGAGCTTCCTCCGCATCCTCCGCGTCCTTATCCGTCTCCTCCTTGTGGGCTGATGATCTGAAACCATCTGCCATTCAATGATATTCCATGCCGCGGAAAGTGCTTCATTTGCATCCTACGGCGGAGGCATAAAAATGAAAGTTAAGCGCTCATTAAGGCATCGTTTGAATAAGTTATTCACGACAACGACGCCAGGGTCTTCGGGGGTTCATTAAATTTCCAAGGGGCTTAGGGATAATTTACAATCTGTCAGATCTGCGAGGCATCTAGACGTGGCAGGCGAATGGAAAGTAGGGGACCTCTCGGAGCCCCTTAAACCTGTCACGTAGGGCTTAAAGTCTGAGCTTCAAGGTGCCCCAAAGGTAATTTGATTCATTTTTCCGCACACACCTGGTCCTGCCCCTCGATCTTTTTATGCCACACTGCATCCGCATAAACACAAATTTGCCCACACATACACACAGCTAGGGGAAAACTATTGAAAATTCGGAAAAGTGGTTGGAGCATGAAAATGATGAAAGGGCAGGGCCATTCGTTTGGGCTTGTACTTGTACGTTGAAAGTCCGACTGCTGACTTAATTTGTTGACTAAATGACATAATATCAAAAGTCCAGCGCAGTCCAGTTCAACGTGGCGTATGCGTAATGGATCCCACCCGTTTTCAAATCAACCCACCCTCGGCAGCTCATTTATCAAAACGGCGAATTGCCAACCATTCACAGACGCTGTGCATAATTACACACAACTAATGTGTGAGTGATTAATGGCCCCTGGGACAACGGACCAGCCACTCATCGTTTATTCACCCAGTCATGTGCGTAGTGCAAGGCTACAGTCGAAGAGCTAACTATATAACTAGCTAACTAACTAACTAACGTGCCACATCCTTACTGATCTTCTTTATCACTTTGTTTCCTTGCAGGATTCCTCTCCTGGGACGTTTCCGATTGTCACGTCGATTTGGAAGAGGAGCTCAATACAATTACGCAGAATGCGCCCGAGGGCGAGGAGGCTCGTCACGGTAAGTCCAAGTTGACTACGTTATCTGCAAAACAGCTCCAATTAGCGTGGCATCCAATCGTGGCACTCGGAGATCATCGAATTCGGATCGCATCAGGCAACAATGGCAAATGTGGCAAATTACAAAACTTATTCCAGCGAATTATTATGACAATTGTCTCCGCACAACAGCCAAAGGGCAGCGGGGGGAGTTTGGTGGCCAGGGGGTATGGGCTCGGATAAACAACAATTGAATGCACAAAGCCGAAAGCTCGACGTTTTCATGCTTTGTTGTTTTGGCTTTTGTAAAGAATCCGGCCCAAAAGCAGCTGCCAAACGAGAGGCTGTATTTTCATTTGTCCAAGTGCAACAGCAGCAGCTTCATCGTCGTCCTCATACTCATCGCCATCACCATCATCATCGTCATCATCATCGACAGGAGCAACAATAAGCTGGCTGACGGGTCTGTTGTCTTTGCGGATTAGGCTAAAACGATGTTGAAGCTCACTCAAGTGGCTGCCACTGCATCAACCAAGTCCCGCTTCCGCGCTCTTCGCGGCTCTATTTGCCCCCTTTGTTGACTCGCACTGGAGATGATTGGGATTTTCTTCCTCCCACCCTTCTGTAGTTCTGAGTACTCACAGATTGCGGCAATGGTTTCTTCCAAGCATTAAACTGCGACCTTCTACCTTGAAGTTTTCCGTGCTGTGCAGCAACTTGAAAACATGGTAGCGATCTAAAACTATGAAAGTAGTATTAACGTAGTAGTTTCTTTCCTCTAGGTGTCCAATATGTTATTATAGTTTTCGAAATGCAAATACAAATTCCTATGATTTCTCGAGCCCAGCTTTGAATGCCAGCATGAAAGAACTCACCTTGGAGGGCATTATTCTCCAGCGACAATGAAACGAAAGTACGTTTAAAAGGACTGGAACTTGGCAGTGATAAGGCGCGTTCTTCTTCTTAGCAGGCCTCTCGTTCGACGGCACCGCCGATGGCGATGGCGATGCCGAGGCGTTGTCCTTGAAGGACATGCTAAGTGCAACACCTGCGCTGAATGCCCGCCATTTAGCCATTGTCCGGATGGGGAAAAGTTGGCAACGACAGCGGGCCTTCCATTTGCTCTCGCAATCGCATTTTGTTTGCGTTCCCTCCTCGAAACTACTCAAACAAAATTCTGAAGTGGCGCCGCCACAGAGCGGTCCAAAGCCCAATAATGATGGTGCAACAACAGCCATAAGCATACCCAGAGTGCCGCCAGGGCAGCCAAACTGGAGCCGGATGGTGGCCGGTGCACTTGAGTCGCGATTGAGAACACAGAATGCACTGAATGCTCTCGCTTCGCTTGGCGCATTGTACTCGCCCAAGATCCCCATTGGCGCGCTGGATGAAAAGAGGAATCCAGACAAAGGGCCGATGGTGCCCAAATTGTCCACCTTCCTGCGTGGATGCCTTCAAACGACAGATACTTCCTCCCCACCACCACTCGGTCACACCTAGTTTATGTACCCACCCATCTCCTGGCTTCTCGACGTGCATGTCCAAAGTTTGCCACAGGTCTGGACACTGACTGACCCTCAGTCCCACCAGAAACGCTCCCCTTAGTGCTCCATGCAGCTAAAGTTTCGGAGTGGGACGTTAAAAGTTAGCTGACTTTTAAAGTGCAGCCTATCAGGAAAACGCTCCCTCAAGTCCCAGAAATGATGATCCAACTTGGGTGGGAAAGTTGACGAATCGCTGCTCTTGTTTTTGCTCGCCTTCCTTGGTTAAGAACAAGGCCTGCTCTGCATTCCGGCGATCCTCCCGCTCTTTACCTACCATAGTCATACTTGGACTCGTACTTGACTCAGCACGCTCTGCGGATTATCTGGGGATTTAGACACATTCTTATCGTGCCTAAGCCAAAACCCACATAAGCAATCAAAGGACGGGCTGATGAGATGAGGGGCCGTCCCACAATAGAACACCCAAGCCTTATCCCGAACCGACCCGAGCAGCAGACCCAGCCCAACCTGTAAAGCCATACAAATTCTTGAGATAAAACGCATGCAAAATTGATAGAAAGATAGAGTCCGTCCGTGCCGAGGACGTACGAGTGCACACACAGGGAGCCACTGCTACTGCTAAGGAAAGTGAGTGGGAGTCACGCACACAGGCGTGTCCACAAGGCCGTATTGACAATGGGCAATGGGTAATGGGCATGTGTGTCCTGAGGCCCTGTTTTTTGTTGTTGTGTGGCTGGCTCATGCATAATTCAGCCGGAGGGGAACGTGATGGGCTATATAGTGGCTTGAGGGGAGGGGGCAGCCTGCCAGACTGACTAACTGACACGCCCACACGAAAATTCTTTTCTCCTCCGATTTGCATACGAAGTGGAAAAGCGAGGGAAGTGGGTGGGCGTTGGTGGCAAGTGGTCTGGTCCAGCCGCAGCGATAAGCAAATTAACCACTGTGATGTGGGGCGAGATGCATCGAGGAGTGGCCGCAGTAGATAAAGGAGTGCCTGCTCCTCACCGGCTTCCGCCTTTCGGGATGCGGGTAACATGTTGACAGGACATCAATTAATATCAGCGAGGAGGAAGCAGCTACCGTCCGTCATTTGAGGAGGCTCCTAGTCCTTTTTGATACTGAGGGGGGGGGGGGAGAGAGGGTGCGGTGATAGCAGTGGGAACACATCGCTTGACGTTTACAACATGTTATCGGCTTTGTTCAACAGGAGCTGCTCCGTCCGAAGCGCAGGTCCACCTGCATTTACGTAACCAGAGTAGATTCCAGCACATTATGTGGCCTGATTAATGATGCCAGCAATGCCGATAGCTCTGGCCGATGGTTGATACCGACACATGGATGCCACGAGCTACCATTCCATTCCTCCTCTCTCTAGAAGTGCAGCCGAAACCGCTAATTAAACTATCATCACCATAATTCCCATGGAATTATCATTATGGGCCGTGCTGCCGGGTCGGGATAAGCGCACCCAGTTAAGGCGCTTCCCCACTCTGGGGAGGGGAGCTTAATGCAAGGGGTGGGGCCAGGACGAGCTGTGGCACATTCACGGCTATGTACGTACATAATGTATGTATGTAATGTACATAATTTATCAGCTGAGCGAGGCACGCCATCCACTGGCCATATGTGAGCCACAGAACTGACAAGTGGGGATACATTATTAATGTGCTTTTGGAGAAAACCATTGGGGCATGTTTCTCCCATTTAAAACTGGACACTAAGATGTATGAATACAAACCAGTCTCTCTCCGGACTGCACTATTTCAGTTTAATCCCAATGAGTTTCCTTATTATTTAATTTGGAAGAGTTCTCCGGTCTTTTTCGTGGGCGTCCGAAAGAGGAGGCCGCAAAGGTCATTGGAAACTTTTTTTTAACACGTGCGCATTGGTTTTACAGTAAACATTTCCAACTGCGGTGGGTTCGAAAGTGGATGTAACTGGGCGGTGGTGCAGAGGAAGGGCTGACCGGCGCCTGTAACTGTAATTACTTTGGAGCCAAACAAAAAGGCCAAAAAAAAAACAACGAAATCATGAAACACAAAAAGTTTCCGCCTGCTGCTGTTATCCAAATTTTTGCCCATTTCTCCCTTGGTTGCGCAAAAAGTTCGTAACTCTGGCCAAGACTAGTTCCGAAGGCCGGTTGCAGCTATTAACGGTTAATGGGGTGCCATGCTGCCACTTTGGCTCGAGGTGCGGATAGAATCCTGCCCAGCTATTCCCACTCCTTAAAACTTAACTTAAAACCCTACTGCGTTGCTCCTTCCATCGCCACTGGGTACTGACTGACCACTTACTGCAACTTTGTATCTGTATCCTGGTCAGCTTTGGCGCCTCTTAAAGTGGACCACACCCTGCTTGACAACAAACCGATCTCCACCGCCCATGTCAAACTTTCACCATCTATATTTGAACTAAAAGTTTTTCCGAGGAGTATTCTACTGCAGATAGATAGAAGGCACAAAAGGACACCACCAATATCTTCTTTCCCAGGACGCGGCATCCTCACCCTAGGTATAAACTAGGCATTCCTACGATTGTGTCCTGTGCATGGGACAGCAGCGAGCAGCAGAGCTGGAGACAGAGGTCTACCTGAGTTCGCAATATTGCGTATACGCACGGTATGCCTAGTCACTGCGTTAAATATAAGCAGCAGGAGGGCACAGAAAGTCCGGTTGGCTGGCGGGGACAATCATTTATGTGGAGAGCAAGGGGATACACACGCCACGAGGCCTACAGCTGGCCAAAGCCATACAAGCCAACCGACTGCCATCCACCGATGCTCTTGTCTTGTATTTTTTACGCGTGCGTGGGCACGTTTGACCACTGCTGCTGGGGGTGGTGGTGCACCCAACCCTGGACGTTGGCTTTTCAACGACTATTTGGTGCGGAAAGTGCGTAAATTATTTACGCATATACACACACATACGCGTATATATGTGGGACGAGGGCGGCCAAAAACCTCATCACAGCCCTCATCTGCGCCGTCATCATCATCGTCATTACCGTGGTGCGCTAAGGGTGGTGGCCAAGGTCGCCGGCAAGGTCGCTCCGACGTGCACAGAGGGCTTAATTAAAGCATTAAAATTAAAGATTCATTAAATAATTTCTAGCCGTGGCAACTGCGCCCCGGGGGACGCTGCTCTGGAAGCAGTCGAGACAATAAAGCTTGACAATTCAAACCCACTTGATACGCCGTGCGTGCTCGAGTCCATGTCCGTGCCTGACAGCCCGGGCATCGCTTATATCTCTGGCAGCACCTCTGACCCTTCGGCTATCCGTTCATTGGGGGCGTGGGGGTAGTGCAGTGTGCTTCACCCAAAAGACTGCGGCGGAGTTACTGCCCTGCCAGAAGGAGGTCAGCTCACAAAAAGGGTTGAAGCAATGTCATAGCTCCATTCCCGCAATAGAATGTGGTTGAGGCAAATATAAGAAAATATTCACATCGAAATCGGATGACGGAACAACTTTTTTCACGACCCTCTTTTCAGGCGAGCGGCTCATCCAGTATGCCAGCGAGAATCTGGTCACGGAGGTGCTCATCCACCCGCAGTACAATACGCTGATCCAGTGCATGCGAAACCTGCTTAGCAGTTTCACCCGCCACCGGCACATCATCCACGCCGGCTACACCTTCAGTGGCAATGGTTCCTGGATATTGCAGGTGGATATTGTTGGTGCCCCTTTTTCTGACAAAGGGTGCTCATACCCATCTATTTGCAGGACGGAACCTTCTCGGTGGCGGACTTCTCTGAGGCCTTCCAGGAGCACGACGTACAAAGGGTGATTCGGGCCTATGCCGACACCATCACCATGAATATTCACTGCGCGGACGCGGGTCTATGGCACACATTGCCCGAGAAGGCCTTTGCCCGCCAGTGCCGGATACGGATCAATCCCGTGGACGTCCTGGACACGAGCAGCGAGTGCATCAACGGATTCATTGGTAAGACTGTGCACACTATTTCCGATGCAGCATTTATCAAGGTCGTTCTTCTGCAGATTACCTCGCGCCCATGGTGATGCCAACCTCGCTGAGGGAGCTGCTTGAGACCTCGGACGTGGTGGGCAACATCCGCTTTACCCATCCAACGTTATATGTCTTCCCCGGCGGACAGGGTGACGCGGCGCTTTTCGGGATCAACGGCTTTAACATGCTTGGTAGGTATAGCACATATATTGAGTAAACGCAACCTAATCCCCTCCTGTCATTTTTCGACGCAGTTGACGGTGGCTTCAACCGGAAGGCGTGCTTCTGGGACTTCGCCCGGCACCTAGACCGACTGGACGCGGTTCTGATGACCCGCCTGAACAACAGCAACGTGCAGGGTCTGGGTGCGGTCGTGTCGCGCAAGCGGGACGCTCACGTCTACCCCCAGATCGGGCACTTTTTTGGCAATGTACCTGACCGCAAGGGGCTGCCCAGCCCCGACGGCGATAAGGACCGCGATCCACTTCTGATCGATTTATTCGAGCGTGGGCACGGTATCGTTAGTGACCTGAAGGCACTGGATCTAAAGCCACAGGGCTGCTACCGCAACCAGGAGCCGGTCAACCTCTATCACAAGGTCGGCCACGGCACTCTGGATATGTATGTGATAAGTCCAGCGCGTGACTCAAAGGAAGTGAAGGAGTTTCTCCAGAAGTGGCATGCCGGCGACCAGCGGCTCTTTGCCGCCCGGGATTCGCGCGACTTTAACTTCCCACTGCAAAACTTGGTATCTATTTGTGCCCTGCTTGTTTGGCAGCCAGCCAACCCGGACGACACTATCACTCGCATTCTCTTCCCGGGTAGCACACCCGACTTTAAAATCCAGGAGGGCCTCGAAAAGCTAAAGCATCTGGAATTCATGAAGCACTCCACATGCACAGCAAAGTCAATTGCTCCAGCCATCCAGACCGTGACCTCAACTCGCAAGAGCTTAAAATCGGCCATCGAAGCGACTCCAGCCCCGCCCAGCGCCAATTACAAGACTACAAAGTTCAGTCCGGTGGCAAGTGCCGCTCTTGCCGTCCAGCATCCGCAGCAGCAGGATAACAAAGCAAAGGAAGCTGCGGCAGCGGCTGCTGCTGCTGCAGCTGCTTCTGCAGCTATTATTGCCCGAGCCAAAGCCGATTCCATGGACACGGATGCTGAACCGGAACACGAGGCAGACCCCGAACCTGCTGACACTGGGGACGAGGCAGGTCCCACAGAGCCGGAGCCTGAGGCGGAGACTGAACCCGAACCCGAACATGAACCCGAAGCGGAGCAGGACAAAGATGTTGGTGAGGAGAAGAAAGTAGAAGTGTTAATCATGAAGCCCCAGCAGGCGACAGTACCTGCAGTAGTCGCATCATCTGGTAAGGATGGAGTAGATGCAGCTTCTGCCGATGCTACGCCCACCGGCAAACTGAGCAAAGCGTCAGCCAAGGGCAAAGCGGATAAGCCGCGGGCTGAGGTTAAGCCGGTGGTACGCTCCCGCATCGACACCAAGCCCCCCAAGTCCATGGACCGGAAACTAGCCAAACGGGATGAGAAAAAAAGCTCGCCCACAGCTACGCCGGCCGCCAGGGCACCCGTTGCCCGAGATGCCAAGCCTAAAGTTTTGAGCCGCCCAGCAACCAAGTCCAGTCCCAGTAGCACTCCTGCTAAGAGTGCCAAGGAGGCCAACAACCGGAAGGTGCTCGAGTCCAAGCAGCAGGCGGCTCGAGTGCAGGCCACCAGCACCGTCTCTAGGCGAGTTACAAGCACTGCCAGTGAAAGGCGAGTCCAACAGCAGACGGAAGCAAAGACAGCGGCTACTGCGGCCACCCAAGCGACCCAGAGGAAACCAATCTCAAGGAGACCTCGTGGCGTTTCACCCTCGAAGCGGGCACCAGCACCCGGAAGTCCGGTGAAGCAGGCGAAGCCAAAGGCGGCAGACTTAAAAAAGGCACGTTTGGACAAGGGAGGCACCACCGACTCTAGTCTGGTGTCCACCCCCTCCGCAGATGAAGCCACGGCTGCCAAGAAACTTCAAGACCTAACCGCTTCTCAGGAACTGGACGCAGAGAAGCAGCGTGAATTGGACGACCTTAAGGAGGAGCAGGAGGTGGTACGGGAAATAGAAGCGGTGTTTAGTCGTGATGAAATGAAACGACAGCAGCACCAACAGATCAAGGCCGAGCTCCGAGAAATGCCTGCCGAAGGAACCGGCGATGGTGAAAATGAGCCTGATGAAGAGGAGGAGTACCTGATCATCGAAAAGGAGGAAGTGGAGCAGTATACCGAAGACTCGATCGTTGAACAGGAAAGCAGCATGACCAAGGAAGAGGAGATCCAGAAGCACCAGCGCGACTCGCAGGAATCAGAGAAGAAGCGCAAGAAGAGCGCCGAAGAGGAGATCGAGGCTGCCATTGCCAAAGTAGAAGCCGCTGAGCGTAAAGCGCGACTAGAGGGTGCCTCTGCGAGGCAGGATGAATCGGAACTGGACGTTGATCCGGAGCAGAGCAAGATAAAAGCTGAGGTGCAGGATATCATTGCCACTGCCAAGGATATTGCCAAGTCACGCACCGAGGACCAATTGGCGAAGCCCGCCGAGGAGGAGCTCTCATCGCCAACCCCCGAGGAGAAGCTAAGCAAAAAGACTTCGGATACGAAGGACGATCAAATCGGAGCCCCAGTAGATGTTCTACCAGTCAATCTTCAAGAAAGCCTACCCGAAGAGAAGTTCTCGGCTACCATTGAGTCGGGGGCCACCACTGCTCCTACACTACCCGAGGATGAACGAATTCCGCTGGATCAGATAAAAGAGGACCTCGTGATCGAGGAGAAATATGTGAAGGAAGAGACCAAGGAAGCGGAGGCCATCGTGGTGGCCACCGTACAGATTCTTCCCGAAGCAGCTCCATTGGCAATCGATACCATCCTTGCCTCCGCCACCAAAGATGCCCCCAAAGACGCCAACGCTGAGGTTTTAGGCGAGCTGCCCGACTCAGACGAACGGGTGCTGCCCATGAAGATGACATTTGAGGCCCAGCAGAACCTTCTGCGCGATGTCATCAAAACGCCTGACGAAGTTGCAGATTTACCCGTCCATGAGGAAGCCGATCTTGGGCTATACGAGAAGGACAGTCAGGACGCCGGCGCCAAAAGTATCTCTCATAAAGAGGAGTCCGCGAAGGAAGAAAAAGAGACGGACGACGAAAAGGAGAATAAGGTAGGAGAGATCGAATTGGAGGATGAACCGAATAAGGTGGACATCTCTCACGTACTACTCAAAGAGTCAGTACAAGAAGTGGCCGAGAAAGTCGTGGTTGTTGAAACTACAGTGGAGAAAAAGCAGGAGGAGAAGCTGACCCTCGAAACCGAGAAGATTGTGGAAGCCACTACAGTCACTATCCAAGAAAAGCAGGCAGATCTAATGGGGCAGGTAAAGGATAAAGAAGAGCATGGACAAAAAGTAGAGTCTGGAATTATTACCGAAAAGGAAGCCAAAAAGTCGGCTAGCACTCCCGAGGAAAAGGAGACCAGCGACATTACATCCGATGATGAGCTTCCAGCCCAACTGGCGGAACCGACCACTGTGCCACCCAAATCAGCTAGAGACCGCGGAGACACCGGCTCCATTGACAGTCCCCCCACCATTGAGGAGGCTATTGAAGTAGAGGTGCAAGCCAAGCAAGAAGTCCAAAAACCTGTGCCAGCTCCGGAGGAGGCTACCAAGACGGAAAAGTCACCACTTGTCTCAAAGGAGACCTCCCGACCTGAATCTGCGACAGGAAGCGTCAAGGAAGACACTGCGCAGCCGGAATCCAAGATATCCCCAGTACCCTCCCGACCTGAATCTGAGGCAAAGGATAAGAAGTCTCCACTCGCTTCAGGAGAAGTTTCTCGACCGGAATCTGTAGCGGAAAGCGTCAAAGATGAAGCAGGAAAAGCAGAGAGTCGACGAGAATCCATTGTCAAAACTCATAAGGATGAAAGTTCTCTTGATGAAGCAAACGAGCATGAAAGGCGTCGCGAATCTCTTGCGGAAAGCATCAAGCCAGAAAGTGAAAAAGATGAAAAGTCTGCCTTGGCATCGAAAGAAGCCTCTAGACCAGGATCTGTGGCAGAAAGCATAAACGTCGAGGCAGAAAAGTCAAAGGAGCCGTCCCGCCGCGAATCCATCGCAGAAAGCTTAAAGGCGGAGAGTACGAAAGATGAAAAATCCGCTCCTCCCTCTAAAGAAGCTTCGCGGCCAGGATCAGTTGTAGAAAGTGTTAAAGGTGAGACAGAAAAGTCGAAGGAACCATCGCGACGGGAGTCAAAAGCTGAAAGTGCCAAGCCCGCTATTGAATCTAGGGAAGTCTCACGACCCGAATCGGTAATTGATGGTATCAAAGACGAATCTGCGAAGCCCGAGAGTCGTCGTGATTCCCCCCTTGCCTCAAAGGAGGCTTCCCGGCCAGGTTCTGTATTGGATAGCGTCAAAGATGAACCAATTAAATCCACAGAAGAGAGTCGCCGTGAGTCGGTGGCGGAAAGCGTCAAAGCAGATAGTACAAAGGACGAAAAGTCCCCACTTGCGTCCAAGGATATATCGCGACCAGAATCGTCTGTGGAAAATGTGATGGATGCAGTAGGAACATCTGCAGAGCGGTCGCAGCCAGAATCCGTAACTGCCTCCAGGGATGTCTCTAGACCGGAATCAGTAGCGGAAAGTGAAAAGGATGACACTGACAAACCTGAATCTGTTGTGGAAAGCGTTATTCCGGCTTCCGCTGTTGTTGAAAGCGAGAAAGATGCGGCTGATAAAAAAAAAGGTGTTTTCGTATCAGTTGAAAGTAGAAAGCCAGATAGCCCTTCTGAGGCCATCTCCAGGCCAGGATCCGAAGTAGAAATCGTAAAGCCTGAGAGCCGGCGTGATTCCTCTACTGAAATCGTTCTTCCAAGCAATACGAAGGACTCCAAGAAACCATCCAGACCAGAATCAAAAGTAGAAAGCCTTAAAGATGAATCTGAAGTATTAAAGAGTCCTTCCCGACGAGCGTCTGTGGCAGAAAGCGACAAATCTTCACAGCCATTAAAGGAGGCTTCTAGGCCAGAATCCGCTGTGGGTAGTTTGAAAGATGAGGGTATGTCAAACGAACCATCTCGACGTGAGAGCGTAAAAGATGGAGCTGCCCAATCACGGGAGACTTCTCGTCCCGCGTCCGTTGCAGAAAGGGCCAAGGATGGGGCTGATGATCTAAAGGAACTGTCTAGACTCGAATCGACGACCCAAATCAATGAAGAGGGAAGTATAAAAGATGAAAAATCACCTTTGGCCTCCAAGGAAGCTTCGAGACCAGCATCCGTTGCAGAAAGTGTGAAGGATGAAGCTGAGAAGTTCAAGGAAGAATCAAGGCGAGAGTCGATAGCTGAAAAATCACCTTTGACCACCAAGGAAGCTTCCAGACCAGCATCCGTTGCAGAAAGTGTATTAGATGAAGCAGAGAAGTCTAAGGAACCATCACCTTTGGCCTCTAAGGAAGCTACCAGGCCCACTTCCGTTGCAGAAAGTGTAAAGGATGGAGCTGAAAAGTCCAAGGAAGAATCCAGGCGAGAGTCGGTGGCCGAAATGTCACCTTTGGCCTCTAAGGAAGCATCCAGACCAGCATCCGTTGCAGAAAGTGTAAAGGATGGAGCTGAAAAGTCCAAGGAAGAATCAAGGCGAGAGTCGGTGGCCGAAATGTCACCTTTCGCCTCTAAGGAAGTATCCAGACCAGCATCCGTTGCAGAAAGTGTAAAGGATGGAGCTGAAAAGTCCAAGGAAGAATCAAGTCGAGAGTCGGTGGCCGAAATGTCACCTTTGGCCTCTAAGGAAGCTTCCAGACCAGCATCCGTTGCAGAAAGTGTAAAGGATGGAGCTGAAAAGTCCAAGGAAGAATCAAGGCGAGAGTCGGTGGCCGAAATGTCACCTTTGGCCTCTAAGGAAGCATCCAGACCAGCATCCGTTGCAGAAAGTGTAAAGGATGGAGCTGAAAAGTCCAAGGAAGAATCAAGGCGAGAGTCGGTGGCCGAAATGTCACCTTTCGCCTCTAAGGAAGTATCCAGACCAGCATCCGTTGCAGAAAGTGTAAAGGATGGAGCTGAAAAGTCCAAGGAAGAATCAAGTCGAGAGTCGGTGGCCGAAATGTCACCTTTGGCCTCTAAGGAAGCTTCCAGACCAGCATCCGTTGCAGAAAGTGTAAAGGATGGAGCTGAAAAGTCCAAGGAAGAATCTAGGCGAGAGTCGATAGCCGAAAAATCCCCTTTGCCCTCCAAGGAAGCTTCCAGGCCAGCATCCGTTGGAGACAGTGTAAAGGATGAAGCTGAAAAGTCCAAGGAAGAATCAAGGCGAGAGTCGGTGGCCGAAAAGTCACCTTTGGAATCTAAGGAAGCTTCCAGACCAGTATCCGTTGCAGAAAGTGTAAAGGATGGAGCTGAAAAGTTCAAGGAAGAATCCAGGCGAGAGTCGGCGGCCGAAAAGTCACCTTTGGAATCTAAGGAAGCTTCCAGACCAGCATCCGTTGCAGAAAGTATAAAGGATCAAGCTGACAAGTACAAGGAAGATTCTAGGCGAGAGTCGATAACCGAAAAATCTCCTTTGCCCTCCAAGGAAGCTTCCAGACCAGCTTCCGTTGCAGAAAGTCTTAAGGGCGAAGCTGAAAAGTCTAAGGAAGAATCACCTTTGGCCTCTAAAGAAGCTTCCAGACCAGCATCCGTTGCAGAAAGTGTAAAGGATCAAGCTGACAAGTACAAGGAAGATTCTAGGCGAGAGTCGATAGCCGAAAAATCTCCTTTGCCCTCCAAGGAAGCTTCTAGACCAGCCTCCGTTGCAGAAAGTCTTAAGGGCGAAGCTGAAAAGTCTAAGGAAGAATCACCTTTGGCCTCTAAGGAAGCTTCCAGACCAGCATCCGTTGCAGAAAGTGTAAAGGATGAAGCTGAGAAGTCCAAGGAAGAATCTAGGCGAGAGTCGATAGCCGAAATATCCCCTTTGACCTCCAAGGCAGCTTCCAGACCAGCTTCAGTTGCAGAAAGTTATATAGATGAAGCTGAAAAGTCCAAGCACGAATCTAGGCGGGAGTCGATGTCCGAAAGCGGTAAGGCGGAGAGTATCAAGGGTGAACAATCTCCTCTAGCATCAAAGGATGTGTCAAGGCCCGATTCTGTTGCGGAAAGCGTTAAGGACGATGTTGTTAAGCTAGAAAGTCGGCGCGAATCTGTTGCAGAGATTGTTACACACAAAGAAGCTAAGGAAGAGAAATCACCTTTGAAGGAATTTTCACGACCAGAGTCTGTGGCGGAGAGTGTTAAAGACGATCCTGTCAAATCCAAGGAACCATCCCGTCGAGAATCTGTAGCAGGAAGTGTCACAGCGGAAGGTGCTCGACACGACACATCTCCTTTTGCGTCAAAGGAAGCGTCAAGGCCAGAATCAGTGGTTGAAAGCGTTAAGGACGAAGCTGAAAAGCAAGAAAGTCGTCGCGAATCTATAACAGATAGTGTTGCACCTGAAAAAGCTAAGTATGATAAGTCTCCAAAGGAAATTTTACAACCATTGTCTATGACGGAGACTATTAGGGAAGACGCCGACCAACCCAAAAAGCCATCACAAGGAGAAAGTCGAAGAGAATCGATTGCTGAAAGCATAAAGGCCTCCAGTCCTAGGGACAAGGAGTCTCCATTGGCTTTGGAAGATGCCTCTAGGCCACGATCTGTAGCTGAAAGTGTTAAGGACGATCTTGATAAACCTCAATACATTAAGGAGGACAAGTCCACAGAGCACTCTAGACTAGCGGATAAGTCTGCTGTTCCATCAGAAAAGTTTGTTTCTCGACCAGTATCTGTGGCCAGTGACCATGAAGCTGCCGAAGCTATTGAGGATGATGCAAAGAGTTCCATCTCTCCCAAAGATAAATCCCGTCCAGGTTCTGTTGCTGAAACTGTATCATCTCCAATTGAGGAAACACCAATAGAGTTCTCAAAGATTGAAGTCGTAGAAAAGTCCAACCTAGCTCTTAGCCTACAAGCCGGCTCAGGAGGTAAACTGCAAACGGATTCTAGTCCTGTTGACGTGGCCGAGGGAGACTTTTCGCATGTGGTCGCTTCGGTTTCCACCGTCACGCCCACACTTACGAAACCTGCAGAACTCGCAAAGATTGGTGCAGCTATAACGGTCTCGTCTCCTGTAGACGAGGCTCTAAGAACTCCATCTGCTACAGAGCATATATCCCGAGCACATTCACCCGCAGAATATGCGAGTGAAGAGATTGCCAGTCAAGACAAATCACCACAAGTTTCGAAGGAGTCCTCACGACCAGCGTCGGTTACAGAAAGCAAAGATGACGCTGCGCAGCTAAAAAGTTCTGTGGAAGATCTTAGATCTCCAGTTGCCTCCACGGAAATTTCTCGCCCAGCATCAGTGGGAGAGACAGCATCATCGCCCATTGAGGAAGCACCCAAAGACTTCGCGGAATTTGAGCAGTCCGTGAAAGCAATGCTGCCCTTGACTATTGAACTAAAGGGTAGTCTCCCAACGTTGTCGAGCCCTGTAGATGTGGCTCATGGTGACTTCCCCCAGACTTCAACCCCCACAAGCTCCCCAACTGCAGCTCCAGTCCAACCAGCTGAACTCTCTAAAGTCGACATTGAGAAGACAGCATCAAGTCCGATAGACGAGGCTCCGAAATCAGTACTTGGATCTCCGGCAGAAGAGCGTCCAGAATCTCCTGCAGAAAGTGCCAAGGATGTAGCTGAATCGGTGGAAAAATCCAAGGATGCATCACGTCCACCATCTGTAGTTGAAAGCACTAAGGCGGATAGCACGAAAGGCGATATATCACCTTCTCCGGAATCAGTGTTGGAAGGACCAAAGGACGATGTTGAAAAATCTAGGGAATCATCGCGTCCGCCATCTGTTTCAGAAAGTATTATGGGGGATTCCACTAAAGATGTCTTCCGACCAGCCTCAGTAGTAGAAAGTGTTAAGGATGAGCATGATAAGGCAGAGAGCCGTCGAGAGTCAGTTGCTAAAGTGGAAAGTGTTGTTGACGAAGCCGGCAAATCTGATTCCAAAAGCGCTAGTCAGGACAGTCATAAAGATGAAAAGTCAACCCTAGCATCGAAAGAAGCCTCTCGAAGAGAATCCCTTGTGGAATGCTCAAAAGATGACGCTGAAAAGTCTGAAAGCTGTCCAGAATCGGTCATCGACAGTGCAGAGCCAGTCCCCAGGGAATCGAAATCCACCCTGGACTCAAAGAATAAGTCTCGTCCAGGCTCAGTGGTAGAAAGCGATACAGCTGAAGCTGAGAAGTCTGAGCAGCAATCCCGTCGGGAGTCTGTAGCGGAAAGCGTCACGGCACATAGCAAAAAAGATGGGAAATCTCAAGAAGCATCCCACCCAGCCTCTTTCGATGAAATTCTAAAAGACGATGAGCAAAAACAGGAGAGCAGGCGGGAATCCAAAGAAATTTCAAGGCCGAAATCGGTTGTAGAGGATGAAAAGGAGAAACCCGATAGTCGTCGTGAATCCGTTACCGAAAGCGTTAAACTAGACAGCTCCAATGATAAAAAATCTCCCGTCGGCTCCAAGGACGCCTCCAGGCCGGGATCCGTTGCCGATAGTGATAAGGATAAAGCTGACAAATCCAAAGAGCCATCCCGACCAGAATCCGTCGCAGAAAGCATAAAGCATGACAGTACAAAGGATGAAGAGTCTCCAATAGTCTCCCGGCGAGATTCCATCGCAGAAAGCATCAAGACAGATATCACAAAGGGCGAAAAGTCCCCTTTGCCGTCAAAAGAGGTCTCTCGACCTGAATCCATCGCAGGAAGCATTAAAGATGAAAAGGCTGAAAGCCGTCGTGAATCTGTGAAAGAAAGCGTAAAGCCGGAAAGTGCAAAGGACGCAACATCAGCTCCACCATCAAAGGAACATTCTCGACCGGAGTCCGTTTTGGGAAGCCTCAAGGATGAAGGCGATAAGACCACAAGTCGCCGCGATTCGGTGGCTGACAGTATAAAAGATGAGAAGTCCCTTCTTGTATCGCAAGAAGCTTCCCGGCCAGAATCTAAGGCAGAAAGCTTAAAAGATGCGGCTGCACCGTCGATGGAGACCTCTCGTCCCTCATCTGTTACAGAAAGCGTCAAGGATGGAAAATCCCCAGTCGCATCCAAAGAAGCATCCAAAGAAGCGTCCAGAGCAGCATCCGTTGCAGAAAGTGTCAAGGATTCGGCTGCTGAATCAAGGGAACAATCTAGACCAGAGTCGTTGTCCCAAAGCAAGGCTGGAAGTATTAAAGATGAAAAATCACCTTTGGCCTCTAAGGAAGCATCCAGACCAGCTTCCGTTGCAGAAAGTGTTAAAGATGAAGCTGAGAAATCTAAGGAAGAATCAAGTCGAGAGTCGGAAGCCGAAAAATCTCCTTTGGCCTCAAAGGAAGCTTCCAGACCAGCTTCCGTTGCAGAAAGTGTTAAGGACGAAGCTGAGAAGTCTAAGGAAGAATCACTGTTGGCTTCTAAGGAAGCTTCCAGGCCTACTTCCGTTGCAGAAAGTGCTAAGGACGACGGTGAAAAATCTAAGGAAGAATCTAGGAGAGAATCGGTGGCCGAAAAATCTCCTTTGCCCTCCAAGGAAGTTTCCAGACCAGCTTCCGTTGCAGAAAGTGTTAAGGACGAAGCTGAGAAGTCTAAGGAAGAATCACTGTTGGCTTCTAAGGAAGCTTCCAGGCCTACTTCCGTTGCAGAAAGTGCTAAGGACGACGGTGAAAAATCTAAGGAAGAATCTAGGAGAGAATCGGTGGCCGAAAAATCTCCTTTGCCCTCCAAGGAAGTTTCCAGACCAGCTTCCGTTGCAGAAAGTGCTAAGGACGAAGGTGAGAAATCTAAGGAAGATTCTAGGAGAGAATCGGTGGCCGAAAAATCTCCTTTGCCCTCCAAGGAAGCTTCCAGACCAGCTTCCGTTGCAGAAAGTGTTAAGGACGAAGATGAGAAGTCTAAGGAAGAATCTAGGCGAGAGTCGGTTTCCGAAAAATCTCCTTTGGCCTCTACGGAAGCTTCCAGACCACCAACCTTTGCAGAAAGTGTAAAGGATGAAACTGAGAAGTCCAAGGAAGAATCTAGGCGAGAGTCGGTGGCCGAAAAATGTTCTTTGCCCTCCATGGAAGCTTCCAGACCAGCTTCCGTTGCAGAAAGTGTTAAGGACGAATCTGAGAAGTGTAAGCTAGAATCTAGACGAGCGTCGATGGCCGAAAGCGGTAAGGCGGAGAGTATCAAGGGTGATCACTCTTCTTTGGCGTCGAAGGAAGCGTCAAGACCCGATTCTGTTGTGGAAAGCGTTAAGGACGAAGCTGAGAAGCCAGGAGGGGCAGCGAATGACAAGTCACAGGATGCATCCCTCCCAGAGTCTGTGGCAGTAAGTGCCAAGGACGAGAAATCACCGCTTCTTTCGCGTCCTGAATCAGTGGCTGACAAGTCGCCAGCTGCCTCGAAGGAAGCATCTCGCTCTGCATCGGTTGCCGAAACCGCCTCATCACCCATTGAAGAAGGTCCACGATCCATTGCTGACCTCAGTCTGACCCTTAACCTTGCAGGTGAAGCTAAGGGCAAGCTTCCAACTCTTTCGAGTCCCATTGATGTGGCAGAAGGAGACTTTTTAGAAGTAAAAGCGGAATCCTCCCCGCGGCCAGCTGCACTTTCGAAGCCAGCGGAGTTTTCGCAGTCCGATACTGCGCATACAGCCTCCACACCCGTGGACGAGGCTTCTCCCGTTCTGGAGGCAATCGAAGTAGTTGAACAGCATACCACCTCTGGAGTCGGAGTCACGAGGGTAACAGCAGAAACGGACCTACTTGACCTGACTGAAACCAAATCCGAGACTGTAACCAAGCAATCGGAGTCAACGTTATTTGAAACCCTTACCTCGAAGGTTGAAAGTAAGATGGAAGTACTGGAGAGCACGGTGAAACAAGTTGAAGAGGTAGTCCAGACCTCAGTAAAGCAAGCAGAAACCACTGTGACCGATTCCATGGAGCAACTGACCAAGAAGAGCAGTGAGCAGTTGACAGAGATCAATTCAGTGCTAGACACCAACGTCAGCAACGTAACCAACTTATTTAGCACTGCAGTGGAAACCGTTGAAAAGAAAGTACAGGACGTGACAGAAAAAGTAATTGAGAAGGCAACCGAACACGTTTCCGAGCACGTCACCACTACTGCTGAGAGCTCAACGGAAACTAGCCAGGAGAAGAGCAGCCTGGATCTGGGCACATTCTCGGAGCTGCGCGAAACGCATATTACCACCGTGGGGTCACCGGAGTTCACGGTCACGATCTGCGAGCGCGATGAGCCCGTGCTGCACGACATCAAGGAGGAGGACGAGGAGCATCGCTTCTCGCCTCCGAGCGATGGGGACAAGGCAGTAATTATTCCACCACAGCCGATGCGGCCGCTGTCACCGCGCGAGGAAGAAGTAGCGAAAATCGTTGCCGATGTGGCCAAGGTACTTAAGTCTGACAAGGACATTACAGACATCATACCCGACTTTGATGAACGCCAACTGGAGGAGAAACTGAAGTCAACTGCCGACACAGAGGAGGAGTCCGACAAAAGTACCCGGGACGAGAAATCCCTGGAAATATGCGTCAAAGTAGAAATCGAGTCTGAGAAGTCATCGCCCGATCAGAAGTCTGGCCCCATTTCCATCGAGGAGAAGGACAAAGTCGAGCAATCAGAAAAAGCACAGTTGAGGCAGGGAATATTGGCTATCAGTCGGCCGGAGTCAGTTGCCAGCCAGCCGGAGTCGCCCTCCCCTTCCCAGTCAGCAGTCAGCCATGAACATAAAGAAATGGAAATTCAGGCTAAGAAACAGTCATCCCCTGTTCCCAGCAAGGATGAGTATGAACGCGAGTCCGTGCTATCCCAGAGCCATAAAGCTGAGATGTATTCTCGCCCAGAGTCCGTTGCCAGCCAGGTCAGCGAAAAGGACATGAAGACATCGCGCCCAGCATCTAGCACCAGCCAATTTAGCACCAAGGACGGCGATGAGGAGACGACTGAGTCGCTAATTCACTCGCTTCCTACCACAGAGACAGTGGAGACGAAACAGATGGAAGAGAAATCGATCTTTGAGTCTGTCTCCACTTCAGTCACTAAGTCCACAGTCCTCTCTAGTCAGTCAACTGTTCAACTTCGCGAAGAGTCCACCAGCGAATCGTTGAGTAGCAGCCTTAAGGTGGAGGACAGCTCCCGCCGCGAGTCGCTCTCCAGCTTGTTGGCCGAGAAAGGAGGAATCACTACCAACACTAGTTTGAAGGAGGACACTAGCGCTTCTGCATCTCAGCTGGATGAGCTGCTTGTGCAGTCCGAGGAGTGCTCATCAGAGTCAATCGTCAGCGAGATTCAAACCAGCATTGCTCAGAAGTCAACTAAGGAAACCAAGGATGCTAGGGAAACCAAAGTAACCAGCCAGTTTACCACTAGCACCAGCAGCGCCACCAAAGACGATAGCTTAAAGGAAACTGTGGCCGAGTTTCTGGCCACCGAGAAGATTGTTTCTGCCAAGGAAGCCTTCAGCACTGAAGCCACTAAGTCGGCCGACGACTGCTTAAAGAAGGCCACCGCCAGCACCGTCTCCAGCACAACCGCCTCCCAGCGAGCGCTATTCGTGGGCACGGACGAATCACGGAGGGAGTCTCTGCTGAGTCAGGCAAGTGAGAGCCGCTTGACCCACAGTGATCCTGAAGATGAGGATCCCGCTGACGACGTTGACGAGCGGTCCAGTGTTAAGGAGAGCCGTTCCAAGTCTATTGCTACCATCATGATGACCAGCATCTACAAACCTTCCGAGGATATGGAGCCAATTTCAAAGCTCGTAGAGGAGGAGCACGAGCACGTGGAGGAGCTGACTCAGGAGGTCACCTCTACCAGCAAGACCACAACTCTTTTGCAATCCAGCGAACAGAGCAGCAGCACAACCACCAGTAGCACCAGCAAGACCGGTGCCTCAAGGGTGGAGTCCATTACACTCACACAAATGGATCAGCAGACTAGTCAGAGTCAGGCCGAGCCTGTCGAGCCTGCCGATCGCAAGACACCGCCAACGGCACCAGTAAGTCCCGGTGTCAAAGCAATGAGCTCGACAGGATCAGCTGGCTCTGTGATTGGGGCTGGAGCCGTAGCCGCTGGTGGAAAGTGCGAGTCGAGTGCCGCCAGCATCGTCTCTTCATCGGGCCCGATGTCGCCCAAGGACATCAGCGGCAAATCCAGTCCCGGTGCGCTCACTTCGGAGAGCCAGTCAATTCCCACTCCGCTAGGTCGGGAGTCGCATACGGACACCCCAGAATCCTCGCCAAAACCCACATCGCCTTTCCCGCGCGTTAGCAAGGACGAGCTTAAGTCTCTGGAAATGCAGGTATGTTAAAGCAGTTTTGTGCTGGCTTTAATTGTCTTATTATATGCTATGATCTTCAACCCATGTAGCACCACGAGCAAGAGCAGATGTTGGCAGGAGCAGCCGCTACAGCCGGAGCTGAGTGTGAGGGTGAAATTCCCGAGCTGCACGAACTGCGTGGACTCGAGTGCACCACAGCCCTCAGCGGGAGCACCGACAAGATAATCACCACTACAATCACCACGGTGACCAAGGTAATTTCGGCGGATGGCAAGGAAATAGTAACCGAGCAAAAGACGGTGACAACCACAGACAGCTCGGAGCCCGACAGCGAAAAGGTAGTGGTGACCACAACGCGCACTACCAGCGAGAGCGAACGAGACCAGCTGCTGCCCAAAGAGGTGGCGCTGCTGCGCGGACTGTACCGCGCCAGCACCCCGGGCAGCGAGGACGACGAGGACCTGCTACTAGGATCGCCGCGCAGTGCCACCAGCTACGAGCTGCAACACTCTAGCTCCGGTGTGAGCAAGCGCTCCGATCTGGATGCTGACGGCGACGAGAGCCAGGATGACATTCCTCCTCAGTATGGCAGCGAGGAGCACTCAACGGCACGATCGATTCTTCTGCCTCGCACAGCCGACCCAATGGCCACCTCCTTCTACGGCGCCCTGCCCGACAGTTTCGACGTTGTGATGAAATCCAGCACCGAACCAATCACGATCCAGGGCGCACCGTCCGGCGATAGCCAATCGTCGGAGAGTGTGGAGAGCAGTAGCCAGACCTGGGCAGGACACAAGTTCCTCGACCAGGCAGACAAGGACTTCCAGCGAGCACTTGAGGAGCACGTACAGGCGCGCGGCGCCGAGGTCATGTCTTCCGTCACCGCCAAGTACTCGTACTCGCCCTCGAAGGCCGAGGAAATGGAACAGATCGTGAGCGGTACTGCGGAACGGCAGCGCTTCCCGCTCAGCGATGTCCAGCGAGCCCGTGTGGCGGAGAGTGGCTTTGCCACAGTTGGCAGTGTCGCCTCCCAGCAGCAGCAGCAGGAGAAAGGAGAGGAAGTGGAACAAGACGTCCCTACCACAACTGCAGCAACAGCAAGCACCACAGCCACAGCGAGTTCCACTGGAGCTCTGCCCAAGGACCGCCTCGAGGAGTGGGGCAAGCCCCTAGGCCTGCCATCACCAGCACCACTGCCTGTAGAGGGCGGTGCTGACATTCGCACCACTCCCAAGAAGGAACGCCGCCTGGTGGCCACCAAGACGCGACTGAACAACGAGAAGAACCTGCGCAGGCGCAGCGAATCGCCCAACAAGGCCGGCAAAAAGCCAGCGCCCGTCTACGTGGACCTCACTTACGTGCCGCACAACGGCAACTCCTACTACGCCCACGTGGACTTCTTTAAGCGTGTGCGAGCCCGCTACTACGTCTTCTCCGGTACGGAACCCAGTCGCCAAGTGTATGATGCGCTGCTCGAGGCCAAACAGACATGGGAGGACAAGGAGTTGGGTGAGTAGATGCTTGTTATGTCGCTCCTGCAATGAGTTCATTTTCCAAATCTCCGACTTGCAGAGGTCACCATTATACCTACGTACGACACTGATGTGCTAGGTTATTGGGTGGCTGAAAACGAGGAGCTGCTAGCCAAGCACCGCATCGACCTCTCGCCCTCCGCGTCTCGTTGCACCATCAACCTGCAGGACCACGAGACCTCGTGCTCGGCCTACCGCCTGGAGTTCTAGGCCACGGGCTTGTTTATTGCATTCGACGATGACTAAGCCAACCCACAACGCACCCAGCCATAGACGCAGACGAGCCGAGCACTGCCAGAGAATTAAGTCCATGTACGGACTAAAAAGTGCATGGACTCGAGCTCTGACACGACAAGAACCAGGACTAGGACTAGGACCAGCACAACGACGACCACAGCAAGAGGAGAAGGATTGGGATGGAGATCCGAATGGGAATGACAGTTCAGACAATTCAATTGGCCAAGTTTCGTGAGCAGGAGCCGCAGGAAACGGAAATGAGCCGCACGTTGGCTGATATGGCGGAGTTTGGGTCACGCGAATGACTCCATTTTGTTTACCAATGCCGCCTATTGAGCTTTCGACGACTTGTTTCGGCCGACCAAAAGCTACGTAATTAATTGATATTAAGTTTTAAAAATTAATTACCAAAAGATACATTGCAACCGATCCTCAGTGGTTTAGTCGAGGAGAAGCCATTTATGTCGCTTTCATTGCTTAACGTCAAGCTACCTTGCCTAGTAATCCAAAGATCAAAATAGTTTTCAAAACCGCATAGCTAAAATATACAAAGGAGAAACGAAAAGAGAAAAGAAGGCGAGAAAATACTAAGAAAAGACACACTCTATACATATATAGAGTACTTAATATTCATGTTTAATATATGTATTAGTCGAAACTTTTACGAACCCCCTCGTGTGGTCTCCCCATACCAAAGGTATTCGAATTTTAAAGCGAGCATTAGCTAATTGAACGTGTATAACCCGTAAAGTCAGAGCTCTTTAGCCGTAGGATAATAAGCGATCATAATACAGAACGAAGATCGGAGACGGATTCACTACCCGCCCTTCGGACTTAACTGAATCAAACGTTAGGGCTAACAAGTGATTGCAACAAAGATTCTTTTTTCGATTTACCCCTTACCGAAGCAAATACAGTATCCGAGAGTCGGGATTCAGGATTCGATAACCTCAATATTTAAGTAATTCCAGATCCAATCGTTTTCGTAGTCCGTTCTCACCGTTTAGTTTCGTATGTTTTTCTTTGCATTTCGTTTCGTTGTTTCAGCAGGCAGCCGCAGAAAGACTTATAATCCAACTTGCTATAGCGACCGATATACGTACACATCCACTCCCACATAGGAGACTTAAGGAAGATGAGAAGCGAACTGACACTGGGATTTGGGGATTGGGAACTGGAGTGGCGAGGTGATGCAGTTAGGAAACGAAGGGTCCTAAAGCATCCTAACGCCATTGCCGGAGGATCAGGGAAGCAAGAAGGTGATCAAAGTATTGGATGAAGACGATGACGAGGACGGTAGAGTCAATGCTGATGTTACTATTTAAGGATCTGAGTGATCTAAATGGGCTTAGGAATAGGACTAGAACTGGGCTTGTGATGGGGCGGGAGTCTTGGGTTGGGTGGGTTGGGATCCGGGTTGGGGTTGGGGTCGAATAGAATGGAATGGGATTTAATGGATGGATGAGGGGACAGTGAAACAGCTATTGTGAGATTAAAACGAGAATGAGCAGAGTCATAACTATATACTCGTACGATACGATAAATATGAAGTACACAAAGTGAATGAAGGTTATTTTTCTATATTTTTTTTACTTTTCATAGTCATAGAATAACAAATTTGCAACAAACAAACAAGGAAGATAAATATGCAGCAAGACGCGAACCAGGCACACAGGCAATTTTAATCAATGTAACCAGTAACCAGTTACCAGTATCGAAGAAACAAACGGAACAAGCAATTCGAGGCCACAGCAAAACAGTCCAAAAGAGCCAGTTACAATTATAAATTAAAGACTCGAGTGGTCGGATGCCCCACTCGAGACAGACTTTTTAGGCTACGCGTATATTTTTTAGTTGCTTTTTATATACAACAGCAACAGATCTGGGAGGAGCTGCGGCCGATCAACTTTCAGTATGCAACATGCCACATGCAACAGGCAGACCGCAGCAGACAACAGTCAACTGGCAACCGTCCAGTCTACACCGTTTGATAGCAACCAGCGAAATTTAAGCAAAATTATACACACGTCGGGCTAAGAGGGGCGGTGCGGGTCGGTGCGGGCGTACGACTAGGGCGGATCACGATCCCCATTAGCGCTCCCGTCCGACCAGCACTCGACTTTCGATTATTGGGTAGCATTGCAGTCTCCGCTCCGAGGATTTTAAATTTATAACCGAGAAAAACGAAACACGAAGTTTATTAAACATTAATTACTTTCCAAATTCGTGCGCTTAGCGAGCAAAACCAAAACCAAAAACAAACCGAAGGAGGTTAAGATAAAGAATACTCACACATGAACTATATACACTATATATGAATATATATATACACATATATATATATGTACTTGAGCGTATTGATGTTGCTTAACAAGAAAAACCAAAAAAAAAAAAAAAAAAAAACTCTTCTCCCAGCCAGAAGACATTTTTTGCCTTTCACGAAACGAATTTCCCCTAAGATACGAAAATATGAAAACTTGTTACCTTTGCCCCCGTTTGTTTGCGACATGAGTTTCGTTGAAATCAGGTCAGATCAGATCAGATCGACTATACATACACTATACAGTACACACTACACACTACAAACCACACACCACACACTGCACACTAACATATATTGTACCCAACACATGAAGCCACACGCACACGTATCCATTGCCTTATATCCAGAGAACAGATATCTGCATCATACCTTATATTAGTCTAAGAATCAAGTACGATATGTATGACCTATGAGAGTTTGTTTGTTGAATTTGCTTTTACTTTTTAGCAGCTTCGATTTAAATCAAATATACATACTAAATGCACACACCCCCGCACACACACACTGCTCGCGTAGGTGGTGTGCTCGTGGTGTGGTGTGTGTGGGCCCGTGTGTGCTCTATATAATCATTAGTACAGCAAGTGCATGCAGAAAGTAAGATTGTTACAAACAAGAGCCCAGCCGAGGTATCGCTTACTGGCGGATGAAGTAGTCACATGGCTAGGCCCGACCAGGGAAGGAGTAGGAGTCGGTACGTAGGGATGAGCGAGCCAGCACAAAGATCTGAAAATGGGCAGAGGTTACCGCGAAGGAATATATATGTATTACATTTTATGAAACGTCAAGCTTATCTCAAGAACTATTTCCAAAACAAAATCTGAAATTATAATAAACGTATTTATGTGAAGCCCGGGTGTGTATTTCGTTTCCCGCCGTCTTGGGTCCCCAGGCTACCGCAATGCCAGGTGAGTTACCAGAGCACCTGGTGGTGCCCAGTGCCCCAGTGGTCTTCGTTTTCGTCTCCACTTTGTTCTCGGCCGGTTTGAGGAGCGAACCCACTTTGGATTGCTTGATTGATGATGGGCTGACACCTTACTAATGGCTTAATTGATCATGATGGATGGCCACTTGGAGAGTCCTTTCGGCAGGACCGCGTCAACGCGCAGTCGTCTGAGGTCGGTAGGGTTGCTTGGTTGGTTTCTCATAGGAAATACGTAAGTGCCTGTCCGAACATGGGTGTTCCTATCCACTGCGAGTTTCCGAATCCAGTTTTCTAATCCCCACCATTAGGGTCCCATTGAGCACTAGATAGCCGATACAGAAAAGTTCCATCCCCGTGATAAGCTGAATCAAGGTACGGGTGGGGGAAGAGGCACTCGATTAGTGATAAGGTAATCTAATTGATGTTGCTTCCTCCCCACATAGGTAAACCTGGTCGCGCGGCAGATAGTGGATGGAATTCGGCATGGACACGCTGAGAGCTCTGGAGCCGTTGCACCGCGTCTGCCAGGTGTGCAACCTGTGGCCCTGGCGCCTCGCCCCCCCGCCTGACCCGGAGGGCATCCTGCTCCGGCGATCGCGCTGGCTGGAGCTGTACGGCTGGACCGTGCTGATGGCGGCCACCAGCTTCACCGCCTACGGCCTCTTCCAGGAGAGCAGCGTAGAAGAGAAAAAGGACTCGGAGTCCACCATCTCGAGCATAGGTCACACGGTTGACTTCATTCAGCTGGTGGGCATGCGGGTGGCTCATCTGGCTTCCTTGCTGGAGGCCCTGTGGCAGCGGCAGGCGCAGAGAGGCTTCTTTGTGGAGCTAGGCGAGATCGATCGCCTGCTGTCCAAGGCGTTGAGGGTGGATGTGGAGGCTATGCGCCTCCAGATGCGTCGCCAAACGTCGCGCCGAGCTGTGTGGATTCTGTGCTGCTATGCGGTTAGCCAACTCCTTATCCTGGGCGCCAAGCTGCTCTCCCGCGGCGACAGATTCCCGATCTACTGGGTCAGCTACTTGCTGCCACTGCTCGTGTGCGGATTGCGTTACTTTCAGATCTTCAACGCCACTCAGCTCGTGCGCCAGCGCCTGGATGTGCTCCTAGTGGCCTTGCAGCAGCTTCAGCTACACCAGAAAGGACCCGCAGTGGATACTGTGCTGGAGGCGCAGGAGGATCTGGAACAAGCGGCAATGGATAGACTGATCGCTGTCAGACTCCTCTACCAACGGGTGTGGGCCCTAGTGGCCTTGCTAAACCGCTGCTACGGGCTCTCCATGTTGATGCAGGTGGGCAACGACTTCCTGGCCATCACCTCCAACTGCTACTGGATGTTCCTCAACTTCCGCCAGTCGGCGGCCTCGCCCTTCGACATCCTGCAGATAGTGGCCAGTGGCGTATGGTCTGCCCCCCACTTGGGCAATGTGCTTGTCCTCTCGGTGCTTTGCGACCGAACGGCCCAGGGCGTGAGTAAACTGGAGTAATTGTCCCGCCCACATGAATCTATTAAAGATGGTTTATTTGCTTTCCAGGCGACTCGTCTGGCCCTGTGCCTGCACCAGGTGAGCGTGGATCTAAGGAATGAGAGCCATAACGCTCTGGTAGGTATCCCTGTGCGCTAGAACAACCATTGATAATCCACGTCCCGCTCCAGATAACCCAGTTCTCGCTGCAGCTACTCCACCAGCGGCTCCACTTTAGCGCCGCTGGCTTCTTCAACGTGGACTGCACCCTTCTCTACACGGTGAGTGGAAATTTCGAATGGAATCCGGATAACAGTTCGCACATTACAGATCGTGGGAGCCACTACCACGTACTTGATAATCCTGATTCAGTTTCACATGAGCGAATCCACCATTGGCGGTGGATCCAACGGACAGTAGCAACCGATCAGCAGGAGTGACCTGTTGCCACATGTTGACACAAATATTAAATAATGGCTTTAACGTTTTATTGGTCCATAATTTAAAATAAAATACCACCATCGTTCATCGGCGGATAGGCCAGTGCCATATTTTCCTGTCCTAGGCACCAGGCGATCAGAAGCCTTAGCTAGTGCCAGCTGGCAGATCGAAATAAGCTGAAACAGCTGTTGTTTTTTCATGATGGCTGCCGCATACGTTTCCCCAATCAATTTTCGACCAATAGGAAGACAGTTGATGGAATAAAACCGTTAGTTGAGCTTAGAAGTAAACAGAAACAGCTGTTGTCTTTCATGATGGTCTTCCAGTCACCATTCGAACAATGAATACTTTGCTTCATACTGAAATTTCCGTTCGCCTGGTGCCCAGCTTTGTTAAAACAGCACAAATTAGTCGCTGTTTGCTCGACGGCTCAAATATTCCGCAGTAACACCCTAAAATTTTCTTCATTAGGCACCAGGCAAACAGAAACAGTAGCCAGTGCCAGCTGGCAGATCGAAATAAGCAGAAACAGCTGTTGTTTTTTTCATGATGGCTGCCACGTACGTTTTTCCAGTCTCCTTTCGAACAACAGGAAGCGAGTTCGATCAAGGTAAACCGTTAGTTTGGAATAACCTCAAGCTAGAGATGAGCAAACACGTTGATTGTTTGTGCGTGTCACGAATTAAGCGCGAAAGGCACGACGTTAAAGCAAATTCCCATGCAGTTTATTCTACCGTGCTAAAAACAATTAATCACGCTCCCATCTCAAACCAATCCAAGATCAAACCAATCAGCTGATAATTTTACACCCATAGAATTAAAAGGATGGGCAACAATGCTTTTATTTTCTAAGTCAGGTCGATGAATTGGTCAGGGTGTTTCTAAGGATTATGGATGTGGTTTGGATGGCATTGTTAAAAAAATGGACACGGCAAAGGACAATGGACGGGACAGTCAGAACCACGACTGCCCCGAAGGAGCAGGAAGGGACGGGACAACGCAAACGAGCAGACAGACCGGGATACAGGGACGCGGACTGAGTCTAGTTGGAGTGTGGCATCGAGCAGCAGCGGAAGTCCCTGCGGTACACCTCTTGGGCGGGCCGGAACGTGCGCCAGCAGTTGGGCGCGCAGCAGATGATCTTGGCCAGGTATTTCTTGAACTCGTCGTAGGTGGGGTAAACAAATTGCTCGCAGTGGCTCTTATGGTGGTGGCTGCACTCAGTATCCACTATCCAGTCGCGGCCCATAAGCGTCTCCTCCTGAGGCTTTCGTTGTCGGTGTCCAGCGGCCCCACTGAAGCAGGGCTTAGACTTAAGGGTGATGGCGTCCCTGGGGAACAGTTAATGTAAACGATGTGCAAACCCCCAAGAATGAAACCTACTCTAGGCCTGCTGCAATCAAGCGCTGCACGCCGGGAGTGTGGATTACTCGGGCAAAGTGGTGGCACCGGTTGGACCTGTCCAGGGTGCACAGGTACCAAGTGGGCATCAGGGCGAAATGCACCTCGGCTAAGATGCGCTCGGCGCATTCGCCGCGCTCAAGCCAGTTGTGCTCCAGCCAGAGCACCACGGAAAGGAATATCTGCCGGGGGTTATCGTTTGAATTATGAGGAGAATGCTCCAGTGACCACACGGAAACGATTTGACGATCTCACCTCGATCTCCGAGTTGACGCTGAGGTAACAGTTTCGCAAGATGTACGTGAGCTCGTGCTCGGTGAAGTCCAGGAAGAATGGTGAGCTGACAATGCAGAGGAAGACGCGCGAGATGCGGGTGAGCATGAGTTCGCACAGAATGCGGGCCTGCGGGTGACAACGGACCTCCAGGTAGGCCTTGAATGCGGTGTCCTCGTTAAAGCACTCCATCTGCGCCAGCGACGACCTCAGCTGGCGCAGAAGCTGCGGTATTTGCAGCACCTCCTCCGCCACGACGCGGGCGAACAGCTCCCGCTCCGCACCCGCATCCGGGCCAAGCTGATCTAGCTGCGGCAGCTTCTCCATAAAGTGGCGCGCCGCGTAGATCTTGGCGTAGTTCTGCAGCACGCCCTTAAATAAGCGATACCGCTCATTGCCGACAAATATGCCGGCCTCAGTCAACGTCTGCTCCCGCAGCACGTGCAGCAGCTGTTCAGAAACGCGCTCGATGGCCGAGTGCGGCTGCAGGAGCGAATGATTGTCACCGCTGCCGAGCAGCTCCATCACGATCTGATTGGACTCGCCTTCGTCCTCTGCGCCGTCGCCGAGGCGCGTGAGCAGGTTGGCAATCTGCTGACGGCGGCTGGCCAGAGCCTTCAGCTTGGCTGCATCTCCCTCGATTGGCAAGCCCTTGACGGCGTTGGCTGACGTCGAGGGAGTGGGACCTGCATAAGTATCGGACTGTTCGTTGTCGCCCTGGGCGCCACTCTCGAGGACCTCTGACGGCGGTTCCGGTTTCAGCTCCAGGTCCTGCTTTTTGTCTTTCAGCTGATCCTGTTGGTCCTTCGGATCCTGCGACTGCGGTTCTGTCTGCACTTGCGGGTGCGGAAGCCCTCGCGATCGGAGCAGCGACGAGACGGTGGCCACCGACAGGAATACCTCAATCGTGCCCTTCTCATGAGTCTGGGTGCCCATCTGGGCCTTCTGCTCATCGGAGACTGGACGTCGGGACAGCCGCTTCATGGTTGCATGGAGGAGGGGTTGAAACTTGCACGGATTGAACGCGAATAAAATAGATACTGAAATTTAGATTGGGAGTGGGTTTCGGAGAAGCTGTTAGGAGACTGTTGTATGCTACGTGTGACAACTTTGTGACTGATTCGGACCCCAGATCCCAGATGACACTCGGTTTTAAAAGCCAGGCCTACTAGACGTGGCCCTAGGACACCCAGCAGCTATCAAAGATCTTTCAGCCTTGCAGGTATACCGTCTCGTGTTTACTGCACTAATTTATGTGTGTACATACATACCAAGTGTCTAACTAAGGATAAGAGCGACGATCTATCTATCTCGTCGCCCGGCTATCTAACGTGGGCGCGCAGGGCGACTGTACTGGGAATTTCAACCTGGTTAACCTGCAGCAGCTGCACAAGGTTGCGCAGGAAGTCATGCGACACCTTCAGCTCGTCGTCGGCCTCCAAGCGGTCAAAGAGATCCAACGCCGCCTCGTAGTCGTTGCTCCGGCAGAACTGGGCCAACAGGAGGTCGTAGATCTTCTGCTCGTCGATGGTCCGCTGGACACCCCTCACTCCGCGCGCCAGCCGTAGGAGCGTCCGCACAGCGCCCTCCTGTCCCAAGTGCTCGCAGTTCTTCACGAGGAGCTCGTGGTTGATGCGGAACTCTGGGTTGATGATCAGCCGGCGCAACTGTGTCTCCTTTCCAGATTCGGCCAGGGCGAGCAGCAGGGCGCTGTTCATGTTGGCCGCTCCGTGGACGCGACTCACCGTAACGGTGACCGCCGCCAGGTGCTGCTGCGCGGACTCGGCCGTGACGCCGGGAAAGCGGGCCAGCTCCTGCTCGTCCCCGTTCCCCAGCCGCACCAGCAGAGACAAGAGCTCGAACTGCAGAGGCGTGTGCTTGTGAGTGTTAGCCAGTCGCTGAAACTCGGCCACCGCAGCGTCCAAGTCGCCCTTCAGGAGCCACTCGCGCACCACTGGTCCCAGTAGGGCATTGTGCGATTGGCAGTAGCCCAGACCCCTGAGGAAGTCCAACCACTCGCGGGTCTGGTTAAGTTGCTTGGAGCTCTCGCCACCTGCATGTGAAGAGGCGGCCAGCTGGCCCACGTTGGTCAGCAATTGCCATACGTTCTTCATCACATAGTCGCCACCGACGACCTTATGCTGCTCCGCGCGACGTTGAAGCAGCTGCTTTGCGGCCTCCAGCTGCTGGCCTTGGACCAAGAGGGCGGCGTAGTCGATCACCTTGTGCTCGTCAATCTGAAAGGCTGAAGAGAAAATGGTATGCAGATTAATGCAGTCCACATCTAGTAGTAAGTTTTAGGTACCTGGATATGTGCTGCTCAGTCGCTCCAAGCTCTCCTGGGCGCGCGGCAAGTCGCGCAACTTGATGTATAAGTCCAAGATGGAGGCCATCATTCCTGCGCTCGCCTGAACCTTCAGAACCTGGCACTTGGCCAACAGCTGCTGGGCGCGCTCCAAGCGTCCGCTGCGCACCGAGAGCTGCAGCAAGCGACGCAGCACGCCTCGCGGGTTCAGCTGCTTGGACTCCAGCTCGACTAGGTGGCACTCGAGCTCGTCTATGCTCATGTCGCGCGGGTGCTTTATGAAGCCTCCGTGGAGCGAGACCGTGTCAGCTGGCAGGGCGAGCTGTGGGTTTTTCATCTTCTGCAGCGTTTTGGCCAGATCCTGGAAGAGGTCGGCGTCATCAGTGGCGTGACGGAGCACGGAGAGTAGAGCTTCGGAGGCAGCAGGTGAGATTTGTAGCTCTAGCCGTCTTAGTTCGTGCAGAAAACGTCGCAACGAGGTGGCATCCTGGCGCAGACGCGTCTGAGGTCCAGTCATTTGCAGCAGCAAGGAGCCCACAAAATCTTCTTCCCGTTTGAGTGCCTTCTTCTGCAGGGCCTGGATCACTTTTGCAAATACCTCGAAACGCTTCGTGGCACGGGCATTGACCGCCAGCGAAGAAAGTGGCTGGAGCAGCGTGGCCAGGTCCAAGCGTGTCGGATACCGATCAAGCAAGTCCAGCACCTCGGACATCTGATGCTGCTGCAGCAAGTGACTCACAACCGGGCACAGGGTCTGCGAAGGCTTCACCCCCGCCGATTCAAGTGCCTTCACGGCCTCCAAGGGCTGCGCCAGGGTTTGGCGCAGGTGGGGAAACAGGTAGTGCCGCAACGTTTCCTCGTCGCACTCAACGCGCAGGCGCCGCATTTCAGCCACTAGGCGCAGCATGCCGCTTTCGCCCTCCCGCCGGTAATGGTGCAAGATCAGGGGCCAGAAGTAGTGCGGACGCAGTTCCTCGCCGGCTGCAGATAGCACTTCCAGGCAGCGGAGCGCGGATGACGGCAGACGGCGAAGGGCCAACTCAGCCACCAAATGCAGGGCGCGGACGTTCTGGTTCCGCTGCACCAGTTGACCGGCGAACTGTATTGTTTGGTCCAACGGAACATGGGCGCGGAAGAACTCCTGCAGCAGAAGTGCACCGTACCCATCCACGTTCTGATTCTGCAACTCGAACTTCGGAGCGGGCAAAGCACCTACGAGCTGGATAACGACTTCGGTGCGTCCTTGGTGCACCAGCTGAATGCACAGGCTCCTGATAGCGGGCGGCAGGTCGATACCTGTTAGAAACTCGCGGGGCAGATCCTTGACAAGCAGTTGGATTAGATCAGTGTCGACATCCTTGCTGGCGAGCAGTCCCCGCAGCATCTGGAGCAGCTGAGGGGCGGTGAATCCGTGCTCCGCCTGCAGCAGCTCCTTGGCCTGTGCCACCTGACTGTTTTCCACCAGAGCCTCGAACCAAATGGCCTGGGTGCTGCTGCCGGGTTGTATTCCTGCGGCCCGCATGCTGGCTAGGACGGACTCCGCCCCGGGCAGATCACCGCTGCGGGCGTTGCCCAAAAGCAGGGCGTGAAAGTTGTGCTCCGTAAGGGCGAGGCTGCGCTCGCGCATATCGGATAAAATGTCGGTGGCCATGCGCATGTTTCCGGCGGCGCCGGCCACGTCCAAAAGAGCGCCGTACAAGGTGGAATCGGCTGCACCATGGTAGACGGCAATCTCCGCCAGCAACGAGCGATAGTCCGGCAGAGGCAAGCGGTTCTGGCGCAGGACCTGCAGCTTCGTGTGGTAATGTGCCAGCGTGGGCTGGCCCAACTTGATCAGTTGAGCCCAGAGTCCCTTGAAGAGCTGAAGCCGGTCTTGGCTGCTCTGAGCAGGAAGCAGTTCGGGCACACAGGACCCTAGGAGGAAGTGCAACTCTTCGATGCCGACTTCTAGCGGCGACACCGAATCCTGCAGTAGCTCCAGCAGGCGCTGGCAGTGCTCAAAGTTGATCAGATCGTGCTGCCGGTAGTACGCCTCCAGCTGGGTCCACGCATCCGCCACGCTAGCTTTCGGTTTTTCAGAGAAGGAGGCGGGGCGCCGGCTTCTTCGCTCCGCCGCACTGATGACGCCACCCGTTCCCAGCGATCGCATCTGCAGCGGCAATAACGGCACCGCTGGCGTCGCAGGCTTCGTTGCATAACGGAATGCAAGGCTGGCGGAGGAAGCGCTGCCTCCTGGCAGCTGGCCAAGGCGCTGCCTGCACATCCACACGCTCTGCAACAGTCGTGCTCGCTGCATTTCGTCCAAGTTAATTTATACTTCCCCAAAATTACGAGATTTTACTTTCACAGTTTCGCGGCGAGCAACAAAAGAAAACAACACGCGCCGGCAATCAGCTGTGCCTTCCAGTCGAAAGATATCGAAAACAGTGCTACCCATCTGTGTACGTATACCCGCTACTAAGAGTTTCTTCGTTTCCGTTGCAGATTTTGAATTTAGGTTAAAGTTAAGTTATGATCCCAAAGAGAGGAAATACCATGGGGACATGTACTATTTTATAATCGCTATTTATTTACTAAATCGATTCAACGGATCTGGGAGCGCGACCCTACAGCGAGGATCTGGCCAAGCGGCGTCGTTGCGAAGCCAGTGGAGTGCCCTCCTCGCGCAACTCGGCCAAGAGGGAGTCCTGCCAGGGACGAAACAAGAGGCGCTTCGTCGCCAACAGGGAGGCGGAAGGCAAACGCAAGTATTGGTCGACGCGGTGCCAAAACTCCTGCGGCTCTCGCACCACACTGGCCACGAGGCCACACTGAAGGGCAGTGCTGGAGCTTGCTTGATCGCCCAGACGAAGCAGCCAGTGGACGTGTGGCACAGTCCAGCCGGGACCCACCTTGGTGCAGGGATCCAGGTGCGAGAAAGCGGGCACAAAGGCAGATGACTCAGTTGCGAAGACCAGATCGCACAGGCTGCACACGCTCAGGCCCAGACCGACGCACTGCCTCTCCACAAAGGCCACTAGGAGTTTACGTTGCACAAGCAGCTTCTTAGCCAGCGAGCGCATCACAAAGTTGGCCGCCTTCTCGTGGATGTACTGCTCCTCGGCATCACCACTGCCCACAGCTTCCTCCTGGGCAGCGGTACGCCTACTCCTCTTCTGCAGACCCTGTTTGAGGGCCAGCGGTTCCGTCTCACCGCCACATGCTGCAGAAAACTCGCCCGAGAGCACGACCACCTTAACGGCGGCGTCTGCACTCGCCAGGTCCAGGGCGCGCATCAGCTCGTACAGGGTTCGGCGTTGCCAGTGCCGCTGGAAGCGTATGTGGAGCAGCCCACAACGCTGTTCGACGACCAGCTCCCTGAAGTGCTTGCAGCTCTCGTCTGTGGCCATTGCTGGAGACTGCGCGATAGAGACTGTGGCCAAGTGATAGACGACAAGAGCCATAAGCATCTGCGCTTACCACGCGGTCAAAGTGCAGGCTTCTTTTCTCCGCGCAACTGCGCTCATCCGCATCTCGAAATTACCTTCTATTCACCCATCTCTCGAGCTCAATTGGGGGCGCCGTTCCAACCGTTTGCTTTCATTGGTGTGTATGCTAAATATATGCTATCTTTGTGTTCATCTTTCTGTCCAGGCTGGGCCATCAGATGGCTTATCAATGTTTCTCTCCATCTGCTAGCTGCGCAATAAAACTCTTTCAGCCTAAGATTGTGGGGCTTCAAACTCTTGAAGTCGAGGGGACTTTAATATATATGTAGGTCTAATGCTTAAAATATACAAGTGCCTCTTAGACACACCCTTCGGAATAAATAACTAATGGGCTACAATCAGTGCTCGTCCAGGTGCGAGAACTTTTTGCGCAGTTTTTCGCGCCTCTCCTTCTTCACATGACGCCAGGGCTTGGCCGCCGGATCATTGCCGGCTACTAGGGACCCGTCGTTGGCCAGGCGCACGTTAGGGAAGTTTGTGCGTCCTTTGACGTGGGCGTGCGTGGGCTTGTCGGAGAAGAACTGGTTGTCTAGCTCCTTGGACGTGCTTTTGTTGATCTGCGGAAAAGGCGATCAGTAAGCAAAGGAATCACTTTTAGTTCAGAGGGCAAATCTCACCCGCATCGCTCGCTGCTGCTGGCCTGGCAGCTGTGATTCCTCGATGACCTTGCGCTGGCGTTCGGGAAAGGTGTGATACTCGGTCTGCGGCACCGAGGGCGGGCTCATGGCGTAGAGCAGTCTACCATTGACGTAGTCTTTAAGCACATACCTGGCGGATCGCGCCTGATCCGGCTGCCCGTTGGAGGTCATAAAACCGCGATTGTCTGGAAAAGAGCGAGAAAGAGTGCGTTGTGAAATACTGAAATGCTTACGCAAAGTATTGGCACTCACATCCATAAGCCAGCAGCAGCTCCTCCGAATGCGGTGGCCTTTCCATGTCCTCGCCTTCCAGCGGCTTGGCTATCACAATACCGTATTTGTCTTCTAGGACGTGGCGCGGAATGCGCTCGCACAGCAAGTTGACGGCGGGAACGTGATCGCGCATTTGGTCAATGGGCAGGATGCCGTTGAGCAACATGTCCGCCTTGGTCAACACAAAGCTCGGCATCACCAGACCGGGACAGTCGCAGAGCAGTATGTCCTTGTCCAGGAAAAGCGTCTGGAAGCGTTTAGTTTTGCCCGGCGTGGCCGAAACGGACACCTTCTTCACTGTCATCAGCGAGTTGATAGTGCTACTTTTGCCAACGTTTGGGTAGCCGACCATTCCGACGGTTACGTGCTGCTCTGTGTGCCGCGGACCGGTGTAGATGTTTCGCAGGAACTCAATGAGCTCCAGGCGGGACAGCAGTCGAGGACTGTTCTTGTCCCCGGGCAATCGTGGCAGCTCATCGCTTTGAGTCTCGGGAATCGTCTTATATTTCTGCTCTATAACGTTCAAAGCGTCCTCCACGCTATCCAACGACTGTTTAATCTCGTCAACTGCTCTGCGCAGCTGTTGCACCTCGGGAAAGGAATCCAGGCCCTTCTCCTCCGCCTCCCGCTTCAACTCCTCCTCTACCAGCGTGGCCGAGTAGAATGCCGTGCGAATACCCTCGCTGTCAAAGTACTCCGCCCAATGGCGACGCTGTTCATCAGTGAGCAGGTCCGACTTGTTTACCAGGATCATGTTCATCTTGCTAGGTTCCACCTCCTTTACGTAGCGCTCAAGGTCGGCGCTGCGGAATAGCAGCGGATTGCGGGCGTCTACGATCTGCACAACGACGTCAGAGCGCTCCACTACGCGCCAGAGCTGGCGCCAGAACTCCAGGTTCTTCTCGTACGGAGTCATCAAGATCTCCTCGTCCTCCTGCAACAGCGCCAGGTCGCGGCGCCAGTCGAGGAATGCCTCGTTCTCGGCTCGCACCAGCTCCTCGGCGCTCGTCTCCTTGGTCCACTTGGGCCGACGCGGGATCTTGAGCTGGTCACGGTGCTCGTCGTGCTTCTGGTGCATGCGCTGCTCCTGCGTCTTGCTCAGCAGTCCAACGCGCTGCTTGGGGTTCACGAACGTAATGTTCAGCTTCTCGGCCTGGAACTCAGTGCCGGCCAGCTCGGCCGTGCGCAGGAAGGCCTGGAACGACGACTCCTCGGTAACAGAGGACAGGTTGAGGCGGCCCCAGTCGTAGCCATCCTGCAGCTCGGTGGTGTGCAGCTGGTAAGGATCAAAACAGTGTTGGCAGGGTAAGATCGAATACATATGTATGTATTTCCTACGAGTGCTCTTACCATCGTGTCGTTGTCCACCTTGCGGCGCTGAGTGTGTCCGAAACGATCCTTGATCAACTGGCGGCCCAGGTTGGAGGCGCCGCCCTTGTTCTTTTTGCCCATGGCGCAGTCACTATATTCGCAAATCGACAGGAGATTTTATTTAGATTGTCAAAAACACGTGCAATTTGCCCCAATTGCTATCGAGGCTTACGTGCAATCGATATGGCGAGATTTGATTTCTGTCGTCAATCGATATTTACAGGTCAAGTTAGAATTTCAAGTTGCATTTTTTTGAAATGTGGCAGCGCTAAAGGAGCGGGTAAATTTAAACATTTACCCTCTGAACATTACACATTATACGTGATTGATTTATTTTTGGTATACAATCGCAGCTGGTTCGGAATCCCGGTTGCTCTCTTACGTTGGCTTTGGACTTAAAACTAGATCTTGAGATGTCTCTCAATACACATACGGCACGGCAGGTGGGCGCTACAGATGGATCAGTACGGGTCGGAATCTTCCTCGCTATCGCTATCGCCATCCGCCCACACAATGGGCCACACGGCGTTGCGCGAGCAGCTGCCGCCCAAGGCCTTGCAGAACGTGTTGAAGGTGCTGGTCTGGGTGAAGCCGAGGATCTCGCGCTCCTCGTAGATGCGGTACGTGAAGGTGCTCTCGTAGGTACCCACGAAGTAGCGGGCGTAGGCGCAGACCAGCTGGTCAACCACCGCCACTCCCCCATCCTTCAGCTCCCTTCGTTGGACATTTGACTCCGGCGCGAAGTGCACGAGGCGGAAGCGGTAGAAGAGTTCCTTCAGCTCCATCAGCTCGTAGGGCGTGGCGTCAGTGGCTAGGAACACGGTGGTCACGTTGAACGCGCGCAGCAGCTGCTTGACCTGCTGGGCAGCCGTTTTCAGGGTGGGAGTGGTCGCTTCCCGCGAGCGCACAAAGTCGCCCCGCCTTAGGTGGGCGCACAGGTAATCGCCGCCCTTGGCGTTGCGCTTCGGCCGCTCCAGCTCCCACATGGCGGGCCGTTGGACTCCGGCCGAAGCGCCTGTGGTGGCCAGAGCCTGCCGCCGGAAGTCGGCGGCCACCAGCTCCAGCCGACGGGAGAAACGCATGGAACGCCGGGCCTGCCAAAAGTGCTCGTCGCCCCAGTGGTCGTGAAGCACGGTTTCGGCGCTGAGCAAAGCGTACGTGCGCATGTCGTCGACGTCCTCCGGTCCCGCCGTGTCCTCCACGATCGCCTCGCGAAGCAACTTCTCCAGCAGTCCGGCGCTGCCCTGGAACCGAACGCAGTGGAAACGCCCCACGCGCAGCTCCGCCTGCTGCAGCAGTGGGCCTCCCGACAGGGATCCCTCGCTGCACGGCTTGTCCGTGACGCGCTCGAATTTGTCCCGAAAGATGCCCTGTTCTAGCATGACCTCGTAGTGCTGCAGCCGGAAAGCGTGCGCCACATGGACCAGGGGTGCGCCAGGATTGCCGAATAAGCGCTGTTCGGTCAGGAATTCCTCGTAGTCCAGAACGGGCGCGTAGCGGCGCAGACTGGCCAAGTCAAAGAAGTGGCTCCAGGGCAGTCCAGTCTGCTGCAGGCCCTGCGAGTGCCAGTGGTAGAGGCGTGGCCACGGCGGCAGCACAAGGCGCACCTGGCGAAAGCGCCTCCTCCTCTGCAGCCGGCGCACGAACACCGCCATGCGAATGTAGACGTCTCGGCGCAGGTTGAAGCCCTCCGAGATGTTCACGTCGTAGAGGATATACACGGCGCCCCTCAGTCCGAGAACCTCAGGCGGGCAAGTTGCTGGCAGTGGCAGGATCTCCTGCAGGACTCTTTTGGCGCAGGTGCCGCTGCTTCCGCGGGAATCGCCAATTTCCCGCTTTGCAGTCCCGTTCCAGAAGGCGGCATCCGAGCCGCTCAGCAGCTGGAGGAGCAGGAGCAGCGCCGGGAACCCAAGCCTGGGCCAGCTCCCTCGCATTTTTGGCTTGGAATGAAGTGGCTGTGGCGGCGGTCAGTAAAAACCCCTAACGCATTTGGTATTTTTCCACGAAATAATCTAAAGAAAAACATATGACTTTGATTTCTAACAACGGACATTTCAGTCTTTCCAATATTTTAGCAGCTGTACAGAAAACACGTATTCTTGTCAAAAAATCGGGACTGTAGGAAACCCATGTACATCGCGGGAGTGATACACCATGACTTAGCCGAAAAACGTTGCACAGTCATAATAATTACCGTTTTGTGCAGCTTAGGATCCCAACTAACGGACCCATATCACTTTCCTGCTAATTTTGAAAAAAAAAAAAATTGTTTCCAAAATTTGGCAATTTTTATTTTTTATCAAGAAATTTTGCGAAAAATGTCTAAAATTTGTATTTTTCTATCTGGAATGCCACTCGATTGCAAATTTTATTGCGAGTCCAACGAGGTATGGCATTTTATATTTGGAACATTATTTTAGTTGCTGTGGGCAAAATACTGATTATTTTTGGTTACAAAATCAGGATTAGAAAACAAAAAGCTTCACTGCGAGGGCGTTACATTATAACTTGGCCAAAAAACGTTACTCAGTCAAAATAATTACAGTTTTGTTCAGCTTACAATCCCAACTAACGACCCATATTAATTTCCTGCTGATTTTGAAAAAATTATTTTTTTTCAAAAATGTTTTTGTTTTGATAAGGGGTAACATCAAGAAATTTTGAGAAAAATGTCAAAATTTTCTCATTTCCAGCCTGGAATGCCATTCGATTGCAATTTTTATTGCGAGTACAATGAAGTATGACACTTCATGACGGGGCTGTTATTTACGTTGTGGTGAACAAGAAACTGACAGGAAATCAGGATAAGACGAATCAGTAATAGTTTTCTTAACAAAAAATCCGCGCTTGAATGCAAATCGATTACCATTTGCACTATGATCCCCAACGATTTCCATATGGCACCTGCTATTATGGGTCTTTAAAAAAGCGGCTGTAAAAAGCTGCGCAAAAGCTTCGCTCGCTAATCTCAAACAGCTGACTGTGCAAAACATTTCGTATTGGCGTTCTGGCGCTTTGGGGCCGTCTGGTTGCCTCAGTCAGATACGAGATACGGAAGCCCAGCGAACGGAGGAGGGCGCGAGATGCGGACGCCGTGCGTGACCACAGTACAAACTAGATTACATTAAGTTAAACTAGCTAATCCCAAGCTGAACCCAGGCCCCTTCCCCGCCGTCTGGACCCATCTACCCCGTCTGGAACGCACTACGAAAGCATGTAACTAACTCACCACTCACCGGGCAGCAACAACAGAAACGATGATGGAGGGGCGACGGGCGGCACGATCTGCTCGGTCACGCTCTCGTTTACGAGCGACGTAAGGTGTTTGCGTAGTGACTGGCGCGGGAGAGCCAAACGTGCCGTTATTCTTCATTCATCAATGGCGAGCCTCCCCCTCCTGGACCCGCACCCGCACGCCTGCCTCGTTACGTAAAGTCCTTGCAAAAACAATTCCTCTCTCGTTGCGTGAGAGGAAATCCAGGGGCTGATTGAGGGTCACTGGGGTGCTTCGTACATAGTTCACTGCTCGACCAAATTCCTAGAATGAATTTCGTAATTCGGGAATGTTTCCGCATCCACCCCCATCCCCTACTATATAAATACTCAGTCTCGTTCCTGACAAGAGCCCAGTGTGTGCCGCACTCGGTCCTCCCGCGAGCGGCATGCACATGGTGTTGGTGCCTCTCGCTCGGCTGAGGGTCAAGATCGGCGCAAAGAAATGTTCGCGAAGCCTAATATTTGTGCATCCCGCGACTGCCATGTTCGAATTTAGCATTCGCAAACTGCAATCATCCCACTCATCGTGCAGTTTCAGTGCGGCATTCGACGCAGGCGAACAGCCCATAGCGATATCGAAACCCCATAGCCACAGGCTACATACCAGAGAGCACAGATCACAGCAAGTACCCTCCATATTAATTACCATGGCCAGCTCCTGTCCCCGCCGCGCGCATCCAATGACCTTCGAATAATGCTAGAAAGGCCGGTCCCCCTTCGTCGTCGTTGCTGTCGTTGTTTTGGTTTAGGTTGAGCAATAATCTAAGACCCGCCCGTTACCCTTCTCCATGTCTCCTTCCGGGCAGCATAAGTGATGGTGCCTGCGGCCGTCAAGCTGCTGCAGGCCTCGCTGGGTCAGTGGCGACGAGGGAGCAAGCTGCATCCCATGGCCAAGGGCGCGCTCACGTACGCGGTCATGTGGCCCGCGGGCAGCCTGATCCAGCAGGCGATGGAGGGTCGCAAGCTGCGTAAGTAATTAACCTGCACCACTCGCATCCATAACCGTGTCCTGCTCTTCATGCGCAACCTCTTCCCTCACGGACGACGATCCGCAGGCGAGTACGACTGGGCCAGGGCGCTCCGTTTCAGCTTGTTTGGAGCTCTGTACGTGGCGCCCACTCTGTACGGCTGGGTGCGGCTCACCAGCGCCATGTGGCCGCAGACCAATCTGCGCACGGGCATCGTTAAGGTAAGGGCTCAGACTGAATCCGGCTCCTTAGCCGCAGCGGACGAAGCTCAACCGCCTATTTGCAGGCCATCACGGAACAGCTTTTCTACGGACCCTTCGCTTGCGTAAGCTTTTTCATGGGAATGAGCTTGCTGGAGCTGAAGACCTTCAGCCAGGCCGTGGAAGAAACGAAGGAGAAGGCGGCGCCCACGTACAAGGTAATGCCTATCCCGCTGCTTGCTACTCCCCTCGCTCACATCCAACTCATTACTAACCCTCCAGGTCGGCGTGTGCATCTGGCCTATTCTGCAGACCATTAACTTCTCGCTGGTGCCGGAGCACAACCGCGTGGTGTTCGTAAGCATTTGCAGCCTGATGTGGACCATTTTCCTGGCGTACATGAAGACGCGCCACGAGGAGCAGTCGGATTCCGCGGTTCTGCCTTGTACATAGTTACCTGTGTCGTATTTGTTACCTTTTGTGAGTCCCAATTGTTAGGCCAATTGTTGAATTAGATAGCGTTAGCGTATGTGAGTCGGTATTTTAATGGGGCCTGTTAAATCCATTGGCTGCTTAGGCTAGGCGGGGATCGTCCCACAATTAGCTGGCCCACCCAAAGCGACGACGGGGGCGAGCAGCTATTTACCGTCTCAACAATCCAGTCCACGTAGGCCGACACCTCGGTGAAGACGCCCGGAAACGGTGGCCGTGCACAGGGCTTGATGCTCCAAGAAACAATGCCCACCTGGGTGTCGGAGTCAGTAAGAAGCAGCGGGCCGCCGGAGTCGCCACTGCACTGGCCTTTTCCACCTTCGGGCAATCCTGCACAGATCTGGCTGTCGTGCAGCTGGGTCTGATGGCGCTCGCTGCATTCCGTATCGCTGAACACTTGCAGTTTGACCTTCTGCAGATGCTGCTGGACCACGCCGCCCGTCTACAATTGAACGGGTTAGTCGATAGTCAAGGAGTCTGAAGGAAGAATGACGCTCTTTCTTACCGCATTCAATCCCCAGCCCGCGAGGACAGCACTGGCGTTTCCGGGCGTGACTTGCCGAGGCTCTGGCAGACGTACCGGCTGGACAAACTTGCTCAAAGCGACGGACTGCGCTAGCTGCAACAAGGCGATGTCGTTGACGTACTTGTCCTCTGGCTCGTACCGTGGATGGACGAAGATGGCGGCCACGCGGGCCACCTGGCTAGAGTTTCGCGCCAGCATCTGGCTGCCGTACTGCAGATCAATCTGCTCGGGCGAGGAGCCCCGCACGCAGTGGGCGGCTGTCAGGACCCAGTACGGGTTAAGCATCGTAGCTCCGCAGGAGTGACGGCCGCTCTTTGCGCGTCGCAGCGAGACCACAAAGGGAAACTCCCCCGGGCCAGCTGTAGTGCCGTTGACGATTTTTCCATCCTCGCCAGAGGCTTCTGCTAGAAGGAAGGTTGCCGTGTAGAATAGTGCGAGCCTTGCGATCGAAGCCATGACGGCCATCTATGTGCACGGTGCACAGGTAGAACAGGGCAATTTATGGGATATTGGGGCCCGTATTCGCTAGTGGGTTTTATGTGGGTAGAGCTGGCCATGCAGTTGTGGGCCTGAATTATTAGCCATGCTAATGAGATGCCAACCGCGCGATTGTGACTCCGCAGGGCCGAGATTGCGATGGCGGGCCCACTTTTGTGGCAAAACTTCAAGGTGTTCGTCACCCGCTACCCGATTGTGCGCGGCATGATATCGTACAGCCTGATCTGGCCCACGGGCAGCCTCATCCAGCAAACAGTTGAGGGCAGGCGCTGGGGTGAGTCGGCAATCTTTCGAGCAGCTAGCTTCCTTCTCCCTCTTGTCTTCATCTTACAGGCACCTACGACTGGTGGCGCGTGCTCCGGTTCAGCATGTACGGTGGCCTATTTGTTGCTCCTACCCTCTACGGATGGGTCAAGGTTAGTGACCGTTTACATGGCTGCTGCTTAGGTCTACTCCCATTCCGATTGTTCTGCAGATTTCCAGCGCCATGTGGCCGCAGACATCGTTGAGGACGGGCGTCATTAAGGCGGCGGTGGAAACGATTTCGTACACCCCCGGCGCAATGACCTGCTTCTACTTTATCATGAGCCTCCTGGAGTCCAAGACGGTGGAGCAAGCGGTAGCCGAGGTCGGCAAAAAATTCCTGCCCACGTACAAGGTACTTTTTTGTGGGATTCCAGGGAGAGCGGCCGTCTAACCCACCAGTTCCATTGCTCTTGCAGGTGGCTCTGTCCGTATGGCCACTGGTGGCCACCATCAACTTCACCCTGATCCCCGAGCGCAACCGGGTGCCATTCATCAGCGCGTGCAGCCTGTGCTGGACCTGCTTTTTGGCCTACATGAAGCACCTGGAGCACCACGAGGTGGACGGGGCCATTTGATGCAGATGATCGTATTTCTTTAACAGCATTAAATAAAATAGTAAATAGTGAACGAAATGAAAGAAATAAAATTCTAAGAACGGTATTTTGCACCACGTACTGGTCACACTGGCTCACCTAGGGGTGAAAAAATATCGATTGTGCATGGGTTTGTTTAATATTTAAACAGCATTATGCAAAATCGCCCCTCTTTCCAAAGAGTAAATAGCCTAAAGTAATAATAAATTTAATAAAAAGTTATTTTTAAATAAATCGCGGTATATCGACCGAGCCCCACCACATTTCCTATCGACACTGTCCCATCGCTAGCCCCACCTAGTTGTTGCTGCTTTTTTTGGGTGTGTGCGTTGTATTTGTTTACAGACAATCCCCAGAAAAGAAACTCCTCTGTTCCAACTGCGATCCCTTCGAGAACCAGGACAGCAGCATGCGTGAACTTAACAAGCAACAGTCGCAGGACACCACGGACTCGGGCGTCGAGAAGGGCGACTATCCGCGGGCCACCAGTAAGTGACGCACTCGAGCATGCGGGCCGATCTGCACTTGTATCCAAAATGGACTTTCAATGCCCAATTCCCTTCCCAGATGGCGTGGTCTTCGGCGCCATAGTTACATTCGCCAGCTTTTTCGTGCTGATGATGACCTTCTGCTCGCCGTACTGGATCGAGTCCTACGAGGAGACGAGGGCCAGCTTCAAGAACATGGGCCTGTGGCAGTACTGCTTTAAGGACTTCGTGTACCCCAAGTATGCGTTCCCAAAGCAGTTCACCGGCTGTCACAACATCTTCTCGCACGTGAGTACAGCAAACTGGCAGTTTTTTATCCTTGTCCTGATTTTCTCCCACTCGCACAGGAATACTATGTTATCCGTGAGTATCTGCTGCCCGGCTGGCTCATGGCGGTGCAGGGCTTCGTGACCATGTCCTTCATCATCGTGTTCCTTGTGCTGGCCCTGCTCTCGCTTACCATCATCCGACTGCCTCTTAAGGCCGTTTTGCAGTACGAGTGGCTGCTCGTCCGCCTCTCCTACATGGGCACCGCCATCTCATGTATGTATCCGCCTCCCGCCCAATAAGTACCAGCTAAACAGCGATCTCCCACAGCTCTGTTCATGTTTTTGGCCGTGTGCATCTTCGGGGGCTGCGCCTACCGCCGTGACTGGATGATGTACCCCAAGTTCAACGTGCTGGGCTGGTCCTACGCCCTGGCCGTTGTCACCTTCATGCTGCTTGGTCTAGCCGCTCTGATCCTGCAGCGCGAGGCCCGGCAAGCCTACGACACCCGCGGCGAGCAGAAGAACCTGGTAATGCAAATGGAGATGCAGGAGCCGGGCTACCAGCCGCCGCGCCACCACCACAGCCAGTCGCGCAGCCTGCAGGGCTACATATAACAGCTGTCCGCGCGACTCCCATACATTCCATTCCGATTGGATCTTAGCTTAAGTTTTCAGTCGCAATCTCGTCCCTCGAATCTGCGCAACCGACGCCGTCCAAAGTGCCTTTAACATCGATCATTTAACACACCGACTCAACCGAGCTCGGCTCGTATCCGTTTGTAATTGTATTAAATAGCACGTACAGCTAAACGTAAGATCAGTGCGACCAAAAAGATCCACTAAATTTTTACACATCTACCATTATACTTTTTATGTAGGCTCAAAAACGTTTACAGCTTCAATTTTTAGACCGTATTCCACCTTTTATAAGCAAACTGGTGTAGAGACATATCAACATTGAATTAAATGTATTATTTAAACTTGCGAAGCTAAACGTGCTGATCAGATTGATCATCTCCGTTCACATGTTCCCGGTGATGAGGTGCGGATGTGATCTACTCCTAATATGTTTATGTTTGCCTTATCGAACTGATAGCGCCTCCGCTGATTGCCAATTGTTAGTTTGGGCTGCTGGCTCCCAGACTCGACACCTCGATTCAGTGAGTTTCGTGCGCTCTGTTTCTTCTCACCTTTACTGCGATGACTCGGTTTGGCCTGCTCGGCTGCAGCTACATTCTGTTCTGGTTCCTCCTCGCCTGCGCGGCGGCGGACCGCTGGCTTCAGGAGAATCAGCAGCCGCGCATCATCAATGGAAGTGTGGCCAGGGCGGACGAGACGCGCCATCTGGTCTCCATCCGCCTTCTCCGACACGACAACAACTTCGGAAGCGGCCACATCTGCGGCGGGGCGCTGATCGCGCCCAGAAAGGTCCTGACCGCAGCCCACTGCCTGTACAAGTGAGTAGTGATCCCACCATGGGGTGACCGCTCCCTTCTGATCGGACTCATGCCAGCAGCAATCAGAGAAAGCGCTTTCGACGGGCCAGCGAGTTCGTCGTGGTCCTGGGCACGCTTAATCGCTTCGAGCACCGCAATGGCACCATCGTGTCCCAGGTGAGTTCCATGGCCTACATGCACACCTTCAGCCCGGACAGCATGCGTGACGACGTGGGCATCCTCTTTCTGCGCACCGGGCTGCCGATGTCTCCAGGCGGTGGTGTCCACCTCACTGTGGCCCCCATCCAGCTGGCTGGCCAGGTCACGCCCCCCGGCAAGCTGTGCCAGGTGGCCGGTTGGGGTCGTACGGAGCAGGTGAGTCGGATTTGTAGAGCTGTAGGAAAGCCATTGAGCACGCAGCTTATATGACTCTTTCCCAGAGCTCCCTGTCCAACATCCTGCTGACGGCAAACGTGAGCACCATCCGGCACCAGACCTGCCGCATGATCTACAGGTCCGGCCTGCTGCCCGGGATGATGTGCGCAGGACGCCTGCAGGGCGGCACCGATTCCTGCCAAGGCGACTCCGGCGGACCGCTGGTGCACGAGGGCCGTCTGGTGGGTGTGGTCTCCTGGGGCTACGGATGCGCAGAGCCGGGACTGCCGGGTGTCTACGTGGACGTGGAGTACTACCGCCAGTGGATAGAGGGACGCAACGGGGCTCCCCACTCCAGGCTGGCTACCAGACTGCTCCTACTCCTGCCCCTGCTGATGCGGTGCTCGGGGTCGTGGCTATAGCCACCATTTCGGGATACCTGCCGGTGCTTTAGTCTATGTAACTATGTTCTAAACTAAATATTCCTAATACACATACACGTACAATGTAGCGGCGACAGCTCCGAATCTGATAGCTTTTTTTACGAGTAACTAATTCTATTTATTAAGATTTCAAAAGGAATCGTTCAGTAATTCCTCTGAACTTAACCTAATGTGTGATAAATATAAATGAGACCAAGTGGTATCTTAATTATAAAGTACAAAAGAAAATGTAATATGTTATGTTATCCTCCGGGTAAGGAGATCGCTGGGGTGTACCCTCTTCAGTCTTCGGAGAGAGATGGGATCAGCTAGGATAGTTGCTAGTCGGTTCGGGTGGGCCATAAGCCTGTCGGCATAACGGCTGCTGTGGAAATTAATCTGATCCCCAAGAAGGGTAACTTTCAGATCTCTTTCGATGACTATGTTCGTCACGTACCAGGGGAGCCCAGATGCGTGACGTGCAGCTCTTGACTGGACCACACGGAGCCTATTAAGCTGGGATTTGGCGGCAGTTCCCCACACCTGGATGGCATAACTCCACGTTGGAGCGAGAATGGCTTTGATTAAAAGAGCCTTAGAGCTCATTTGAAGTTTGCTGGAGTGGAAGAGCCAGTCGAGCTTTTTTAGCTTCGCCAGTGACTTTGATTTGACCGACGTGATGTGGGCCCCCCAGGTCAGTCTCCGATCTAGATGAACTCCTAGGTAGCAGTGCGATCTAGCATTGGTGATAGGGCTTCCATTGAAGGTCAGATCTGTGCAGGTTCCGGGTCGCAGGGAAAAAGTTACACAGGCTGACTTTGAGGAGTTAATGGCCACATTCCATTCTGATAGCTACCGTATGCAAACCTATGTATGTAGTATCAATCGAATCACTTTTGTGACCTCGAATGCCATCCCGCAGCTATCAGTTATCTACAAATCTGGGCGGTTTCGGAAGAGTCGGATAATTATCACGACCTCTTCGTATCTTGTCGTGCAATGAAACGCTTTCCACTCAACAATCAACATTTATTTACAGCGAAACACACTTAGATTCGGAAACATGAGTCAAGGAACAAAGCAGGGTGACTTGGCCACGGGCATGGCACCTAGCAGTTGCGGCAGTTGCGCCGCGAGCAGGGCTCCTCACGCCGGTCGTGGAGTCGCACCAGGTCCTCCGGCTGGCTGTAGGCGATGTTCGGCAGGCAGCGCGACTGGGTCAGTAGCAGGGAGAACTCGCGGTTGCAGGCCGCGTTCTCGATCCGCTCCATGACGCGGCCCACCAGCAGCTCCACGGCTTCCTTGACGTTGGCCCCGGTGCAGGCGCTCGTCTCGATGTACGGCAGCCGATAGCGTCGGCAGAGGGCCGCCACCTGGTCGCGACTCACCACGCGCAGCTGCAGCAGGTCGCACTTGTTGCCGCAGAGGACCACGTCGGGGTCCTCGGAGTAGGCGTGAGTCCGCAGCTGTGACAGCCAGTTGGCCGTCTCCAGGAAGCTCTTCTCGCTGGTCAGGTCGAAGATGAGCAGGAAACCCATGGCGTCGCGGTAGAACGCCGTGGTTAGCGAACGGAAGCGCTCCTGTCCGGCGGTGTCCCAGATCTGCAGGTGGATGCGGTGGCGGCGTCCGCGGGAGTTGTACAGCTGCAGGATGCAGTAAAGGTGATGGGTCACTAGGGTTCGGAAGTGATGTGGTTGCAAAACCCTCGTGATACGACTCTCAAACCGAATCCAGCAGAATTGTGTGGATTAAGTTAGGTGAGTCACGTGAAAGAGATCAGAGGATGAATAGCCGCTTGCACTTACCAGCCGCTTCTCGCGGAAGTCGATGCCCACGGTGGAGATGAACTGGGTGTGGAACCGGCCATCCGTGTACTGGTAGAGGAGGCAGGTCTTGCCCACGCCGGAGTCGCCCAGGACGAGGAACTTGAGCAGGTAGTCGTAGTCGATGTTGGCGCCCGTCATAATGGACGTTCGTAGCAGCGCGTTTGGCACTTTCAGGACCGCAGACGCATCCCGTCCGCCTGGAAGCAGGGAACCGAATAAGCTGCCCGTTCTTGTACAGTTCTCCCCAGCAATGGTTCTCCCCCAGCTACCAGCTCCCTGCCTCCTGCCCCGCCTCTCTATCCACTCGCCACTCTTCCTCCTCTTTTGTGTAAGACCGGGCTTAGGCTGACAGGAGCGGAGGCGGGGCACTCAAGTCGGGAGGCATCTTCGTGAGCGTGGCTCCCACCCACTGCCAGCTGCCACCCCCGTAATGCGACCCACTTACCCACCCCACCACACACAGGCACACGCACCCACACACAGCTCGCCGCACTGTGGCAAATATTTGAAACTCATTAAATCCCGATTTATTGATTTTCTGTCCCGTTCCGGGCGAAATTCGGGCGTGTGGAGTCGATGTGTGGGTGTGGGTTCGATGGGTCGGGATGGCGGGGAATCCCTTGCGCACACTACCGCATCAAAGGACAAGACGATCGAGATTTCAAGCATTCCCGCTGAAAGAGCGCCCACCGGAATGTCGCTGAACAGAGAGAGATGATAAGGGGCAGTGGAAAAGTGGAAAGTGGCTGGAGCACAGGAAGGCTGCCCCTGCCCCGCTAATTAGACCAACGGCCAACGCTCAAAATGATGCGATGTGGTGGGCAGGGCAAGGCAACGTGCAGTATCTTTGCAGCCTGGCGTCCTTCCTGCGCTAAGCGGATTACAGACGCTGCCTGCGGTTGAAGTGGTTGCTAGACAACAGGACCTCCGCGACAGGAAAGTAACAACAGAGATCGAAGTAATAACTGAGACCCCGCTCCCTATGCGCCTTCTGCGCATCCCGGCAGCACTCAATGGAATCCTGCCTGCTGATGTCTTGTAATCTAATTTCCTCCCGTTTCCGGCTGCTGTCTCACGTCTCCGGATTCCGGCACCCACTTCCGAATCCGCTGTCTCGCATAGGGAGCACGCATAGGTTACAGACTTCTGCTGCTCGCCAGGTCTCCCAGGGGGAGATGGGAGGCAGAATGTCAGTGGAGATGGTGGGCAAATCGAATTAGCATGCACGCACAGCCATTGCCATCCCACTCGGCTGACGGTTAATTTTAAACCTTTATTGATTCGCAAGATCTTGCGGGGCTCAGGTGGGCCTAGCAACAGAAATAGCCTCCCGTTTCCGGGGAAACGGAAATGTTCAACATAAGGGGGGTTGGCTAAGCCGAGTGATGGCAATTAGGAGCAAACCACAAGGCCTCCACTCAAGGCCGTCCTCACAGCTTCCTTCCGCCCTTTCAGCACGGCCAGCTGCACTTGGACAAGGACGGCTTCCAATTAAAGCTGGGCCGCAGTGCCGTAATTAGCTGCAGCTGCCGCGCTTCTGGCTCGCGATTAAAAATAGCCACCGCCACCTCAGCCCCTTAGTTCCTCAGCTCACCTGTTCACCGGATCCGGCTAATTGCAGAGGCTCAGGCTCAGGAGGCGCGGCACGCATTTCTGCTCCGACGCCCGCCGTCGACTTTGGCGCCCAAGGCGACACGCCACTCGTCACTCCAAGGATCCGGAAGGATTGCGATTCAGCTGACTGGACCAGACTGGCTGGGCGGGCAACCGTTATTTTTGGGGCGCGCAATTCGTCCGCGCGGGGAAAGGGACCTTCAAACACCTTGCGGAGGCTTGCTGAACGAAAACAATCGGCCCACGAGGACTCCGAGGCTGTGCGGATGCTGCGGATGCGACGCACTGGATCCTGTGGGCGGTGCGCTGCCTGACCTGTTGCCATGCGCTGCCCAGCACAGACTACAGGGCTCGTTGGCCGTCAACTGGCGGTCCCTTTGCCGAGGCGCAGCTTTCAGCCAAAGCTTGCGCCAGCTTTTAAGGCGCTTCCGCGCGCGACAGGTGCGCCGCACAGGTGTCCTTTCCCACGAGAATGTGGTTATTTCGTGGGTACTTCGAAGCACTCTCGAGACATAATCCTTCGGGCAACTTTAGGAATGGAACGGCTTTGGACGGAGCTTCCGCGGGACGGCGCCTAAGCTTTGTTCTGCGACGAAGAATATAAAGTCAGGAGTGTATCCCGTGCTCGAATGGTCCACTGATTCTATAATCCTAGTTTTTAGCAATCAAATTTCGTGTTACTTAATAACACTGAGCTATAGTTTTCACTAAATTGAGTTTGCGCGCGCAGAGCTATCGATAAATATCGCAAGATAAAGCAGTGCTGTAAAGCGCCGCCATCGAATTGCACTTATCGAGTTTCTTGCGGGCTCGCGATTTGCTTTGTTTTTCTTTTTTTTTGAATCGGTGCGGAAACTTCTCGGTTGAAGTTTTGTTCACTATTTACTGGCCATGGACAACGCGAACTCAACTTTTCCCCAGTCGGACTTCGACTGGGACGCCATCAACGTGGGTGACTATCAGTTGGATCACTCCCAAAACTTTTTCGGTGCGTATCCAGGCCATCGCGTCCAAGCTGAGAAAACGCGCCATTTTTTCCCGACCATTGCTGACCATTTTCCACATTTTCCAGCAGGACGGGCCAACAAGGAGAACAACAGGAGCCTCAGCAATGTTAACCCCCTTCTGCTGTGCCCCAGTCCGCAGAAGATCGGCCGGGAACAGCGCGATGGTGACTTCGATGAGAAGCTGATTAGTGCTGGGGATCTCAAGGAGTCCCCCAAAGACATGACAGAGGCGTCCACGGATGCACTGACAATCAAGCCCAAAGTTAAGCCCCAAGATGTGCCAGAACTCAAGCTCAAAACAGAGCTCCAGGAGCTGGCTCAAGTGCTCCCAGTTGACAACGGCCCAGAGCCGCAGGACGACGTCAAACAAATTGTTCTGGTCAACTGGGGCAAGGATGGGGACGATGATGAGGAGCATATGACGGAAGCTGACCAGCACTTGGTCCACCAGGAAGCGCGTCCTCCTGGCGTCGGGGCCAAGCTGCGCCTGGAGTGGTCGCCCCCACGCCACCGCGAGCACGAGGGAGCCGGCGCGTCTGCCACATCCGCCGCCCCCAAGGCATACCAGTTCAAGGACGTGTACGAGAGCAAGCGGCAGCAGGCGATGCGCAGGCGCTCCGAGGAGGAAAGCAAGGCGCGCCAGTTCCATAGCCGACCCATGCCCAACTTCAAGGCCATGCACAAGCGCATGAACGAGCTGGCGGTCATCCATAAAATCACCGTTCCGCGCACGCCCGAGACGCTCAAACACAGCCAGTCGAACTTGGAACGGCGTCACGAGGATGACCCGGCCAACCAGGCGCGACTGCATCCGGCTGGCACCCGCTCCAGACCCTTCCACCTGCGCAGCGAGCAGCGCGTGCGCGACCGGCGCGAGTTCGACGCCGCCGTACAGGTCAGCCTGGAGCAGAAGAAGAAGGAGGTAAAGACTAAATCTAGTATCCCTTAAGCATTGGTTCCAAAGCCAAGCAGATATTTTTCGAGTTCAGGGCCGGAATTTCATTTTTGTGATTTATGTGATGTGTGCTGCTGGTTTTGGTTTCTTAGCAACTGACCGCGTGTTTAGTCATGATTTAGTTGTTTCTACATTTTTCCATACATATACATATACATATATTGTTTAATCCAATGTAATAAACCATTTGCAATTGACCCCTCTTCGTGGGCTCACTGTAAGCACCGTTCGTTAAGTTCAAAAAGTGAGTTCCAACCGACACGCGGAGTTTTCCAACACCAGCGCGCCGGCATTTAGCTGCGATCCGCGAGCGGCCACACTGCACTCGCAAAATAACGTATTTCTCCAAGTGTTGCTGCCAGCTCCAAAACCCCTCCTGCGCCCAAAAACGAGACCCAAATTTAAGGGCCGAACGGCAACGATCTAGGAACGCCCCAGTTCGCCAGTGCAGCAGGCCCAGGCCGGGAATCCGACGCTCGACAAACAATAACACGGGCGGTGGGCAGAGCGAGACGGAGCGAGCCCAGTTTGTTTTTGTTGCTGTGGTGTGAGTGAGTCATGACGTTTCCGACGGCGTAGAAAAGCCAGTTACAGTCAACCGTCGAGCATTGCATAAAGCGGGAGCTGTCGCCCTGCATTCCGGAACCAGGATTCTCCAGTCGCCCCACTTCCAAGCCGTTTGCAAGGACCTGCAACAGCTGCGCCCATTCCGCACACACACACACACACACACCGACGCACGCACGTACACACACACACACACACGCACGCACGTTTCTGGAGGAGCAGTGGCACCGAGTGTCACACCATACACACACGACGCGAGCGCACGCACACCACTGCAGCAGGCAGTCTGTCGTCACAGTTGGCTACATTTCGACTCGGATTCGGACTCGGATCGAGCTAGCTGAGCAGCAACTTTCGCCGCACACGAATCGAAGTTAAGCCCAAACCAAAAGCAAAAACCAAACCCAAAGCCGAGCCCAACCGCTCATTATCGTCATGGTGGACCGTCTGGTCAACTCGGAGGCCAACACGCGGCGCATCGCCTCCGTGGAGAACTGCTTCGGAAGCTCGGGCGTGCCGCTGGCGATGCAAGGTCGCGTTCTGGTGGGCGAGGGCGTACTGACCAAAATGTGTCGCAAGCGGCCCAAGTCGCGCCAGTTCTTCCTGTTCAACGACATCCTGGTGTACGGGAACATAGTGATTGGCAAGAAGAAGTACAACAAGCAGCATATTATGCCGCTGGAGGAGGTGTCGCTGGAATCGATTGCCGACAACCAAACGTACAGAAACGGCTGGTACATCCGCACCACCACCAAGTCGTTTGTGGTGTTCGCGGCCACCAGCACCGAGAAGCAGGAGTGGATGGCCCACATCAACAAGTGCGTGGAGGACCTGCTGCGCAAGAGCGGCAAGAAGCCGGTAGAGAACCACGCCGCCGTCTGGGTGCCCGACACCGACGCCAGCGTCTGCATGCACTGCAAGAAGACGCAGTTCACCTTCATCCAGCGCCGGCATCACTGCCGCAACTGCGGCGCGGTTGTCTGCGCCGGCTGCTCAGCCAAGAAGTTCATGCTGCCGCAGCAGAGCACCAAGGCGTTGCGCGTCTGCGACGCCTGCTACGAGCGCTTGAAGCACGTGCCAAGTTCCCTTGGCTCTGGCGAGGACTCGGCAGCGGCTACCGGTGCTGCTTCCGGCAACAAGCTCAACACAACGGCCGGCGACAGCTCCAACGACGAGGACTCCGACGAAGAGACTGCCTCCCCTGGTGGCGAGTCGCACGACGAGCCGCGCTTCTACGGGGACAGCAGCGTGCTATCCGCCGTCGAAGACTCTTCGACGATAACCTCGCCCTCCTCCGCCACCACTGGTAGCTTGGAGGCTCCCCAGGTGACACCGAGCGCCCAAAGCCCCCCGGCTGCCGTTGCGACGACGGGCAGCCACTGTTGAACGGACCACATAGCGAATGATTATGATTATGGTAGATATCGCAGGCAAGCTCTCACCCACCCACAACGCATACCTTGTAGACACGCATCGCGGCGTGAAGAAGTCTCCTTGAACATGTACAAAATAGCCACTGTTCATTTGAACATACGACACTTCCCGTCATCTTTATTGCAAGACCTTCGGACCCAATTTCTGATCTTTCATTAAACCCATGCGTTAGAAAAGGACGTGTAAGATTTGAGGCTAATCGATTTCTAAGTTGGGAGAGTCTAGAATAGAACATTGCTCGTGACTGCGACCTTGCAGTGGCTCCTTTCTTTATTCTTCTCGTTTTAAATTTTCCGCGAATTCCGCTGAGCGCGATAGCCTTATCAGCAAAGTGGCTGCGACGGTTGCTGCTGCTCTATTATTCGCTGGCAAACAAACGGTGTGATGATGTGGGATGTTTCCCATATCTGCTCACAAGCCCAGACCAGTCCAGTCCAAATGCCGGCTTATCGTTGTGGAAATCCCGTCGTGACTCAGCGGAACAGAGCAGGGTTAGATGGCCAGTGGGAGCCCATTTCTGCCTCCGGGCGTTGGATGAGTCAGGCGGCCAGTCATCCATGCATCTGTCCGAGTGGCCAGAGACAAAGGGTGCGTACGCGAGGTTCAGTCGCAATTAGAATGCAATACGGCAGTCAACACTCCCTCATCACCTTTCCACTGCACCAGGCCGCCGACGACCAATGTGTATATTTCAATGCTAATCCGTAATCCTCTCCGCCTTTGCCATTGCAGCATGACGAACAACGGAAGCGATGCGAGCAGGAGGAGATAAAGGAGCTGCGCAAGATGACGGCATTCAAGGCTCGTCCGAATCCATTTAAATAGTGCTCGACGGAACCAATCGACTACCAAACGTTTGATAGCCCTGTCCAAATTTGAATGATGTGAAGTCGATGCTACACATAATCGTGTTTATACCGATGCATAGTTTTACCAGATTAACACAATTTTTGTCTTTTAACATTAACATTACTTTTACGCATATATCGTTCCCGTTTTTGGCGGATAAGAACCACTAAAATCGTATGTTTGGCGGGAGGTTGAACTATATGGATATGTATACAACATAAGCAATTTGCAATTGCGATCATTAACTGTTTTCTATTTGTACAAAGCCCAAAAAACAATAAATTAATACTGTAAATTGAACAAGACTGCCATTCGTCCGTCCTCTACAGACAGATGCAACGGCGAGAGCTGCCTGTCTCCCTCTAATCTGAGCAGCGATCCGTTGAAATTTGTCTCATTTCTTTGGAACAGTATATTGGGAACCATTTTCTCAGAATTTCCGGCGCTCACGGTTCTGCTGTGGAAATGCGTTACATCGCTTCGATACTAGTAAATAAATCGTGCATAAGCACGTGATACAAGACTACGCTATGCAAATGGAAACACGAGGTGTTTAGATATAAACAGAGCTGTTTATTTATGCCGTTGAAAAGGCGTCTGACAACAAAACGCTGTGCTGATGTAGTGCGCGGACGGTTCCTTAGAACTGGCCGTCGCTGCCCCAGGAGGTCTTGACGGTGTCCTCGTTCCAGTCCTCCACTCCGCCAACGGTTTCGGCGGCAACCTCATCGGCCCAGTTGGTGGTCTCCTCGACCGGGTGGTCGACGGCCTCCTCGATCTTGGGTGGCGGCAGCAGCTCCTTAGCGGCGGCCTCCTCCTTCTCGGCCTCCTCGGGATCGCGGTAGAAGAACAGATCGACGACCACGGGCCACTCGACGCTGCGAGAGATGGTGCCACGCAGGCGGAGCACCTCGCGGGCCAACAGCCACCACATCAGACCGATGGAGTGGGCCGACTTGTTGTTGCATGGAATGGCAATGTCGATGTAGCGCAGAGGCGAGTCGGTGTTCGTGAAGGCAATCACGGGGATGTTCACGTAGCTGGCCTCCATGATGGGCTGGTGATCGGTGTTGGGGTCGGTCACCACCAGCAGACGCGGCTCGCGGAAAGCAGGCTGGATCTGGTTGGTGAAGGCACCGGGCGTGAAGCGGCCGGCGATGGGAGTGGTGTCGGTGTACTTAGCGAACTTCAGCACGGCGCGCTGGCCGATCGGACGCGACGAGATGACGAAGATCTGCGAAACAAGTATTATTAAACAAGTGTATTAGAATATGCTGTCTATCAGAGACTGGGACAATCACTCCGAGGCGTTGAGGCGTGGCTGGTCAGCAGTGAAGTTGAAATCATTGAATTTCATACCCGAAAGATTAGTAAAAAACTCATCACGCTAGCCACGCCGCACTATGATGCCAGGGAATCTGCACTTGTACTCACGTCCGAAGGGTTATCGATGGCCACGATGGCGCGGGCCGCCAGCTGCAGCTTTTCCCAAGTCTTGCCCAGGTTGAGGATGTTGACGCCATCAGCGCGGCGCTTGTACACGTATTGCTCCATCTGGAAGTTGACGTTCTCAGAGCCCAGATGGGTAGTGGCCACCAACATCTTGGTGATGTCGTCCTCCTTGAGGGACAGAATATCTAAGCCTCCCGACATGTTAACGTGGAAAGAGTTACGGACCTGTGAATGAGACACGCATATGGTTAGTGGACATAACCTTAAAGGGGCTCCACGTGCGAGTTTTCGCCGGTGTCGCGCCTGCTGCCAAAGGCACGTCTGCACGTGGAGATAGTTATCACGGCAAGCAGTTGGATGCGCCCAGGCGGAACCCATTTCGGAGCAACATCGGAGCACCGCGGCACATCTGGAGACCTGGCGTTCGGAATTTCTTGCCTAGATGCCTAGGGCACAGTCGTTGCATTATGAAGGCAGTCCGGAGTGCGTTCAGGCGTCGCGTGTCGCAGACGGGTCCCATTTCGCATGTATTTCTGAATATTTCGGAGGAGCTCGGACTACTTACGTCTAGATGCCGCTGGGAGTTTTGACAAAATGGCAGATTTCCGGGTAGAAGTTCGCGAGGTTGGCATGCAGAGAATCGGTGTTGCGTTCGCGTTAAGCGGCTTTTTTCCAAATCGCGACGCGTTCCGACTTTTTCGGTATTTTTACTCCGATGAAGAGCGGTCACACCGGGAATCAGTCTATCGAAATTTTCGCGGAAAGTGTATGGATGAAAGTGCGCGGACTTTTCCCGGGTCATCGCTAAAATCGTGGTGAGTTTCGTAGTTCAAACGAGGGACGGCGGATGATTTCATCTATTTTGGTAAGTCAGTCGGCAATCAGACTTTATACCATTCCCATCCCTGTCTGCTGCAAGCGAATGACGCAACGCAATACCTTTTGTATACACATTTATTGCAAGTTTGTTTATATTTTAATTACGTGTATGCTCCTCGCCATCTGTAACTACCACAACAATGTACGCATATTCCATTTGCTTAGATTAGTACGTGAAACGCTTTTCTCGATCCTCTGGCGTGGTTAAAAAATTGTGTTGTGTTAGTAACTTGAAATACGATCGGTCGTCGTGCCGTGCCGTCCTGTCCCGCTCCCTCCTTCGCTCACGTGCTGACGGGGGACAGGAGCTGGCGACCGACTTTTGTTTTGTTTTTGGATTGAGATTCGAATTCTGTCCCTCGTTATGCGTTATGCACGGGGAGGTGTACATATCTCTGCGTTTAAAAATTGATTCGACTTCAATTGATGCTTGTGATTTGGTTTCTGTTCTCCTCAGCATGCTACATACATATGTTTAACATCTAACAAAATGCACTCGTTATTCGTGTTGGTGTGGGTGTCTGGACAGTGTGACTGTGTGCACGCTCGTTATTCGCACTCGTAACTTAGTAACATTAATAATATATTAAAAAAAACATCTTTTTGTATACATAAACCTTTTTTTGAATGCTTTTATCATTTGTCGTGATGTTTAGCTTATTTTCTTTGGGTTTAGTTTTAAATTACTAACTACTTATATAATGTAATGTTAACTTGTTTTACTTGTTTTAATTTGTCCGTTTTTCCGTTTTGTTTTCACTTCTCTTCTCCGTTCCTTCGTTCCCTTCTTCGACATCCTCTCCATTCTATTAAAACTATTTTGTTGTCTGCAACATCATTTTCCAGTTTTCGATTCGGCTTTGCTTTGGTATCGACTCGCTTTGTTTGGTAGTATTCGTATAATAAATTTGAACAATTTGTCTTAAAAAATATATACATATACGTAATAATTAACATTCGCTATGTCGTCCGCTTGAACCATCCGTATCTTGTGTATAAAATATTTCCACTACAAAAAATCACTCTTTTGCAAATAAAACTCAATAAGTTTCTTTGTTTTGTTTTCTAGTTTTCTGTTAACATTGTTTTCGTTCTTGTTGTTTTTTGTCCGTTTTTGTCACTAGTTAGTTCATGAGTCCGTTCGTCTTGTGTTCTAGTTGTAGTGCTGTGTTGCAGTGCTGTCTCGCTCGCACCGCTGTCGTCGTTTTGAACGGCGAGTGGGGTGTGTGCGTGGAACATAACGGTATAACTGTATAACGGCTTAAACAAACAGAGATGGCGTTACGTTAACGAAAAGAGTCTCGAAGAAGCACACGCACAGCTAAGCGGCCGTGCGTGTTTGGTTGTCTAGTGTATATTAAGTTTGTTTAAATTTGCATTAGTTAGTTCAATTTTTCGTTTACATTTACGTTTTGCGCTTGCTTTTAGTATTGGTGATCCTCGAGGATCGCTAAACACTTAGAAGACACACATAAATAAATACCAACACAATACATCTCCTCCGATTCGTCAGTTAGCTCATTAATTATTTACGTCGCGTTTTTAGTTTAAATCGTTTAACCTTTGTACATATTTAATTCGATTTCAAGTTTACTTTAAATCTGATTTAAGCATGTTTTGCTCGCCACAACAACAATGCACATTTATAAATATTTTTTATCTCTCGTAGTTAGGTGAGTGGGTGTGTGGTGAGGGGCGGTGTGCAGTAAGCAGTGGTTGAGTTGAGAGAGAGGGGAGAGAGTTTGCCATAACTTTCACATGCAGGAGTCACTCCAACGGGTGAATTTCTCATTTGCCTATTCTCCTTGCCAGGATGACTAGGATAATGGAGGATAGTGGTGTGTGGGTGCGGGTGTGCGGGGGCTTGACTCTCTCTCAGCGAGCAAGCGAAAGAAAGTGAAAGTGAAAGAAACAAAGGAAAGCAGCTAAGCGGGAGGGAGAAACTAAAATGAAGCCTTGTTTAGTCGTGTGGGAATCTCATAGCGAGATGAAAATTTCGTGTTTGGCCTTGCTTTTGATTCTTCTTGTGTATTTGGTTTTTGGTTTTTCGTCTTGTTTTTGCTGGCGGCGCATAAGCAATTTTTATATCAAAAACAGAAAAATATAAGATACATACATATATGTATATTCATATGTAAATATTTCTTGTTTGTTCTTTAAATGTATATGTATATGTATATGTATGTACGTGTATATGCAATAACATTTATATCGTCGTAATCATAGTAAATACATATAAATCTGTTAATGTGTACATTTAATAATGGGCGTGACAACCGGCGCCTTTCCTCGTCCTCGTCATCGTGTTTGCCTTCGACATACGCTTACTTGAATATGATTCGTAAATATTGACTATCCAAAAAAAGACAACAAATGAAACAACAATCACAAACAATCAAACGGATTACATACAAACATGGCCAACTCTGGGTTGGACCTACTCCTATTCCTCTACTGCTTCATGTTAACGCTTAACAGTTCAATCGCCAAAAATGCAACGGTTGATCTCCCCATCTTCTCTTTAAAACTTTGTTTATGAAATACTCGTGCGGCGGCTGCTTGTTTTTTGCTTGTTACTTCCCGTGTTCCACTTAGTTTAATGCTTGGTTTTACTGTTTTACATTTAGTTTAACTTTATACAATCTCTGGGCTTTTCTGGGCTGCAAATCTGGGCTTAGTTCTTGATTCTGGATTGTGGATTGTTGATTCTGGATTCTCTATCCTCGACTATCTACTACTGACTATCGAGTGTGTGTGCGGTTTTCGTGAGGCGCTTTGGGTTCAATTTCTCTTTCGCTATCTCGTCCCTAACTTTCGAAAGCTTTTAGTTCACATTTTGTTTGAAACGTTGATTTTGATTAGACGTACTCGCTGAAGGATGGCACTCCGGCTCGATTGCGAATGTTTGTCTAGTGTGAGTAACAGTCGCTTCTCCGTGTGCAGCTCCAAGTGCTCCAAACGCTTCAAAGCACTGTCTCCATCTCGGCGATTTCCGTCTTGTACGACCTGCGATCCCATTATGGGTTTTGGTTTTTTGGTTTTACGTTTGCAAAGAGAGAGAGAAAGGGTTAAGCCCCGAGTGTTAGTTGAATGATTCGGGACCGTGCACGCATCGCGTAGATATGTATATGCTACTGCTACGGAACACCAAGCATGCTTAACGGATTAACTGGTGCAGGACATGCGTTGCGGGCCACGCTAATTAGCATGCCATCCAATGAAAAATGTGACAAATTGTAATCGGGTCTCTTGGGGATGGGATGATGGGTAGTTGGGTAGTTGCGTGTGGAATGGGCGGATGCTGGAATACTGGCAGCAGCTCCGATTGCCAGCAAATGCGGATATGTGTGTCAAGGCAGAAGACGCGTTCGGCGTGTGAGTGAGTGTGTTGCCGTGGAGAATCAAAAACATTAGCACTACTGGCGGGGCGGGGTGGGGAGGAGGACAAGGGGGATGCGGATGCGATGGCGCAAGACCTGGGCATCATCAATCAATCAGGGTCCAACGGGGCGAGCACTCAAGGATTCGCATGTAAATAAATTAGTGCCAAAAAGTAAATGCGAAAAGCGAATCATCGAAAGGGGGCGAGCAATGGGAGGTGAGGCCAGAGTGGCCGTCACACGATCGGACAGGTGTTCCATTCCGATAAAGGGTTTTCGATTCCCCGTTTCCCTTCTTTCCATCACTCCTGTCCGTTGGCCATCATCAATTTATCAGCCCGCATGCCACGCCCCCATTTCTTGCGCCAAACTTTCTGGCTCGACTTTGAAGTTTTATCCACGTTTACCCGGACTCCCAGTCCGTCGGCCGAATGCATATGTATGTACGAGTGTTTTGGCTAACAATTTAGGACACTTCCGTAGCCCCAACCTAATTTGGAGAGCTCGAGAAGTTTCGTTGTCTCTGTTTTGGTGCGGCGGAAAGCTGGTTAACATGAAAGCCAAAAGTCAGCACGTGGAACGTGTTCTGCGAAAAACGGATTCACTGCCATCCATAACGATGAGCAGCCCCCCTGTGGATGCGCACCTTTAACACCTGCAGGATGCAGGGCGCAGAAGGAGCGGGGAAGATCCACTCCCAGGTCCACAACGAAGCATTGGCGGAAAGCAAAAGCCGACATAAATAACTATCCATTCGTGGCGTTGGATAAATCTTGGCACGCCATAATGCACACAACAGACACTGAGCAGGATGGAGGACGAAGGACTAGGACACCGTACAGCAGACACGCAACCGCATAGAACAACGCTCCACCTGTTCGACCACGCCCACCGCCCCATGCCAATTCGGCGAAACAGGTCTCGGACTGTTTACCTGTCAGTAATTAATGCAAATGTCTTCTGGCATCCGAGCTGGTACGGTGGACGAGATTTGGGACACAGGACACAAAAAAAAAAGAAAACCCTTGACGTGGGCTTACAAGAATAGGTGGTATCAGAGCTTTCTGGCCCGAAATATAAAACGTTATACTTGATGCAACAAAGAACAGATATAATCGCTGAACTTTGCACAAAACCACTGTGTACCACCACAAACCACACTGCCAAACAAAGGAATCGAGCAGGAGTCCAGAGCAGCTCAACCGGCAAGTGTTTGAAGCAGAGACCAGCCTGGAGAACAAGGTGCACACAGTAAAGTACCTGGGAACTCAGACTTTTTCTCCTAAAATGTCCAGTATTCGAGGAAAAAGTCGACTAATGAGTTTCTAGTAAAACGCAAAAACATCCAGACCCATTAAATTTGGCTGATCAGGATTGAGTACCCCTTAGTCTTTTGTCCTGCACAGATTTATAATCCGCAGTCCGCAGGGCCCTTTGAATAGCATCCACCCTACAGTGAAGCACCACAAAGTCGTCCTAAGCAGTGAGCCACTGGCTCGGAGGTTGGTTGGCAGGTGGTGGAGCAGCACAGATAAAGGTGTTGGCCGGCCCCACACAAAACTGGGCTTGTGTTGCCGGGCAGTGGGACGGATACAGAGAGATTGACTGACTGCCTGACCATTGGAACTTGCGGTGGAGGAACAGGAGGAGGAGTGCGGAGCTTGGCGATGCCAATGGAGATGGAAACGATAATGTGGATGCTGGCTGCCAGCTTCTCACTGCTGGATGCTGGGAACCCTGATCCGTTAATTGCTGCCCCTGCTGGCAAGGGGTTGCAGCTGGACGGGCAACTGTGGACGGTCGTAAAGCGTTCCCACATCCGATTATCTACCCGGCGCCCGACCCATTGTGGACGATATGCAAATGGACAGACCCATACAATCTCGCAACCTCACAGTCACTTGACACAAAGGCACGGCTCCATTGCCACTGCCCTCCTGTGCTGGCATGAATGACAACAGGAACTGCCGGAAATTGTGCTATAACTAAAGACTATAACCAAGGACTGTTTCCCCGCCCGTGTTTGTGGGCATGGGGAGTGAGCAGTGGGCAGTGGGGATTGTTGACTGGGGCGCTGGTGTGTGGTATGGGCTCCAGACCGAGTCTGTATGCTGAATCAGGAACCGAGATAAAGTAATTTAATAAAGTCATTTCCATATATTTATATTAGAGCAGAAACCAGAGAAATGCCCCAAGGGGCGACTTGGATCGCTGTAGCAGCTGCCCGGCATCATTAGCGAGGCCAGTAACGAGTCTCGTTCCGTTCCGCTCCGGAAAAAGAACACTGAACCGTGCTGGAATGTTATCCTAAGCAATTGCTTAATTTAATTACTGCCACGGGAGGAGGGAATTAGGAGTGAGGAATCGTTGTGCAGGGGATCGTGCAGGAAAAGGCATGCACAAAGAAAACTTACCACCTGTATAGATCTTGGGCGCTGGCGGCGAGACTCAGGTTGCCCAGCAGTGGCGGTCGCTCCTTGAGATGATGGTGGTTTAGCAGGTCCGAGGAGGAGGCCAGCCTGCAGAGAGACGTGTGTATGGACACAGTGTTAGTCTAGCTCACTATGATGATGGTGTGTGGGTCGTGAACCTGTGTTCTGCGGATGCGGAGCACCGTTGAACACTTACACTTACCTCAGCTGCGGCGCCTTGATGCCATGCTTGTCCATGACCTTCTCCAGCTGGCGGACACGGAGGCGAGACATGTCCAGCTCGTGCTTGACCTTCCAGAGGTGTGTGTCGCAGATGGGGTCGTTGCAACGGTGCTTCTTCAGGATCTCGGTGGCCTCGAAGACGGCGCCCCGGAAGGTCAGCGACTTGCCCATGGACAGGGAGATGAGGGCGCAGCAGTGGCCGCCGTCCTTCTTAGCCAGCCGCTTGCGGATGTACTTAAAGTAGACGTGCTCGAGCAGCAGGAGGAGCGCCGCCAGCAGAATGCCGGCCATCAGGAGCAGGAAGGCGGACAAGAACTGCTCCAGCGCCAGCGGGTCCGAGGATTTGTGCTCCTGCTTGCCCGGACGGCACGTGCCCGTCATCCAGTAGCGTCGCAGCCGCTCTAGGTCCCCGTTCGCTCGGAACTCGAGCAGCCGCTTGTTAAACATCTGCACATACTTTGAGTTGCGGCTGAATGCCAGCCCGTACCCTGAAGCGAAAGGAATGGAAATGTTTCAACATGACTGCCGCTCATATGCTCATCTCTTCTACCAGTGTATCTCACGGAAACGAAAACGACTTCGCCCAATGTTGAACGTATATTACAAATGTTGTTAATGAGCCAAGTGAGTGTTGGCAGCAACAGTGAAAAGTTTGCCACCCATACTTGACGCGCTTTAACTTTTAGCCAAGTCGTTTTCACAGTTTCACAGTTTACGAGCTGATGGAAACTGTGTGCGGCTGGCAACTAATTTAATAATAACTTCAAATGACAATCTAATGCCCGTCAGAGAGGAGAGGAAGAAGAAAGGAAGGGCTTACCCGTCATGGCATACCAGCTGCCCACGGTCATGAGCCGGCAGTCCTCGTCCTGGGCAACCAGATAGTCCAGCACTGTGCCATCGTAGATGAAGGAGTCCAAGTTGCCGTTGAGCACGGCGGCCACTCCATCTGCCACGCTCGTCTTGTTGTACCTGCGAGAGATGGAAGATCAGTGCTGCGTGGAACCAAACCCACTCTAGGCCCTGGGAGCAACTCACTGCCGCATGTAGTTGTGCATGACGTTGAAGTACTTGTGGATGGTCGAGTCCGTGTGGCTGTACGGGATGGTGCCGAACTTGAAGGAGGGCTTGTGGGAGAAGGGATGCACCAGACGGCTGTCGTTGAGACCGCTGAACTCGTGGAACTCCTCCCTAAAAAGTGGACAGTGATATTAAGTCAGACATTAAGTCCGAGCCCGAAGACTCCGGCTTACCTCGTTATCATGAAGGCGGCCAGGTTGGCAGTGTATATGGCCAAAAATACCACAGCGAAGAGGGCCCACACATTGGTCATGAAGCGCGAAGTGAAACCTCGCGGCGAGTCCACATGGACGGCGGCCTGGAAGAGCACGGCCCAAACCAGCCAGTAGGTGCGGAACAGGGAGAAGCGGTACGGGGTGACATTGGTGTTCTGTAGGTAGAGCTTCATGTCGTAGCCGCTGGGCGAGAGCCACTCGAAGAGGAAGATCATGAAGGTGGCCGCCTGGATGGCCACTATGCCCACCTGGGCGCAGAGAAAGGAAGAGAAGGAGGAGCAAGGAGCAAGGACACTTACCAGTGAGAAGGCTGGACAGAGCACGTCTTCAGAGGGGGCTACTTACCAGCATCCAGGAGGCCGTGTCGAAGGGCTCCAGAAAAGCCGTGGGCGAGATGATGCCAGTGCGCTTCGCCACCACGATGGCGATGCCGGTCTCCATGAAGGGCTCAGAGAAATCGACGACCGCCTCGCGTTCCGTGTTGATCATCAGCGAGGTGAGGACCATGTCCGTCTTGCGGTTGACCAGGTCGGCGATCAGGCCGTTCCACTTGCCATTCTCGAGGGTACCCCATTTACCATCTTCGACCCGCACCAGCTCGTAGGTGAAGCCGAGTTCCTCGGCAAACTTCTCCAGCAGGTCTATGCAGAAGCCGCTACAGCACTGGTAGAAGGACTCGTTGCGGTGTGCCTGGCCCACGTCGATGTCGGCGGCCATCTCGTGGTCGGCCGCCACCCGGCAGAGCACACCACGGTCCATCAGGCACTTGCCACTCACCGGGTCCGCAGGCGACAGATTGATATAGGGTGCCTCTTCGAGGAATGTGATCTTCAAATGGAACTTCTCCGGCACGCCCTGGGGCGGGGCGTGCGAGTTGCCGGGCCACGCAATGTCGCGGATGTCCAGCTTCTGCGTCTCCCAGGACTTCCACACTCCAATCTGCCCCAATTGGAGTCGTGGTTCAGATCAGCATAAGTACAAAGCGGTGCGAGATCGATTGATCAGTGCGGGATCAGATTGGGTCGTGGATCGTGGTTCAGAGTGGATCAGATTGGATCAGAGTGGATCAGAGTGGAGCGGGAAGAGTGAGCGTGGGAAGAGTGGCAAAGTGAGAAAGGACTGAGAAAAGCATGCAAGCAACGCCCACTTACCTCTTCCCACACAAGGTTCTTGTTGTTGGCGCTGGGCCGGAGGTTCATAATCTTGAGCTCCGCCGAGCGCAGGTCCCCGTCCGCCGTGAACTCGATGTTCGGCTTGTTAAGGTCGCCCTCGATGGACACGTTGCGCAAGTACTTGAAGAAGCTGGGAAAGAGACCGTACGCTTAATAGAAGGCCCCGGGCTCATTTTGACTACAAGATTCTTCACTATTTCAATGAGGATGCTCTTCTGTGTCGTCCTTCAATTCACTTCACCTTAATCTAAACCCTACGACGGATCGTTTCGGATGCAAGCATGCAGAGCACACAGCATTGGGATCTCCACTTACATTTCTCCGTTGTCCCAGCGACCGCGTCCCTCGTCCTCGCAGGACAAAGACTGAGTGGTGAGGCGGCGGTCCCGGTTAGCTGGATCCGTTAGGTAGGCCTCCACGCCGTAGCTGTAGATCTTGATTGCGTTAGAGATCTCGTTCATGAGCGCCGCACTGGAGGTGTCGAAGTGCACGCCAAGCATGCCGACGGGGAACTGGGAGTGGGCATCCTTCTTTTCTATGACCGACTGGCTGACTACCCAGACGTAGTTTTCTCCGGTGAGCTTCATCTCCTCAGCGGCGCGCAGGATGGTGATGGCCTCGGTCTGCGTAGCATACAGCAGCATCACCCGGGCCTCACTGTTAACCAGTTCCATGAGGTCGCTGGTGCGGGTGACCACGATCGAGTTTAGGATGGTGAACTTGAAGTGCTCCTGCATCTCAGCCACGCGCTCCCGCACCGCCTGCACGAAGTCATCGTGGCCGGCTATCTGCGACGTGACCACCGAGAACTGGTGCCACTTGTAGCGCTCCAGGATGCTCAGCATTGCGGCGCTTTGGTGCTCGATGCTTGGAGCCAGCTGTAGCTGGAGCGTCGATTGCGAGGCCCGTCGTTCCAGACCCGAGTTGTCGGCGTTCCACGAGATAACCGGGATGCCCAGGTAGCCGGCAAGCTGCAAGAAGTACTGTGCCGAGGCCGTGCTGTGCCCGAACTGTTCGTTGTTCATCATGTACAGGATTGCGGAGACGTTCACGCGGAGGAACTCCTTGCACAGTGTGCTTAGGATTGCTGACGGACAAAGAGATATGTACGTTAGCATTGGGTGTTGTAATTCATGGGAGTCTCGTAGTAGTTTGGTTTTAAATTCAGAAAGAATTGGATTCCCAACGAATCAGATTTGCCTGCGGCTCCCTCAGTGCAATTCGTCCGTGCTCATTTGCTTACCTGACCGACCAAACCCACCAAAAACCGCTTCAGACCCAGCTGCTGATCCCGATTCCAATTCCAACTCCATTCCCTATCCCCCATCCCAATCAAAATCTCAATCTCAGCTCGTGCGTGTCTTGTGTACAGATGTGAGGCAATTAATTGCAGATTAGCCACCTTCCGAACTTGTTTTACGATTGGCTGGTGCTACCCGGTGGAGTGGGAGCCTTTTATTGGTTGTGGCCAACGCAAGGATGCGGTGTATGGGTGCTCACGGCGGTCGGGGCACATTGCGCGGTCTCTGTTCAGCCTACCAGCCAAGTGACCTTTTTTTTTGAGGAATTGCGGGGCGGTTCTTCACAGTCACATGGTAATTAATCCATATGCAATCTCGAAGAACTTTAAGGATGGCGTTGCGTGTGGGTGACTGGGTGCCGTGATTTGGCAACCGATGCCATTGTTCACCAGTGACTATAGACAATTTCGGAAGTTTTGCCTGCCTGGAAGGCGGAGGCGAAATCAATGACAAGACATTGTCAAGTCCTAGGGAACTTGCGATACCCTCTGTTGGCCCCTTGCCCCCGTAGGACTGTCAGTCTTCTGTCAATGCTTTGGCAAAATGTGAAATCTCATCAAAAAGTTTAATTAACTTTTTCATCACTTTACTTCTGCTATCTGCATTCCATCGCTACTAGAGGGCTACGATGTCGGATTGCAGGGTGGGTGGGGGTGATGGGGGGAAAGTCTCGGTAGCTGGGGTCTGCTAATTTTTCATCCTACCCGCAGACGTCTTGCAGTATCCCTGCATTCAATTACCATTTCCATGTCGGGACTCGCCCGGATGGATTCAAAGCCGCAGATATGTATAGATGCAAAGATACGCAGATGGATGGCAGGATGGATAGGCACAGCCACAGGCATAGGCAACCGCACTCGGGATGATGGATCGACGGGCAATGGGCAATGGGCGATGGACGATGGCCCCAAGCTTGATTGGAATGCCCATGGGGAGGAATCCGGGTGGGTTTCTTCACACTGACGACCTTTGTTCGCATTTAACCGAGAATAGAAATTCACTTAACGAAATTAGGCCTGGCCCGGTCAGGCCACAGCACGCCCTCCCGCTCCCAAAAATTTAATTTCGTTTTAATGGAGCATTTTTGATTCCTCCGGCACGTCCATTACGAATTTAATTGCGTGCATTAGGCACCCTGTAATTGCATTACCAAGTGTCGAGTGACCGGCCCGTGTCCCGTCGCCTCCGCAGGGAGCTCTCAGTGGAACTGTTAGAACTGGAACTAGCTGGGAGGTCCAATGAGTGGATGGGGTGGGGTTCTGGGGGTCCCAAATCCTACTCACGTTAGAGGTAATCCAGACCCCAAAGTGCGTAATGCGGTGAGGTAATGCGGAGCGCGTCAAGGTGAGCGGCAGTTCAACCATGTTTGCCGCCCCAAAGGACTCAGGAAGCTTACAATTTTGGTGCCACAAAGGAGCGGGCGAAACTGGCTTTTTGTAATGTGCAAATTGAATTTTGACACAGCCCCAATTTGAGTGCTGAAGGAGGGAGGAGCTGATTGTTGTACCAGAGCAGGAGTCAGCTGACAGCTGTCGGCTGTGAGTTGGCTCCGGCTTTGAGTCCTTTCGCATTCGTCCTTGCTCGTCTTGTCTGCTCTGACAGCAGCCGCAGGGGCGCCCTGGCTGAGGGGAAATGGGGATGCGTCTGTCAACTTATTATAACATCCATTAATTTCATTTAAGCATCATTCAATTGCCTTCGTTTTTATCGCAAGTTATCACAAGTTGCCAACAATGCAAGTAACAGAGTGGAGGGAAGGTGTCATTTGTGAGCGCGTCGCCCAACCACTTCACATTGCCATCCGCACTGGCATCCGCATCCTCCTGCCGCTCTTGAGCAACTTTTTACATTCCGCTCGACGCAGGCAAGTGGAAAAAGCGCCGACAGGCGCTCCACCCAGGCAGAACATAAATCTAGTTGCCCTCGAAAGTGTATCTCTCAGCACACAGAAAACTTCGCATTCGCATTCGCTTCCGCATCCGCATCGACATCCGCGTAGCAGGATGACATAAAGCACAGTTAGGAGTAGCAGCTGTCCCATGTCCCAGCACTTTGACTCGCGCTCGATAATCCAGAATTGGGAAACTCAATACGGGTAGTTGGGAGGGAAAAGCTAGTAGCTAGTCGCTGGTATCGGGCAACCGAATGTGAAACCCGCATCAAAAGCGATGGAAACTTTCGCCTGTTGGGTTAGCTGGCAGGGGGTGGATTCACATTGTGCACACAATTAAATATTTGCAGCATCGTCACACATTCCTGTAGCATCGATTACAGGTGTAAATTCAGGTGCTGCTGCTTCTAGATGGCGATTCGGCAATCTTCAAAGGAAAGCGCAGCTTCAAGCTTAATTCTTAGAAATTGAAAATAAATTAAATGAAGTCCATCACAGCTAAATAGCTCCTTTCCGCTGAAATGTTGAGGAAATATCTGTGTGCTTGGCCCGGACTCGGAAACTAGTCGGTTGAATTAGTTATTCAACTGCGAATCCTGCCACTCAAAGTTGTGACCTCAGCCCACCCCAGACATCCTAGGCACCCGCAGCTTCCCACCCATCCGGCCACCCGTTCCTTACGAGCACACGCACAGTTCCGACAGGGCGTGGCATGCCAATAAAAAGAAATGCCATGTATGGCAGTGTAACAACAACTAAGCGAGCGGCGACACCATGAAGGACTGTGTGACTGAAGGAAAGCAAAGCGACCCGAACTAAACTAGAGGCTTGGGGTGGGCTGTGCTGGGCTGGGCGCTGGGAACAGCCTCATATTTTATAACTTGACGTCACGGGCTCCAACGCCACCGGCTCCCACTTCTCCCCGCTCGCACTTCACCAGCTCACCACTCCACCACGCAGATACGAAGAGCCGAAACTCGCATGACGACAATGACAGGGACAAGAGAGCAAGAACAGCAAGGACAGCAAGGACGGCAAGGACATTAGTAAGAAAGCGCCGACGAAAGCGTCCAAACATCTTATCGAATATCAAAGTGTTGCCAGATGATTTTTCGCTTCTCATGCTTTTGTCGGATGAGTTTTGCACGTGAAGTATTCAACACACACAGGCTGTAAATGGGGCACACCCATACACGCGGAAATGTTGGGCGTGCACCTTCTACTACGTCAGCTTAGCTGACTCGTATCTTAGAGCTGCTCCGTGATATGCTTTCGAAGATTTCAGAGGTCTTAGAAAACCGTCCAAGTCCAAGTATGAAATAAGTCAGGTTGTATGATTATGGCCAAGAACTTACGTAATCCATAGTGGGGACCAGGATCGCAGTGATATTGTATGAAATGATCTTCTCCATGAATCCTGAAATAGGAGCTGTGAGTAAGCTGGCAGCCGGAGAAGCGCCCAAGGACGCGGGCGTCACAGCCACGCCAAATTACTCCGCAGCTGCTGACACGGCGACCAGTTGAAAATGGCTTGCGGGGGGGAAGGTGAAACTTTGGTGCAAAGTGAAGCGTCAAAGTAGTTCTTCCGCCCCTTTCACTCGCCCTACAGAGCGCCACGCCCCCATCTTATGCCTTCTAAGGTTTCAACGGCCCGGCAACTTGAGAGCCTTGCGAACGGTCTTCACCCACCAGCTCCAGCTCCCCAGAGAGCGTGTTGGCACCCAGACCAGACCACCGAGCAGCCTGGCCCACAACCGCAACCACTTGGCCATTCGGGCCATTAGGCGTGGTTGGGCCTCAGTTCGAATGGGAGCCGTTTTGCTGGTTCTGAGTTTGGGCTTTGCGCTATGGACTTGGCCTTCCCTGCTCGGTGTGCTCCTGGGCCATCATTAGCAGCTGAGCGTGTATAATCAGGCAATTCAGTGTCCATTTTGTGTCTGGTCTGCTCGGCGGGGACCGGTGACCACTGACCATCCCTTGTCCGGCACCTCTTGTCGGCTCCGTGACCGCAGGCATGTGTGCGATGTCAACAGACTTAAGCGAAGTTCATAGCTTTTAACCCGAAACCGAATCGACGCACATGCTCCTTCCCCAATGGCGCCACCCAAGGGCCCGATGCCTAGTCCATTTTCATTCCCAAGAGAAGTGGTCCAAGTTCAAAAGTCTCCCAGCGAGAGCAGCAGATAGCGTACATACACACATTCTGCGTCCGGCTGAAGGCACAAGACGCCAGGCAAGAGGAAAAAGTCTGGGGCGTGGCAGGATTAGGCCCGAGGGCCATTCTTGACCTGCTAGTGACTCCAAGGATGCGCCTTCTTCTTACGACGGCGCCAATTAGTGGAACAGCGTCGGACTGCGGCTGGATTTGGGTTCCGTTTGGCTGGCTGGCTGGCTGTGTGTGCACTGGCAAAAAAAATGGCATAGTGCCGAAAAAGTCCAAATATCCTTTTAATTTAAGGGACTGAAGTAGCTTAGAGCTAATTTTATGCAGCTTGGATCTGTAATAGTTCCTCGTGGCAATAAATGCTGTTAGCCGTGACTTTCTAGACCAGATGACAGACTATAAAACGTAATGGGAGCTGTTCAATTTATCAGCCACCAGTTTGGATTTCTTTGGGTTGCTCTGGGTCCATTTATTGATGGCTTTTTCCCCCAGTGTGTCTGTGGTGGGGACTCGATGTCTGCTGCTACCCTCCACCCCAGCTCTTGTCCACTGCCCAGGCCATTGTCCTGCTTGACTTGGCTTGGCCTGGCCTGGGCTGGCCTACGCCCATCCCATCTCGCCCCTCTTGGCCGCAGGCTTTGGGTCCGTTTCTTTTCCGTTTTCATTCCCCAGTCGCCTGCTTTGCTTACCATCCTGGCTGCCATCCATCCATTTGTTTGGGGCTTGTTTCGGGAGCAGGACACAGTGCTACAGTGCTACAGTGCTACAGTGCTGGTGGATGGCCCCTGGCTCATATGCAGGCATGTACCGCCAGGGAACTTCAGCTGCGGCCGAGTACTTTCACGTTGTCAACCAATTCGGTAACACAGCCAGTAGTGTTCGCTATTCCAGCTGCAGCGGTGGGAGTCGCCACCTGGCAGGTACACGGAGAGACCAGACCTGGAGAGGACAGGACAGGAGCAGGAGCAGGATCCGGCCACAACAGCTTATTAATGCGGTGGGCATTTCTCGTTTACGTTCTTCTCCTGCAGGGAATGCAAGGGTGGGAAGAGGTGGCATGCAAACATGGTGTAAACAAGGTTAACGGCGCCGACAGAGTCGCTGGACCTCGTCATTCATTGCCAGTTGCAGTGGCCAGCAGGGTAGTAATCGCGGGTTCAATGGCTAATAATAAAAGATGGTGATGGAAGTTGACATCCTCCTCCACCCGATAGAAAAGCAATGGAAGCGACAAGAAAAATGACTTAGGGCTGGCTGCTGGGGATCAGGGTTGTCGGACCGGATACTGGCTCACAATGGAGTGATATATGATACATGGGTCCCGGGCTCCAGTTCCGCTCGGTTCGATTTAAATGAAAATGTCATTTAGCAAAGTGGAGACAACTGGACGGGATCATTCATTCAATCAACCGCTTATTGACGGCATCGCCCATACGCCATGTGGGCCAGCATGAAAGTTGGTGTATTGCCTCCCCACTCAGCCTTCAATTGCAGTTAGGGTATCGCTTTCGGCGCGGACGACACCCAGGATGCGTGTGCCTGGCTATAGGCTGGCTTAATTCGCAATTGTTCAAGGTCAACCGGCGACTGACATCGAGATGGGACAACAGGTTAAATTTTGCGGGCAGTGCGAAACGTGGGTCACTCGGTTGCACAAAGCGCTCAATTATCCCATCAATTTGGCTTCGCTGGCTACTGGCTGCTACTATTGTTATGCAATTAATGCAAATCAGCCGGATGAGCAGATACTAATGGACGTGTCAAAGAATGGGCGGGAATCGAGTGGAAGTGGCAGTGGCAGGTGCAGAGGGGTAGGAGGAGGACAGATTACACGTACATATGTACATAAAGTACTTGTGTGTGTGCAGTGGGTGGCAAACCGAAAAAGGGTTAACCTGTCTGCCTGAAAATGTGGCTCTGTTGTTGATGGTCCTGTTGAAGTGGTGATAACGATTATTGGTTCTGACCACCCGTTTCACCAGGTTTCCCATTGCTCTGCCAGCCCATTTGGGGAGCACGCTTTTAAAAAATTCTCCCGTGGAATGGATTATATTGTGCCGCCTTCACTACTACTATCCCCACAGACTCGTTCTTGGCTACAGCCTTCATCTGAGGTAATTGCCCTGTTTTCCATCGCCGCAAATGAGCCAAACTCGATAATAAGGCCATCAAAGTTTATGGCTGCCACGAGAAAGGGGCAAGCTCACACAGCTCGGGCTCAGCCGCCCCAAACCTGACCTGGTAATCGTTTGTTGTGTCTAGGGGTTAAAGTAAATACGATTTTGTATGAAATTGCTTTGACACAAAATCATCTACTACGCTGTCGGGCAGACTAAAAGGCATGAGAATGAAAGGCACTTGTCTAAAAGGAACTTTTCGCCCGACCTGCACAGCTCATCCAACTTAATGCTCATGGCAGGGAATGTGAATGGGTTGGATGACAACTTCAACTGGACGACCGCTGACTTGAATTCAATTTCCATACGATTATTATAGAACTTGCTGGCACAAGTCCTGCCAAACTATGTCCGGCAATCAATGGAAGCAGTGCGAATGGGGAACGGGAATGCAATCAGGCGTCAGGACAGGAGGAAAGGAGAGGAAAGACAGACTCGTCCACCTAAGGCGGATGCAAAAGAGGGCGGTAATGCGGGAAAATGCGGACTGGTGGGGGGTTTCAAGGCAGCATCACGCGTTTATTGTTCGACATTCGAGAGAAATAACAATCGTCTCAGCAACTGAACATGCCCGGTTCGGTTCCTTTCAATGCGAGTGAGCGAGTAAGCGAGTGTGCGTGGGTGCGAAAGCTATAGAAATCCATTATAAATTCCCCATAGACCTGGGGAGGGGCAATCAACAGACAGACTTTGTTTGCCATGTGTTGTAATTTGCGTTCACACAGATACTCGTATTCTCAAGGTCCTGGCCATGATAAACATTTAAACATCATTGGAAATTCATTTGGGTTTTGTTTGCGCTCGCATTTTCCCTTTACCCCATCCCGCTCTGGTGTTTACTTTATCAATTTGGCCAACTCTGGAAATTCGACATAAAATTTCGATATGCCATCAAGTCCGCCCTTGTCCACCCCCTCACCACATCCATATGCACATGGCTGACCCAGGCGCAATCACTCCTGGCCATGCCCACTGCCCACTTTCCACATGCTACATCGCACTTCCCGCCCGGAGATGTTAAGTTCTGCTTCTGCTGCGGCCCCTTTTATAGCTGTGCATATTTTTGTGCCACGATGCGAGTTTCGTGTTCGGGTTCGGGGTAGGAGTCGGGTCCTGGTCCTGGTCCGTGGCAGTTGCGTGTGGCACAGAGAATGCAATTTGTAGACATGGACACTTCGAGCGCAGCCTTTTGATATGCGATTTTGAACTTGCAAAACGGAATCCGGGATTCGGGATTATGCAATCAAAAAAGAAAGCAAGGCGAAAAGGAGTGGGCATAAATTGTTGGAATCACAAATGTGCCACTAGCACAATCGCACCTGAAAAACGAGTTGTCATTCAACCAGAGCAGAAAAACGTAACTCACCGCGAATATGCTTCTGGCTGTCCTCACAACCCTGGCAGGAGCTGGCCCGCGGATTTCAATGCTTATAATGCGTTCCTAACTACAAGGGCACTTTGCACTTGGCCATTCATTCAAGCTCGCTTTCAAGCCAAGTCGTTGACAACCATGCCGTAAAGCGTTGACAACTCTGCACGCGTTTAATTACAGCCTGGCTTGGCCTGGTCATCTACTTATGTACGCCGCGTTCATTAAGTATTTTTCTTCGTTTCCTCATTTTCGTTTTCATGATCATTTTAATTTTTATTCACGTTTCCGCTTTATTGCGTCGTCGTGAGTGGCAAAAGGGGTTAAGCGCTTAAGAAGCTCTAAATGAACGGCCATTAAAAATGCGCACGCAATCAAGAGCCCACCAGGTGTCGGCGCCCACGACCTGTAAGCTGTGAGCTGTGACCCGTGACCTGTGACCTGCGGCCCCGTGGTCACAATTAACGCCAGTAAGCAAATTTTGCGCTCGAGTAGCAAGAGGTACCTACATAATTGGAGAAAAGGAGCTTTGTGTAGGACACTCACCCGTCGGGCTTGGCGTCAGCGACATCATGTCGAAGTGGATGTTCTTCTGCTCGAAGGAGTAGTCCTTGAGGAAGGTCAGCTTGGCGCCGCGCGTCTTCGTCAATCCGGTGACCGCGTTGTTGATGCTGCGCAGGTACTCGCGCTTTCCGAAGTTCGTGTGCGGCGCGATCAGGCCGATGTTGAGCTGCTCCTTGTGGGCCGCCGCGCCCTTGCTCAGGCTGCCGCCTCCGTTGGTTAGTCGGAGGCCCTGGCAGGATCTGGTGTCCAGGATCAGCAGGGTCAGTACTGTGAAAAGGAGCAGCGAGATGGGCCCGCTTGGAGGGGTGAGGGTTGGCTTTCGTCTACTTGTTGTGCTATTGTGCTGGCAGCTGGCAGTGTTCAAAGTGGCGATTGGCGTTTGCTTTGGCATTGTGATAGGCATGGGCGCGGACGTGGCCGTGGGCGTCGGTCCGTCCGTGCCGCGTTTCAGTTTGACGCGACTGGGAATCATGGCTCGTGGACTACTAGATCCTGAAGTTCGCTGGGATCCGGTGCTCAGTGCTCCGGTGGTCTCTAGTGCATCTGGCCGGGATGCAAGTGTCTGGGCTGTGCTATTGTTTGGATTGTGGATGGATTGCGTTTTCCTGAACAGGCTGGGTCCGCTTGCTGGCCGCTTTTCCCTCTGTTCGCTTCCCCAGGCAGTTTATGGGCTTGTATTGACTGCTGCGCATTGCTAAATTCAAACGGGCAACAGAAGTTGTGTACAGTACATCTACCCAACCACCCACGTCAACAAATACACATGCACACTTGCACACATCCACATGCACACACCTAGGCAACATCTGCAGCAGCAATGGCAACACTCGTCGTTGACGTTTTCCGCCATTTCCGTTTCCGCTACTAATTTGTTATGGCCGGAAAAGGCACCGTGGAGTCGTTTTCGCACATCGCTAAACTTGGCACCCCCTCTGCTGGGAATGTCGTTCGCAACCTTTTTGGATCCACTGTGCCGAACGTGCCGCCTGCTGGTCGCCGGCGAGGCATTCCACCTCCATCCCCGTCGCCCTGGACTGAATAATAAGAGGGAGCAGTGTAGCTGCCTTTGGAATGATGAGAACTCAGGGGGTTTTATCAACTGGACTGCTCAGGTATTGTAATAGGTGTCTTGCATTAAATTCTGGGTACAATGGAACGAAGCATTGCCAGCAGCAGTGAAAGGAGTTCCGAGCAACTGTGGCAGCGCAGAAATGTATGCTACACAGATGTCAGATATTGTTTCCCAGCTCCCAGGGTACTCAGCCCTTCGATCCCCCCGCTTCCCGCCCACACAGTTTTTCACTCGGATTCAATTTGAGCGCAGCTTGCCATTCTACATAAATTATATGCGACATTGGTCCGCATAATCGCTGCTCTGGCACACACTCTCGCCTCCGCCTGTGCCTCTGCATCCAGGTTCCCGATTCCTGATTCAGGCAACACCCAACCGCTTACCCCCCACTCCCGCAGTGAATGCGGCATTTGCTCGCGAAATTTTCACTTTGAATTTCGAATGCTGCCAGTAGCGGTAGTAAAAACAGGCCATGGCAAAACAAGGCGGAGCAGGGCAAGGCAGCCGAAGCAGCGGAAACAGGAATCGGTAAACGGGAATAGGGAATCGGAAGGCAGAAAGTGGCAGCGTGAGAGTTGGAATGCGAGAACGCGGATACAGATATCTACGGAGACCTCTGCCATCTGCCAGCCCTCTCCTTTCGATTTGCCGCACAGTCTAGCCATTATGATAGTCATCACCATTAATATCTCCACATATTGCGGGTGCTGGTAGTTGCGCTGTATCTCATTCTGGCTTTCCGGCCCGAATTTGTTCTTCGTTTGTAGCTATTGGTACACTCGGAAAAACCTTTTTTCTTGTGCAATTTAGTTGGATATTCCATGACATTCCGTAGGACTCCGTGTGCTTTGTCTACGAGTAGACACCTATATATATTTATGCCCTTTTCATTTACTTGCTCACTTATTGGATCACCCCGTTCCTTTCTGTGTGCGCCACAGCCAAAGCTCTGGGCTTGGCTTTGGGCGTCGCCTGCTGCGGCTTCGTGTTATCATCGAATTCCACCCCCTGCGCCGAGAAGGGGCAGGGGTCGTGGCTCCTGCGTCAGCAAGTTGCTCGACTTCATTTCGTGTTGCGGCGGTCTTCGCCTTTCGCATCTCCTGGCTGCGCGGCAAACAGAAGCTGTTTGGGCTTATAATTTGTCGGTTGTCGGTTGGCCCTCCGCTTTGCGTAGCCCCTGGTTTGCTGGTTTGCCTTAAATTGTGTTTTGACACTTAGCTGCCTGGCTGTCAATAAGCGGGGGTGGAACCACTTTCTCCCACTGCCCCACTTCCTCGGCTCGTTTGCAGGAAAGAGTGATTACTTTGTTGGGGCCAAGCAGGCAGGCAGGCAGGCAAGCACAAAGGCACAAAGGAAGCAGGACCGAATGCTCATGCAATGGCCGCCAAAGGCGGCGAAGGTCATGGGCTCCTCGGCGGCTGTCTCCGCATGTCTCCCCCCTCTCAAGGCTCATCCCTACACATCTGTGTGCGTGTGTTTGGGGATGCCGTAAATGTCTGCGTGTGCCTACATGTGTTTCGTACTTTTCGTACATGATGGCGGCAATAAATTGTATCTTATGAGAAAAGAAACCAAAATAACAGACATCCCGGGTAACGTGGCTCATAGTCCTCACAAAGAACTCCCCCCCTCTCCTGGCCGTTTCATGGGGCAGGGTCGGTGCTTGGAGCTCGGGGGCTACATCATTCATCGGACGTGTAATGAATTCACGGCGTATTAAACTTTTGATTGAAAATGCTGGTTGCTCCGGCTCTGCCAGCTAGCGTCTTCTCCTGGTCCTCCCCGTTGTTGCTGCCACTCCGACAATGGCATTATCATCATCCCTCTGTGTGTGCGTAAGTTTATGACTTTTGCCGGACATCTCTGGGCTAGGCTCGAGTTGCGTTTGCTATACTTGGCTGCTTTGGAGACAGGTAGTGCACAGAGAGAAGTACTTGTGTTACGTAAAGGTTAAGGAAGCAGTCCCTCTTGGACAGCAACCCTATTAACTGTGCCCCAGTTTTTCTCGGTGTGCATGTTCATTTGCCATAGCTGAACCCTTTTTAGAGTTATTTACTTTTTAGCATCGCCTCCCGCTTTCGTCTTCTTTCTCTACCCGTTTTACCATCTTCTTTCACTGACCACGCCCACAAATGCAATACACGTATTTATTTATTTGTGTGTTCCATTCCCCCTACCACCCTATTACATTCTTCCCCGACGTCCTTGGCCACTGCGTCTTGCGCTCCCTTTCTTTAGCCGTGCTTTATCGTTCCCGGCCAACGGATCCTTGTTAGGTCAGATCCAAATGGGTTAGCTTTAGGCCAGAACAGATGACCGGGTGGATAGGCGGTGGTGGGAGTGGGAGATGGAGTGTGAGTGTGAGGAAAACGTCTTATTTGACAGGACGGCGACCGCTGTCAGCCCCCAATCCCCTCTAGACAAACATGGCCGGTTGCTTATTAGTTTGGGCCCAACGTTGCCTGTCAACGCTTTTTCTTTGTTACAACGACACTGGCCCTATTTTACTTTTCGCACTCCCAAAAAAGAGCAGGATTCCCTGGTGCTGGTCGGGCGTGAAAAATGACTACGTGTTATCTGTGTGACACTGATGGTGTCCCTTCCCGCCGCCCGGCGAGATCTGCCTGGCACCTAATTTATTGGACCCCACCCAAGTTTCGGCTTGTTGTGCCGCCAAACAACAAGCAAACAAAAGTTCGCTGCCCAAAGTTGGCCGAATGCAAATTCCGCTGCAACAACGCGTCGTCCAAACAACTATGGAAGCAGCAACAAAAAGGACGTACAGGCGCAGGAACAGAAACAGGAACAGGATAAACTAACACGATGTCAGTTTGTCCCGCCTCGCGTTTGTGCCATGTTGTGCTGTGCCGTGTTGTGTTGCGTTGGACCAGAAGTTTTGGCCTCCGACTGAAATGCACTTGCCGCAATGGTTATTGTGGCACATTACAGGCATCCTTGGCCGACGACCTTGGGTCGATGGGGGAGATGGGAGTTCCCCAAATAGATTCTATACCGACTGGCCAGTGCAAGATCTGTAGATTCTCCACACAGATGAAACCCAAAAAACCGATTGCTGGGAACGAACTGGTGGTAAATGTTACGAATCATACTAGGAGATGGTATCAGAGTGGGATTCATTGGATGCCTTCAATGGAACTATCAGCACTTGAGATCCCATCGACTTTTCCGGAACTCTCCTGCTGCTGCCTTATCTTAACAGCAATCGTTGGGAAGTGCTTTTCAAACCAAAGCTATTTAGAGGAGTTTATTGGAGCCCATCCATTTTGCTCATTCCGGTTTGTTTACTTTCCAGGATGCGGCTGGCGAGCGGGCCAAAATGGGTCAATGGAGGGGGTTAAGAAGTGGAACATAGAAAGTGGGCGGGGCCCCAGCCTCAGCGCGCCAAAAGCCGCCCAAGGCTGCTCCGCTTGGCCTTCCGCCTCGAATTAGCGAAAATTTCATAATAATAAAAATCTCAAACTTGATCGCGCGATTGGGTGGTTGTTGGGTGATGCGTGGTGGTGCACAGTGGTTTCGAGTGGGTGGGTCGGCTGTCGAGGGGTCTGTCATTGCAGGCTCTTAATTAAAATGTGTTGCAGGGGCTGGTGGGCGACGGGGTGGGGCTTTTGTTTTGCTTTCGCGCTGTTTTCCTTCTGCACTTTTGATGCACTTGGCCATTGTTGTTGCGACTGCCTGCGGTTCTTGTTGCTGCTGTTGTTCTTGCTCTTATTATTATTGTTGTTGTTTTTGTTGTTGTTGGGATTGGCACACTCACTCACACACTCGAACAAAAACAAAATAAAGAGTGACAGTGGGGCTGCCACTGCATTTCTCCATTGCACTTTCCCGTGATTATTTTTATTAAGCCCGATGTTTTTCGCAGCTGCTGTTGTTGTTGCTACTTAGCGGAAAGTTTTGCAAGCGTGCGGGGGTAGCTGGAGGGAGGCAGGGGGTAGCTGGGGGCAGCTGGAGGATGGTGGCTAACTGGAAAGGGTGGGGCCTGAAACTGAAACATGAAGCAAGTCCACACCCAAAAATTCAAAGACACGCACCACGACAGCGACAGCGGCGATGACGACGACGACGCAGCCTCACTCACACAGACGTAAAGCAGGCACACGAACACATACACACACACATGGGCATACACGCCCAAAAAAAAAGCGACGAAAAAGTTCATCTATTTTGTTGTTGCTCATGTAATTTTTCGCCATCATTCCGCTGTGCTTTCTCTATTTCTCTGCCCTACCCCCTCCCACTTCGACTTCACCACCGCCAGTCCAACCCCATCCACACCGTTTTTTGTCCTTTTGCCATTGCTGCTGCTGCTGTTGTTGCTTTTGTTGTTGTTGTCCCGTTGATGTTGCTGCGCTGCTTTCTTTGTTATAAAACAAAACACACTCGGATTGTCACATGGGCGTTGTGGGTACGCAGGTCCTGGGCTTACGTTTACGTTCGCATCCTGGGCGCAGTGCTCACTTGGCCAGTTGGCGGTCCAGTGTGTGTCTAGTGCTAGGCGTTAGTCCGAAGTCCCAAGCACCAAGTCACAAGTCCGAAGTCCAAAGTCCAAAGTCTCAGGTCTCAAGTCCGGTTCCGAAGTTCGAATCCGCTTCAGCGGGCCAAGCCAAGCTCAGCTCAGTCTGGGAAACGGAAACGGAAACTGAGACTGAAACTGAAGCCAAACCTGGCTCTCTGGCTCTGGACGCCTGGCAGCTCCTGCAGATGCGGATGCGGATGCGGATGCGGGTGCGAGCGAGCAGAACCGAACAGGACTCTGAACGGCACGGAGCGAGCAAAACGAACGGAACGGAGCGCGCTCTGCGGACTGAATTCGATGAGCCACCGAATGGCACTGCCAGGCAGCCATGGAGCCGCCTCTGTCGCGAGCAAGAGGAAGCACTCTTCCGCAGCTTCCACAGCTCCCGCTGCTTCAGCGAGCGGATGGCAGCCCCATCGCGAAGGACACGAAGTGGGCTCGTATTTCCGACGGAGCATGGAGCAAGGGAGGAGTGGGGGTGGAGGGGGGCATCCGCAGGGGCCACCGAGCACTGTCAATGTCACAGAGAGAGAGGCATTGACTTGGTTTCGATTTCGATTTCGTTTTCGTTTCATTTCGGCTTGTAACACGCCCTCCTGCAGCGTATATGTAATATCCTGCTCTCGCGCCCGAAGCTCTCTCACTTTCTCACTCCCCTCTCTTCTGGATGCTAATCGCGTGCCAAGCCCATTAGCGTGGTTGCCACCCGGCAAAGTCTAAGTCCCGAATCTGACAACCCTCAATCACGCCTTTTTGGAATCTCCACAGAACGTGGAAGAAAGCTACCTTGTATCGAAATGGTAAGCCTGTCAGAGGCATATTTGATATAATTTAGCCTACTTGGGTATTATATGTTCCCAGCAGAGTGACTGTTTTCGATATTCCCTCATCGCGAAACCCGATTTGGGAATCGCAGGGCGACAATCGTATGGCATCTGGCAACGCCCGACGTTCTGCCCTCGGGATTTTGCGTCTGCGCTGCTTTTTGGGGAGCAGAAGATGGAAGCTGGGCGTGCAGGACGCATCGGGGTGGGTCAGGACTACTGGGACTTGCCTCGACCTCATCTGTTGGACCATTAGACTGCTCCGCCGTTCGACTGCTCCACCGTTCAACTGCTCGAGAGGTGGACAAAAACCACGTGTTGATTTGTTTTGATTGTGCGCACTCTGTGCGATTCCGCTCCTGCTACTGCGACTCTTGATTCAGTTTCTGATTCAGACTCTGGTACTGTGGCTAAGGCTCATGCCTTAGCTTTCTCTGGCTTTCGCTTCTTACGCACGAGGTAGCCACTTGCCAATTGAATTCTGGGCGGCATGCTCCCTGCGCAGCCAGGCGGCATCAAAGGAGCGCCAGGACTTGGAGCCTAGTCCTAGTACATCGCCCTTGCGTCGACTGGCCACCGTGGTGTGGAAAGTCTAATAATTGCAAGTGTATGCGTACTTTATTTGATTTCAAAGAAAACCCTTGAGCGGACTTCAAAAAGGTTAATTTCATCTCTGAGAACATAGCCTAATAGACAGCATCCAATGGCGGAATTTGCATCCTGCCATGAACGAGGACTAGTAACCACTGTGACCACGACGCTCATCGCGTGCGGTGTGCTTCAAGCGCTGGCAGCTTTCCTTCGGCTTTCGGACTCGCCTGGGCTTGGTTTCGGCCTCTCGGTTTCGGCTTGGATTTCATCCTGCTTCCGCTCGCCAGAAGCCAAAGCGGCGGGTAAACGCTTTGCGGCATTCCCTCTTCCCGCCGCCGCTGCCCATCCAAAACCCGGCGAGTTCCCAGGCGCCTTTGTCGCTTTTTGTGGTCTGCGTCTGTGTCTGTGGCTCTGCCTAACTTGCCAAATTAATAAATTGGCTGTAAAAACGCACAGCCTCAAGAAGAGATGGCGACGTGTACTCCTTGATTAGATTTGAATGAGCAGGGCGTGGGAGCGCTCTCTATGATAGATGATTGGGTGTTCTTGCTCCTGCTTCTGTTTCCAAGTAAGTTTAGCTTCTGTTGCTGCCTCCGATCACCTGGCAGCAGGGATACTGGGGTTGGGAGCCTTTGATGGATGCGATTGCTATTTGCTGGCATTGAAAACTCGATTAATAAGGCTAGCTGGTGATTTCGGGTGGCTAGGAGGAGGAGGGCGTGGAACTTTGAGCTACTTCTGCCACTGCCAGAAGCCCGCCTCTGCCTTTGGCTTTCACTTCTTATAATTTCGTTTGCATTATATTCCCTTTTCGAACATAGTGAGCATCTGTGTGTGTGTGTGTGTGTGTGTGTGCTTGCAGGGCTGCTTGCTTGTGTGCGTGTGTATTTAGTGAAATTTTGTTTGCCAGACGCTGATTTCATTGGGCCGATGTTGCCTGCGAGGCATCTCTGTGAAGTCGGGAATCTGAAGTCTGAAGGGTTTTCCCCTGCCACCTCCTCCCCTCCCCATCCCCCTCTACCCTGAACTATATCAAAGCGAACATACGCACAACAAAGTCGAGAGGGAGAGAGCGCCGAAGTGTGTCAGAGCGAGAGTTGGCCCATCAAAGTTTGGCAAGGCTCGAAGCATTTAAAAAGACATTTCAGCCATGCTCCCCAAACTCCCTATACTCCCCGTGCTCCCTAGCCCCTGTCCTTCCTGAACGCATAGAGAAATCTGAATTTCGCCAAATCGGAACATGGCAAACCACGTTTAAAGTAATTTTCCGCAACATTGGAGGCCGCTCAAGTCGCCTGCAGGACACGGAAAAGCCCGCGCAGGACGTGGGTCAATTAGGCGACCCCGGTAACTGCGATCTCCCAGCAATCGCCACCACACACTCTCCCCAGAGTGCAAACAGGACAAGGCGGGGCAAACAGAAAACAGACCCAAAACAGCAACCGGATGGGCAGCCAGCGGTATGACCAACTGCATCCGAGGTTCGAGGGTTTGAGTTCGACTAGCATGCGACCCAAATCCGCAATTAGATCTCGCTCCGGCCCACTCCCCTCAATCGGACAAACGAAACAAATTCGGGACTTAATGACATTTCATTTCCCCAGTCAAGCCGGGAATTAGATTGCTATTGTGTGCAAATTCATACCCTCCCTCGCCGGCAAGCATTTTTCATTGTCCAGCCCGATGTTGCACTTAGTTTACTTTTTGATTGGCTTTAAACTCCTGCCAGCCTTTATTAAAATTTGGTTTGCTTTCAAAACATAGATGAGTCTACGCCAAAGCTGGGTGTATTTCTAGCAATCCCCATTATTAAATGTTCCTTAACTTTGACTCTCTCTGATTCTTTCCTATTATTCGCAAACAGGTTTCGAAGGGATTATCCTCCACCCCACTCGCATCGCCTGTCAGGAGTGTTCTCTTCGCCACAAATTAAAAGAGGCACCGCGCCAACGATTACTTCACACGTCATTCGATTTGACATTCGATTTGATGGCATCTGTCGCTGACAATAATCAGCGGCAACAAAAACCAGTGTTCCACTGGAGCACCATCGTCATCATCGGCATCATCATCACCACCATCACCAGCATCAACATCAACATCTTTTCGAGCGACACACATCTGAATGGGCGCGTGGGCGTATGCGCGATATCAGCACTTGGTATTGAATAGGCCCAGCTATTAATTGGTTCATCATAGCGCCGCGTTGCGGTAAGTGGAGCATAAAATGTGCAGATCGAACGGCAATCACTACCACCAGCGGCAACAACGGTAATATCGACGACAGAAATCAGTTTGAAGAGCCGAGTCAAGTGAAGTGGGGGGATGGAGGGCGGAATAGTGACAACATCATTTACGTGTAGTTTACACTTCTTCAGCGCTGCCTCCGACTTCCCTTCCCTTGCCTTCTCTTTCCTTGACTGCCTCGGGGGTAGTGCTCCGGTTAAATCCGCATACACTTGCCACAAACATGACAGACTTCAATCCCTCCCGACCCGCAAAACACCCACCACCCCGTGCTTTGTATTCAAATTAAGTACGTGCCGGAGGCAAGTGCACAAATAGCAAAAATAGTTGGCTGCCATCAGCATTTCTGTCCGCTTAATCAGCCACGGCGCTCTGGGCCAGTAGGGTTCGCTGCTCAGGTGGGTGGGTGTGCATGTGCAGGTGGGTGCACGGTTGATGCCTTCCGTTGGTGACACGTTCCTCAGTGGCCATGCAACTTGTGACTTGCCCATGACAGCTACATTGACGGCTCTGCACAAAGCAGGAGGGGCTCAAGATAGCAGCAAGAAAGAGAGCAGTCCGATGTGCCTGTCAGCTTCTGTTTGGACAGGCAGCCTAGCTGGAAGGTCTCACCTGAGCCCTAAAGAGGCAGTGGAGAAGGGAAGTGGAGCGCAGCGGGCGGGGGAATTGACTAACTGGCCTCAAAAGCACGCAAACGCCAGCAGACATCCCCATCGCCTCCGTTGGCCTCCTAAAGCCTCGCTTTCCTTTGTGCTGCTCAGATTTTTCAGCCTCTGACCAAGGGAGAAATTACTCAAGACTGCTTCTAATGTCCCTGAGCAGCTGTGGAGGTTATCTCAACATCGTTATCATCGTTATCCCAATCGAATGGGGAGCTTCCTCGCCCAAGCTCATTATATTTGATTCGATTTCGTTGACAGCAGACATCCTTCCGCTCCAAGCAGCTTCCTGTCAACTCTGCGACTCCGTATTAGCTTTCGCCTCTTTGCGCCTATGTATATACGTGTGCCGCAACGGAGCTGCGTCATCCAACACGCCCACACGCGCCCAATTAGGCCCAAGTCAAAACAAGATTTGCGGCGATTCGGTTAGTTGTTTTTTATGCCAAGTTCGCCATGACATCAGCACGAAAACCAGCGCCAAGTTGCTACACTTCAGTCCGACTGCGTGGCTCGAACGGCCTTGACTTTGGCCTTCTCCAGATTCTGCGTCTTCACTGCGATTGTATAGAAATCAGTGGAGGATCGGGTGCAAAGCTGGAGGGAACCCACCTGTGATCAGGACATCCTCGCCATCCTCGCCCACGTCCTCGCCCTTCTCTGTCCGCTGGAGCACCTGTTTGCGTAGCTTGCGGAGGTAGGCTGCTTTGTACTCCTCGCTGGGCTTCCCGCCTGCCCCGTAGCTCACCTCCAGCACTGTCAGCGGAATCACGGTGGAGGAGACGGGCACCAGGTCTGCGCAAAAGGGCGAAATAATAGTTGGTGGCACGGTAACCAACTCATCTCATCTCATCAAGAACCCACCTGCCTCGTACTTCTCTTCAGGATTCAGCTTGTACAACATCGGAGAGGCGGAGACGCAGGCCCAGACCAGCAGCAGAACCAGCAAGCGCGGCAGAAGATCGGTCATAGTGATGATGATGGTCCAAAAGCCACACACAAACTGGTCTCTCGGCCAAGCAAAAGTTTAAATTTGAGAAGCTCACCATGGGCGGCCTCACCATGCACGTCTGCAGCGATCATCGATAGTCCATGCACAATTTATTTTTAGCGAGTACAGACACCGACCTAGCGAGGATATCCACCGGCATAGCAATGACCCCACCGTCGTTCGATATTTGGACAGCAAACGTCAGAAAGAGCCCGATAGACACGTGAAATAAGGAGTTCGTTATCGAAGTGCCGCACGCCCGATGACCTTAGACATCGGCAGACGCATGCTATCGATAACGGTCTTGTTTATTAATGAATTAATTAATTAGTCCAAGTTAACTAAAAAAAGACGAGAAGCAGCGAAATCAGCGTAGTCAGCGTGACCAAGTGAAGTACCCCAAGCGAAAAGAGGCAGCGCCAGAGTGCAAGAGTGCAAGAGCAAGACGCAGTCGAAGGCCAGGCCACAAGGCGCAGCAACGCAACAAAGACGCAAGCGAAGAAGAAAAGCATGAGCTGAGGCTGTCGTCGCCAGCAAGCAAGGGAATCACGCGGACAATAAGAGTAGGAGCAGGAGCAGGAGTAGGATAGGAGTGGGAGCAGGAGCAGCAAAGGAGCACCAACCCAGCGGAGCACCCGAACCGCAGCAGCGGCACCACCACCATGAGCACGGTGTTCATAAACTCGCGCAAGAGCCCCAACGTGCTGAAAAAACAGGGCACCGACCAGTGGGTCAAGCTGAACGTGGGCGGCACCTACTTCCTCACCACCAAGACGACGCTCTCCCGTGACCCAAATTCGTTCCTCTCCCGTCTGATTCAGGAGGACTGCGACTTGATATCGGATCGGGTGAGTGTTCCGTACGCCATATGCGCTAATTGCAGCTCCCCAGTAAATTCAGTGGCAAGTCAGTCCATAAGTAACATCACAAGTATCCAAAAAGTGCGCAAATAACCCAATGCAGGTCATGCAGCATCGGGGGTGCCGCCGATTTGGGCAAAGAGACGGGGGCCAGGGGCCATGGGCCATGGGCCAGGAACTAAGAGGCACAAACAAGCAGCCAAGAGCCCAAGCCCAGAGAGCGCGAGAGAGCGTCCTACATTAACTGCAGCTGCAGCCGAGTGTGCTAGTTTGCAGTGTTGCGCCCAGAAGGTCAGCCAACCCCCTCGAAACTGGGCAGACCAAATAATCATCATTACTTATAACATGAACACGGCGAATCGACAAACAAACATTTCGGTGGCCCCCCAAGCAGCGCGAAATAGCAGTGCCAGGGGCACAGAGGCACATTCGCTCTGAACATTCGGTTTTTGTATAAATAAACAGTCCCCTGACCCCTCTTACCGCCGTCGAAGCTCAAATAGCACTGCAACCCGCGTGCCCATCCAGAAACGTACGATACTAATCAGTAATTCGGTTGCAGGATGAGACAGGAGCCTACCTGATCGACAGAGACCCCAAATATTTCGCACCCGTGCTCAATTACCTGCGCCACGGCAAGCTTGTGCTCGATGGAGTCTCCGAGGAAGGCGTCCTGGAGGAGGCAGAGTTCTACAACGTGACGCAGCTGATAGCGCTGCTGAAGGAGTGCATCCTGCACAGGGATCAGGTAAGCCAGACCCTCTCTTCGCAGCCATTTCCCTGCTAATCCCTGTCATTTTTCAGCGACCCCAAGCGGACAAAAAACGCGTTTATCGTGTGCTGCAGTGCCGCGAGCAGGAACTAACCCAGGTGAGTAGTTGATCTAACGGAGCGCACTACAAATCTTACCCGATCATTACTTCCTATTTTGCAGATGATCTCAACGCTGTCGGATGGCTGGAGGTTCGAGCAGCTCATCAGCATGCAGTACACGAACTACGGTCCCTTCGAAAACAATGAGTTCCTGTGCGTGGTCTCCAAAGAGTGTGGCACAACGGCCGGGCGGGAGTTGGAGCTCAACGACCGGGCCAAGGTCCTGCAACAGAAGGGATCGCGAATGTAAGCCAATTGCAGAGCAGCGACAACACGCCCTCTCGCTCTTTTTCGGTGTTTCTCAGCTGGCGCCCGTTTTGTGCTGTCTTAGGTGACCAATAGCTATTGGAGCCGAGAATTTGACAGCATATCGAAGGCCGACATGCATATACGCATGTACTTAATGTCAAATCGGAGTTAAGAGTGGAACTGCTCCTCTGCGCTACGTTAGCAACGCACAATATATTAAATGTATTCCGTATATGTACATAGAAGTTTCGTATACTCAATGACTGTAGTACATTGCCTTCCCTGCCTGTGACTTACGCTCTTTTATCTCTGTTTAATTACAGTCTTGGAATTTAATCGCGCTATATATTCACACACAACCCTTGAAAATTGAAATACCGAACTTCATCAACATACAACTCATTCCCAATCAGTAACACAATCAGCCACACCGACCCAACACCAATTTGATGCAGCCAAGGAAGCCCGAGCCACAGCCACATCACCCACCACAAACCACACGCGATCAGATCAGACTCAACCACAGGCACAGATCACCCACCAAGATCAGCCGGAATCACCAAAGCAGAGCCCGCAGGGAGACTACGCTTCATTTGCGTTCAAGACAAAGTTAACAGGTACCACTGCGATCCGATTCTCGCCTTTGTGGCCGTTTTGCGCACTGTACGAAGTGTGCGGGCGTGCATGTGTTCAACTTGTAGTAAACCAGATAGACCCGACTGTACGAGCAAGAAGAAACCAGCCCTGCTTCGTTGCGCCCAATAGCCAGGCGGCTGAATTAGACTCAGCTTTGAGCTTCAGCTTCGCTTCAAGTGGCACGCGCTAACCAGCCAGCCAGCCAGCCAGTCAGTCAGTCAGTTAGCCAGACATTTAACAGAGGATCCTTCCGAGTCGCTGGGCTACTGGGACACTCAATAAGATAGGTATATACACATTTAGCGGGAGTTTGTAGGGTTAGTCTTAGTAGTTTTTATCGTGCTTACAATAACGACCCTGACGACGCAGCGGACACTTCGCTGGAGCAGTCGCGATTCCCTTGGTTAAGCACTCAACTAACATACAGTACCGCACTAGGTTCGAGCTGCATTTACGTGTCCGATACCAATACCAGGCCCTCTGCACCCGAAATCCGAGTCCCCCGGAATTTCTAGAGCGGCAGAGTTCTGCTCCGTAGTTCTGCTTGCTGTACTCTTGAACTAATGAGCGGAAGGAGGAGCGTGCTCGTGGTCCGTTTTGTGTAGGCCCGGTTTTACTACCTTGAGCTTTATTTTAGAAAACGAGCAAGGCGAAGATCAACTTTAGGAAATCAATTGAATCACGACTGAATTTATGTGAACTTGCACTCAAAGAAAATACATACATGCGAATACATTATAGTGAGGATATACATGTGTGAAAAAAAATGATTAACGAAAATGAAAACCTATCCGGCGACGTTTTGTACAGACAGGCATGATATCTATAATATGATAAGTACTACATGAATGTATATAATTTTAAATAGTTACTAATTTATACACGAAAAAGAAAACAAGCGAAAATTGAAGATGATCCAGAACGTCGCCACCTACTCGTACCCATTTTGTATCCATTTTGACTTATTTTACGAGCACGGCTGGTGCAGATTATATAGAGTATAACTTGTGCTTACGAGGATTATTTTGACGAAGAACCTTTACACTAGCAAGTAGTAGAACCGCAGCGCCCGATTACGCCGGACGCACTGTCCGGCACTTAGCAATACAGAGAAAGGCCACTGCAAGTTAGTACAGACACGGCGACAAGTACAGATAACTCTTAACTCTAACAATAATACGATAGCCTAACCCCTACTGTAACTCTATAAGGATGTACTCACACCCACTTTAAACAGCCTGTACCCCGTACCTTGTACCCTGTATCCTGTATCCTGTATTCTGCAGCCGCGGATGGTCGGTCCCGCCCAGAACCCAGCTGCCGCTGGAGCTGGGACTGGATCGGATCCTGGATGCTGCTCCCTCACATAATATAAATATATATGAATAAACTTGAAACCCTTTTCTAAAAAACATCCCCAAGCAGCTTCGTCCTGTAAATGCGCTTTGTGCTTTAAAGCCCACCGAAAAAGCTCAAGTGCGGGAACTGGTTAAGAATTTTACAGAAGCAGTAAGGCAATCAGTCGTCTCAGGATTCGTGTTGGTGGTGAGCCATACTCCCGGGATTATCAAGGACGCACAACCCAAAGCTCGCTAAAATGAACAAAGCTTGGGAAGTGCGAAGCAACGAACCAAACTTCAGCAAGGACACTTCTCAAATTTTTTAATTGTATATCTATGTTGTCAATATGTATTATTATTGTCAATTATGTATTAAGATTTTTCCTGCTGGTATCCTGTTGGCCGCCACGAGAAAACTGGTTGCCCAGAATCCTAACTCTTGGACAAATTCGAAGCTAATAAAAGTGCTTCAAGGAACCAGCGCTGATTAGTCTGTTCTGCTGCTGCTTAGAGATGGGGGCGTGCACATTTTTTTCAGCACGGTTAAATAAATACATGCGAACTAGCTGAAACTTCGTGCCTAATTCGTGACACGTACAAAAAATCGACGCGTTTGCTCATCTCTAGCTTGCAGTTATCCCCAAACTAACGGTTTTGTTCGATTGATCTAGTTTCCTATTGGTGGATATACGCATTGGAAGGTGCATATGGAGGGGGCAATATGGAAGTGATCAGCTGATATTGCTCCTTTGATCAGCCAGCTGGCATTTGCTACGGATTCTGTTGGCCTAGTGTCTAGAATCAGGAAACATGCAATTTTGAAGACTGCCGTGGCCAGTTTTCTCGGCCAAATTGAGTAAAATATCCAGTCGAGGTACCAGGCGAACAGAAATGTCAGCAGGTGGCTAAGAGATTCAACAGCCCCCAAAAGTATGCTACACAAAATTTTGCATGCAATGAAGTGTGGAGCGCCACCTGTTAGACGATACATGAACCATATGACGATCGAATGCCCAGAAGTATGCCACACTTTTTGATTAATTTTGTTGCCATTTAACGCAATTTCAAATTCAAACAAGAAAAAGTTTATTTCATACGTTTATTAATAAATTCGAAAAATCCAGTAAAAAGAAAAACTCAATATTATCCAGTAATTAACAATTATATGGTTTTTTGCTTCGATTGGGCGGACTCCACAACCTCCGAGTGGACTCCTCACTGAGCTCTGCGCCCACATTCGGCGGTATTGATTAGAAGTTGCGACATTGCGAATTTATGCAAAGTGCGCGCAGATGCTGAAGTGCGTGAGCTCATGGGATATTAATAGGCGAGCTCCCATGGGCTGGGAGCAGTCTGTAAGCGGGTGTGACGATGCAGCGCCACTCCTGGCCCGACAACTAACCACCAGATGCCAATTGGCTTATCGAGACTTCGCAGGCAACGTTGGAGGAACAGGAATCCCACGATGGTGACACGCGATTTTCGCTTTTATAGATTACGCTGGCGCGGACCATGCTCGCATATCGATACGGGCGCATTAAAATTTAACGGGTCCTGCCCCCGCCTCCGTCACCGTCCTTGCCACCGTCCATCCCAATCTGTCGTACACTAAAGCGGGTGGAACACGTGCGCATTTATGCTTATTCTAAACAAAGGAATAAAAACTTTGTCGCCGCGCACATGAGACCGCCACAGTGGGCGGAAGCGGGCTGGGGTGGGGGTACTGTATCAGCGAACTTGGTATTTGCCGGTCCAGTCGATGAAGGACATTAGTGCGTTTCTGGCTTCCATTTCAAGTTCATTCCGCCTGGTTCGTCCCTAGCCGATCACTGGAAACAATCGCCTTTCACACGCCATCTGAAAGCAAAGCAAATACGGAGAAGTTTTAAAACAAGGCAAATTAACTATAAAATGAATACAAATCACTAGAAGCTCAGTACTTTCTGTCAGTGTTCTATGTTGGAGCAAAGTTTTGCCACCGCGGAGGCCTCGTAAAGCGATTCTCGCAAGAAACGCAACGCGCCTAAGCGAAATTTCATTCGGTTTTATGGGCAACGGGAGCTGGGCTTTCACTTTCCTTTCCTCGAGTTTCCTCGGATCCGCGCGTCTTGAGGCGGCTTTCCATTTCCATTCACAGAACCCGACCCCCACCCACCCATCGACTTCCCGTTACCATTCTCCACGACATCGAAATCGACAATGGCGGGGGCGGGGGCGGTGGCACCGGCAGTAGCATCGCCATCTTTGCATCTTCCCAGTGCAGCGCACCCATCCCGACCTTGCCAACATGCTATGCTAGCCTGATAGCATGCCAGCATGCCAACCCCTTGTGGGGCAGACGTGTCGCCTCGCATACGTCCTTCAACCCATTCGACACGGGACCCCAGACGGCCGCCACGCCACTCAGTTCACTTTTGAATAGTGCAGGAAAGTGCACACAGCCAGCACATCCAGCACAGCCAGCTTCGACTTAAGCCGCCCCAAAGCGCGTGTAGACATTCCTGGCGGGAGCCACCACCGTTTCACTTTCGTTGCAGCCTCTGTACCCCTGCGCCCTGTGGCTCATCCCCCAGTTGCATCGCAGTTCCCCCTTTTTACACCTGACGGGGGCGGGCAGTGAGTGGGCGTGGACGTGGGTGTGGGGCGCTGCAGCTTCTGGGGGTGCAACACTAAAGCTGCGGCCAGCAGAGGATGCTACATTAACGTGACGTGACAAGAGACGAGCATCTCAGCTGCAGAGGTTGCACAGGCATCAGGCGGCGCAGTCGGCACTCTAATGCAACCCCTCCACCGATTCAGCTGGGGGTGGAATGTGCGCCAAAGGGTTAGAATGCGTCTCGCCTCGCTTTCGTTTTGTCTCGTGCCTGTCTAGTGCATCTAACTGTGCAATGCTCCCCCGTCGGGGGGAATGGGGCAGTCCTTTGTGAGGCTCAAGTGCATGTCGTCATCGTCGTGTTAAGTGCTCCCAAACAAAGCGACATTGGGCTCTGTATGTGTGTGTGATGATGCTGCTGCAGCGGGGACGAAGGGATTCGGATTGGGAGTTGGAGTTCCAGTGGTAGAGGGGGATGGGGAGGGTGCAGGTGTGGGGCATGCACGACGCGTGATTTCTGTGCAATTTAACCCCATTTTGCAGCCGGAAAAGCTGCAACGCCTAAGCACCCCCTTGCAGCAATGACGCACACACTCGCCTGCCCAACCCTCCCTTCCGCCACCGTACCCCGCCAACCCCTCTTAACCCCACAGCAGCGTGTTGAGTTTGTGTGTGTGGAAGTTTCACTTTCCTAGGAACAACGAAGCGATTGACGCCTCGCCAAGGAGCCGGCAAATTGGGCAGCCGGATTAGGAGGCCCCTTCACATGTCTGACACTTATTTGCGATCCCACTTGAGCGGCCATAAAGCCGTGTTTCCACGGTCGCAGGATGGGATTTGCCATGGGCATTCCCCCGAGAATCGCAGTGGAGTTGAACAATCCATAAAAACGTAAATAGACTTGTATATAAAGGGAAATGTAAACCCCAATATTTCCCTTCTTAGTTTAGGAAATTAAAATACGAAAATATTGCAAAAGGACACCTAGAAGAGTTGGATTGCAGTTTCTTATTGACTGTACATACTGTACTTTCTAATACACTCATGTATCCCATTCTCAAAATTGTCAGTTGGTAGTGGGTGCTCAGACTCGCCTCGATGAGTGATTCACTCTCAAGCCCAGGATACTGTACATACTGCACATTCATATTCAGATTCACATTCAGACTCATGACTAAAACTAGGCAGAAGCTTCAACCGGGCAGAAAAGAAAGCAAGCGAAAGAAAACTCATATCCCTAAGTAATTTGCACAGACCGCTTGCGATTGGGGTGGAAATGATGGAGGGGGCATGTGGCATGTCTGCACAACAGGCTAATGAATGTCGCAGCACACAAACAAGTCCGGGTGCAGTAGCGCAGGGCGACTCCAGCGGTATGAGGTCAAACTGCACGGCTGAATTACTTGTCGATCCACAAAAAAGCAAAGCGGAGCGGAGCGGGAGGGCCAAACGAAACGAAAAGTTTGAGACGCTATTGAAGCAGCCTCCAGGACGATGGGTGGTGCTCGCCGGTCGAGTCGAGGAGCGCGGAGAGGCGAGCGAGGCGACTGCCAGGCAAACTTGTCTCAGATTGCGGGTGTGCGAGTATGAAAAGTGAAACGAAGTGAGCCAGAGGAGTGGGGAGGCGTCTTTTGTTTCGTCCTTCGGCTTTGTCCTCTGCTCCTTTTCTTCCTGCTCTCGCCGTGCTTGTCCTGGCTCCTGTTCCCGTTGTGTTCCTGCACTTGTACATGTGTCGCTCTTGGGCACTGGTGTGGGTGTGGGTTGGGTGCTTTGCTCAACTGCACTTGAACTACACAAATTGCAAAGACAGGAGGCCTAGGCGCGACCGATAGCAATGTGATAATCGTAAGTGGGGGATTCGGGGGATCTCAGCTGGGGGTTATGTCAAGACTTGTGTGTGTGTGTGCAAGGTCTTTAAGGGATGCAAGCGGCTGCAGTTAGGGGTTCTTTACCCCCGGCCCCGTTCGTCTTGTCTGCTGCTGCTTAGGCATACACCCGCAGAGACAGAGCTCTATTTGCATATTCATATTCGCATACATACCGTTTGGACGTGCATATGTGTACACGATATTTGCGTTGTGTAATGAGGGGACCGCCCCTCCCCTGCCCATCCTCTCCCTAGTCAGTCAACCCTTTGGACGGGAATGCGTCTGTGTAAGTGGGGACTCTTTGTGCGAGCGTTTCGTCCCTTTTTTTCGGGGAGTTTTCATTAGAAACTTTTTTTGCCAACATCATTCAGTCAAAACAAAAAGGGTTCGCACCCTCAGCCCCCTGGCATCGCTATCTACCCCCACCCACGCCTATGCTGTATGTACAGGCGTACCTAATAGTATGTACACCGTATACTGCCCCCAGCCCCATCACCACTCCCCCCTCACCGCCCTTACATGCAGCACACACAACGAGAGATAAACGCGAATGGCGATTTAGATATTTTAGACATGCGTGTGCACACCACCAACGTCTGTAGCTGACATGTTTGGCTGACCAGCGCCCTGACCCTTCCGGGGGTCCGGACCCCCCCTCCCCCCAGCCCCTTTTCCGCACTCACCATCCGTTCACCACGCCACCGCCTTGCCGCCTTGCCGCACGGCCCGCGTAACCCGCGACAACTAAGCACGCTTAATTAGAAAGTGGCTGCGGTCGAGTTGGCGGAGGATGGGCGAGGAGGAGGGGAGTACGTGGGTCTTGGCGCTTCGCGTCCCTTCATTTTTCACCGACCCTGGAAAGCCAGGCCGCCAGCCCGACCGCCCCGCGTTTATAACGCCACTTTTTTGGGACCCTTTTTCTGGTTTCGAGTTTTGGGTTGGAAATTTCTGCTCATTACATGACTTGGCTCGTAAACGCAGATTGCGGGGAAGGGGGTTCTGAGGGGGGTCGGCGGTCAGTGGGCGGTGCACATATGAATATTCCGCATACTGAATTAATCACTTGGGCTTTGGGTTCGCTTTTGTTTTGCTTTTTTCGTGCTTTTTCCAACGCTTGCCTAGTGCATCCCCCACCTGACGAAAACCCACCCCTTTCCCATCACCCACTCGTGGCCAGGAGCAAACATTTGACGCGGGGGCAACCACTCTAGGCGCATTTGGCGACCCATCTCCCCCTCATTACTATGCGGCAGATCGATAAAAAGTTGGTCCACTCCACACCACACCACTCCACTCTACTCTACTCCACTCCAGCGGAGCTGACGTGGACGCTGGCGCCGACTGCAGTGCCTCATCCACATCCTGGTGCCCATCCCGCGTTCCACTTTCAGCCGGCGTCGACGCCACCACAATCGTCGACATGTGGGAAATGCGCACATTAAATAAAAAACTGTCCAAAAAAAAAAAAGGATCAGAATTAAAGGGTTACCACCTGGAACCAAACTCCTCCACCCCGAGTGCTACCATTGTATTTGGCGATTTCAAATCCACGCCACCCAACCGACAAACCACCGCACCACCAACCTCGCGGCAGCTCGTTTTAGATAAGGTGACGGCAGTTGTTTGGCATTTTAATGCAAAAGTTTTTATGGCGCTAAAAATGATTTCAGCGATTTCAGGACTGTGTGCTAGCTCTGGCCAGGGGTCAGTGAGCGTCGCCCCCAATCCCGCATAGAACTGTGGAGCGGCAACTGTACTTGGAAACTATGCCCAATCCACGGACGGGCAAACGTCCGTCCGCCAAACGGTTTTTAATCACCAGGAAGCTCCGGGCCCAGTGTCCCGGAGTGAAGCCACAAAAAGATGAAAGGCAACAGCGACGACAGCGACTAAAATCAAAGACGCCATCAGTGCATCAAAGTCGTGTTTTAATCTCCAGCTGCAGCATGCAGCATGCTGCATGCAGCAAGCAACATGCAGCGGAGGCTCAGCTGCGGAGCGGACATCAGCGTCCGAATTTGGTGTGCTGAATGCGGAATCCAGAAGGGATGGGACTGGTGGAACTGGTGGGGCTGGGTGGCATGGCATCGCTTTGAGCTTGTCGCCTGTCAGCAGTCGCCTGGCACACAAGCGTGCAGCTGCGGAATTGCATGCGCAGCCACAAAGCATCTAACATGATTTTAATTATTGCACAACAGCCTCAAAGTGCCGCTCTTTTCCACTCCGCCGCTTGCTCATCTCGGTCCCAAAACGGAATGCGCCCCGGGCTCAGCACAGAAGCCATATCCGTGGACTGTGCACGGTTTAATCCTGACTTAGTTCCCCTTCTTAAATCGCTTAGCGGAACCTTCACGCTATGAAGGTGTTTATCTAAGTTACATTTGAAGTGGTCAAGTGGTTTCTGTGGTGCATTCGTCTATGGTGTACTATAGAGTAGCATCCCAGCAATGTTGCACTCCTCATCCGCGATCCATAATCACGCTTTGTGCCACATCCCGATCCCAACTTCGCATTAAAGACATCGATAAACTGGCGAGCCGATGGCGCTGCTGTTGTTGTTCGCCGGAACCTGAGCCTCCTCCTCGCAGGCGCTGGGGCCAGTTGGCCTGCACTGAATGGGCCGAAAGTAGGGGGAGGTGGCGCGGGCGGTGAGCGATGGGCGGTGGGCGGTGGGTTGTGGTCGTTGATGGTTAATGGGTGGGGTGCCCGGGTGTCGCACGTAATGCGGGCGCTCGTTTTATTTTTGAACATTTTTCGGCCGCCAAAAAGTAAACGAAAACTGCAATGCAGAAAAAAAAGGGAGGCGCACACGCACACACTGGCGCTCATGGCAGTACATACGAGGTGGCTAAGTGTGTGTGTGCCGTGGGTATATAGGCGGCAGGTGAGGGGAGCGGGCAGCGCCTGTCGAAAAATAAATCGAAAAGGCAACACGTCATTGGTGGCATGCTCGTCCTGGTAGTGGTCTGCATCCTGGTCGCTGGTCGCTGGTCGATAGGCGTAGGCATAGCCTCGTTGCCGCTGCCGCTGCAGTTGCAGTTGCTGTTGCTGTTGCTGTTGCAGTTGCCGTTGCCCAAAGTGCGTGGTAAATGAGCACAAAAAGGCCACGCCTGCTGCTCCGGAGATGCCTCCGCCGGGCGGTGGGGGGTGGGCGATGCGTCCCGAGAGGATCCAGTGTCCAGTGTCCAGTGTGCAGTGCCACCCGTACCACTTCGCTACCCACCGACAGACTTACTTTTTGCAGTGGGCGGTTGGGTGCGTTACCATTTCCTTTTTATTCCGCCTTACTTTCTGGGCATCTGCATGTGTGATGTTTTTGTTACTCCTCCTCCTTTTTGTGTGCTGGCGATTTTCCCTCTATTTTTTTGCTCGCTTCTTTTGTTTTCTGATTATATTTCCTGCACAATTTTAATGGATTTTTTTGCCTGTGCGAGTGTGTGGGTGTCAGTGAGTTTGTGTTGGATGTTTTACCCCATGTGCTGCTGCTGTTGTTGTTGCTGTTTCTGTTGTGGATGTTGCCCGGCGATGCTGCTCATCGTGATGAGCATTTTTTTGTGTTCAAGCAGATAATTACATTTAAATAAAATAAAAATTGCATGCGGCCCCACCCCAGGAATGCCCCAGCTCCGCGCCGCAGTCGTCCGGCTTTGCTAACGGCTCCATGCCCCCCCATTCCGCATTCCGCATTTCGCATCCCGCATCCCACATCCCGAAGGCGAGGGGCTCAGGCTCAGAGGGGCCTGCTTTTTGTTGGCATGTTGTTTTATAATTCATTTCTCTGCGTTGTTTGACTTGCGAGCGAGCACCCCACTGCCTGCATCTACGGCGAGGTGCTGCTGATGCCTACCGCTCCCGCTCCCTCTTCTCATCTTGTCCGGTCCGGTTAGGTTCGGTCCTGTCCTGGGCCATGTCCGTGTCCATGTCCGGAGTCCCGGTCCCTGACCGGTGCTCTGGCCACCGGCCACTCTCTATTCGGCCGAGCAATGTTGTCACTGGGCCGCAAATTGCACCGCATGCCCCATGCCGCATGCTGCACGAGAAGCGGCAGAAAAGGAGGTCCTGGTGCTTGGTGCTCGCAGCTTGGAGTATCCCAATATACAAGTCATTCGCCTCGACCTGCCCAGCGCTTTGTTTGTTCACCAACTGCAGTCAAGCCGTTTGTGTTAATGCTAATTGCTGTCACCCCGCCCACCTGCCGGAATTGGCGGCTTGAAAGGTGGCCCTTGTGGCCGCCATGCTTCCCTGACCACCACCTGCTGGGAAGCGCATTCTGCGGCCGACTTTGGTGTCATTTCGGATTCTAAGAGTGTCGTAGCTGGCATCGGATGATGGCTGGGCCGCGTGACCAGTGGGTGGGCAGGCGGACATCCAAGGACAGGTGACACGCCACGCCACGCCATAGGACGGCACACCAGCTCCAGGCAGGAATTCGCAGAAAATTGAATTGTTGCCAAATTTAAAGGTGGAAAAAGTGACGACGCAACGCAACAGTTGTATGGTGCCCCTGCTGATGTGGCTGGGCAGGAGGCTGGGGTGGCGCCTGGTGGCGGATGGAAAGGAAATAAGAAGGCGATGAGTGCATCGGATCCCTTCGTCTCAGTCCCGTCATGGCCACTCCTCCTCCTCGGGTGGACTGAGTGTGAGGGGGGGAGGAGGCGCTGGCCTCCTGGCAACAGACACTTTTTGTTTGTTGCTTTTCGACACTTCAAGGCCAACGGCCGTCGGCCGGCTGATGTTGAGCTACTTCTGGAATGAGTTCATTTGCGGTTTCGTTTTGCTTCGTTTTGTTCGAAGGAACTTGGTCCAGGGAAAGTCAGACCCAGTTCCTGGAGAATGCCATTTTTCGGTCAATCGATACGGCGGAACTTGAAGATTAAGGCCCCAAGGCTGCAGGACGACGCACTGTTTTGGGATATTTTTGTATTGCTCTGAAAAGCACTCGTCCGGGTTCGGGGGGATCTCCAGGATCTAGTTTCTTTGTTGTGAAACAGCAGCCGTAATGTATCCTGTCATCAGGCTCTTATCCTTCCGCTCCTCCCACCACCCCTCAAGTGCCCATTATTCCCCAGCTGGGCCACCTGAATTGGGTCTTCGGTGGGCTCCTGCCTACTGCTTTCTGCAACTGCCATTTCCCCTTGTGGAGGCGCCTTTGTTTACTCGCAATTAAATTAAAGTCCTTTGTTAGCCCAACCGGGTGTTTGGCATTATGAGTAATTACACACTTCTGGGACAGTTCTCGGGAATCACAAAGACCTGTTCTTAGTGCCGGAAAGTCGAGTGGAACGCAACTGTACTCTAGCCCGGAGAATCGTTCGTCCTGGCCGGAACCACTTTGCGCTCGGGAACCCAGGTGAAAGAAAGTTACCGATCGTTTCTCTCCCTTTTTCCAAGTCAATTCTTTCAAGGCCCACAAACATTATCAAATCTATTACAGCTACTCAGGAAACAGTTTCAAATCCAATTGAAATTGTGGCAATATCGAAGGGATCCGAAAATTATAGACCGACTAGGAGCGAACTTAGCCAGGTTGAAACCAAACGAGATAGATTTAGTGCAATGGCTCTGATGCATAGCTGATTACCGCAGAACATCCTTGGAAAGTGGCTTATCCAACTCTGGCGGATGATGTGGGTTCCGTGGCTTTGCGATTCGGGCAGCTAAATTAATTAAAAATGTTGGAGCACTTCCACGGTGCTCCTCGCACTGCTTGAGCGGCTCAAAGGATCCCGGGATCCTGTGTGCCCGTGCCCGTGTGGGAAATGAGCAAGTTGCGCAAGGGGAACTAAGCTTGTTAGCAACTTGGCAGCGCCAGCCAAACGCACTGCCGCATGGCCACGCCCCTTTCCGCGAAGGCGCTAAGCGTAGTGGCGGAAGCGGGGAGTGGAAAGGGGGGAAGGGCCTGGGCGGGTGGTACTGAGCGAAAAGTTGGCAAGTCGGCGGCATATGCATGTATTATTGTGAATATTATTATGCATATTTTATTTCGGGTTTCGGGTTTAAGTCACCGCCTTTTCTTCTCTTTTCTTTTCGATTCTTTTAATTTTCCCTGCCTTTGCAGTTTGTGGCGCCTTATTTTGTTGCCGTCTTATTTTTTGCACTTTCTGCGCTGCCTGCGATAGTTATACATACATATATGCTCGCCTGTTGTTGTGTTTTCGGGCTGCTGCGTCTTCTTTCAATTTTTTGCCACCACACACACCATGCCACGCCACTCCCACTGCCATTTCCACTTGCCACCCATTCCCGGCCAGAGTTTTCAGCGCTCATATGTGCTTGTAAAGTTTTTACTTCGTTAGCATAATGAGAAACCGCGTGTTCATATCCCAACATCCCAACATCCCAGCCTCCTTTGCGAGCAGCCATATGCTTGGCCAAGTTGATTGTGCGCCTTCCTCCGCAAGTATTTTGCACGATGCCTCCGACTGGGGAGTCCTCCGCTGGCGGAGCACAGCAAATTCTATTTAAATTGTATACAACATTATTAGAAAGTTTTTCCCAGCACCCAAAAAATAAGCAAGGATCCGGCCGAGGAGCTGGTGGAGGTGGAGCTGAAACCATCGTGGAAGAGTTGCAAGGAGCGCGGGTAAAAAGCGAGCATAGAGAAAAAAGTCGAGAACCGAAATTTTTAATTTGCCTCAAGGCAACGGAGAACACTCGCACAACCACCACACACACACACAACCACGCATTTGCCAATTGTCCTGGCAACACCCACAGTCGCACACACACATCCAAACACCCCAACACCCCCACCCCCTTTCACCCTACCCCTTCTGCAGCCTATTCCTCAGCCCATCGTGGGCTTAGTCCAACGGAGCGGAGCCGCAGAATTATTTTACTTGCTTTGTGTACTCGATTTTTATTCACTCCACTCCCCGTTGCGCACAAAGGAGCTAACTGAGACAAGTCCTGGCCAATTCACCAGGAAGCCGAGCATCCATCAGGAAACATCCATCATTCTTCATCTCCGGCGATTGCTGGCGCTGACTTTAATGAGTCGCATTTTCTGTCTCATAATTTGGGGACTTCGGGACTCCAGGACCCACCAACTAACTATGCATATGACATATGTGAGTGGGTGTTTGGGGGCGAAATGGCGAAGAGTTAAAACCGCAAATGTAGCTGAGGCATTAGTAGGATTGTGTGTGTGCGTGCGTGTGTGTGTGCGCCTTTCTGTGGGTTAGCGCATACACAAAAAGAATTCTTAACAAACTTTTCATATGCTTGTTGTTTCCCGAAACCGCCCCCGCACCGCCACCGCCATTGCAGCCCCACCCAGCCCGACGTACCTCCCCCGTCCTTGGGGCTTGGGGCTTGGGGCTCCGTCAGCTGCGTAGGCAACACTCCGACCCCGGCGAAAAGTTAAAGAGATAGAATGAAAGGAACGCGGGGCAGAGGGTCTGGGGCACTTCTTAAGCATATTTCATTACATGTGCCACGGGTTCCCGGAGCTGCGTCTCAGATGTCAGGCAAGATCGTCAGCCACGTTGCCCATCAGCAGCCACGTTCCTCTGACAAAGCATCCCATCCATCCATCCATCCATCCCATTTCTTCCCTACCCATCCAGGACACTTCCATCCCCGCCACTCTGCTCTGGGGAAAAATTAACCACACGCTCGCAGTCAGCTAATTTAACCCTGAAAATCCTTGGCACACACGCACATGCCGAGTTCCCAAGCTCCAGTGCCTTCAGTACCTCCAGTACCTCCAGTTCCCCAACCCCGTACTCCCCCCGCAGCTTTTGTCTTGTCCCGGGAATTAAGCCCACATGCTCCTCCGACCTCTCGAGTGGCCCACTTCCTGCTCATGATTATTTTGAAATTAATTTAAATGCCTGGCGCTCAAAAGCGTCTCTGAAATGTTAACGAAATGTGTCTAAAACTCTTGAGGAAGGGTGTCACGGAAGAAAGGATCATCCGATCGCAGGACTTCCAGGACTTCTAAGAACCACATTATGCCCCATTGGACTAGCTGTCGGCAGCCAGTAGTTTCTAAGCTCGCCCACACATATGCACACATATGCAAATCCAGCCCCATCGGCCGATGGCCTATCACGAAAACTAAGCACACCCAGACATGTGCGTCGATTTGGGCCAACCACAGAACCTGGCCCAAAGCACCATAGTTTGGTTGCGGCGGAGCGGGGGGGGGCGGTGCTTTGACATGCACTATTCGGCAACAACGACACGCATTTAGGTCAGGCCCGGGCGGCGAGGGGCGACCGGGAGGGGTGCGGACAGATACCGAGCTCTAGTGCGACTAAGCATGTGCAAGGCTGCCATTGGCTGGCGGCCAAAGCTGGCGGGTTGGCGGGGGCTTGGGGCGCACAGGCCAATCACACTATCGCAAAATAATTTAAACAAATCTAGGACAGCGCGCCCCGCCGCCCGTTCGCTGCCGCTGCCCATGAAGTACCTGCGGTCGGTGCTGCGTCTACGAGCCGACGCAGAAACAAGCGCAAAACAGCAAGCGAGGGGCGGCGGGAGGTGGTCGCTGGGCAGGCTGGGGGCGGCTGGGTGGCAGCTGGGTGGCGTACCGAGGCGAGCCGAACGGGAGCCGAGCAGAGCCGAGGCTCGCAGGATGCCAGGATGCCAGGATGTGGCTGGCGTGTGGAAATGCCGACGGAAAAGCACGACCACGCACACACATGGCGAGCACAACTATGCGAATAGAGCGTGTGGGGGCGAGCGAGACGGCAGGCGAGCTAGGAGCCATCGGAGCGCGAGTGTGAGTGCGAGCGAGCGAGGGCGCGTCAGCAAGGACGATTTGCTAACCGAAGGACAAGTGTGGACGGACAGCCAAGCACACCCACCCACCTCCGGCACCCTGATTAGAGGGGCTAAAAAGCAAAGCGCACCACTGAAGCCCAGCTGGCAGGACACCCGACGAGCACCGAGTGCGCTCGCACGTCCCGACGAGCCTGCCGAGTGCGGATGCAACGATTTGAAAGGCTTCTAAGTCCCGCTGCCAGCGGTGATTGGTCACGAGCTGATGGCCTAGTCGGAGCGGAGTCCTCGGCGGTGGAGGGGGTTGCTTCGTGCGCCAACTAATGCACCACCACCCACCGGCCACTAGTGCAGCGCCATGTGGTTGGTTGGCTGATGCGACCCTGGGACCAGGGACCAGGGACCGCCGACCAAACACCCCCACCCCCATAGTGGAGCTCAGTATTAGTGACGAACTGGACCCTGTGTCCGTTGATAGGCTTTCTATGCATGCTGGGCGATAAAGTGCGCGCTAAGCCCTCCGATGCTTGTCCCAATGGCCTTGCGCCCAACCACCCAACCACCCATTCCGTTCTATCCACCCACTCACACCCGCCCGCTGAGAGGCAGCCTCCTTGGCAATATGCGTAAAATGTATTTATGATAATGCCAAAGAGAATTACGTTAATGTTAATGCAAAACTGTTACGACAAACAAGAACAATACGAGAAAATGATGACGACGAGCAAAAAGACGAGGCAATGGCAGTGGGGGCGGGGGCAGGGGCAGGGGGCGTGGCCCACATAACGTTATCATAAAAGCAGATAAATTCAGCCGAAAGACAAACTCATAAAGGCAAAATGTTTCATTCTATTAAAAATTTTTATTGCAAATTTGTAATTTACAATTTGCATTTCGTGTGTTGGCTTTTTTATGTGGCCGCAGGACTCCTCAGCCGGCAACCAGCGAGTCCTTGACTTGCGACTGTTGCTGCTTTGGCTCCTCTCTACTGGGATCTGGGCTATGGGATCTGGGTATTTCGCATTCGGGATTCGGGATTCAGGCTCTTGAGCTCTTTTGTTTCGCCGCGCAATTTTATAACCGTTATTCATAATAAAAATGTAATAGAACATCATTTTGGCAATACATAAAAATGCAGACGGGGATAGATACTGATACTGAGACTGATACTGATGCCGATAGCTATGCCAATGCCAATGCCGATACCTTCGACGGCCGAGGAGTAATTTCTTCTAATAACACAGGATCGTGTGGCCGCGACCTTTTGAGCCCAATCCTGGGCACATGCGACCCACCTGCAGCACTCCTGACGATGGCGCATTTTAATAACATGTCATAAAATACTTGGCTGTGTTTTTGTGTGTTCCTTCCCCGCCCGGCTGCTGCTCCGATGGCTTCTGGCCTTGCTCCGACATGGCCATAAAAAAGTCATTACCCATCCATACGTGAAGGCAGTGCCGGGCATGGACCCAACTCTATCGGCCATCTACCATCGGCGATTGCATCAGTGACGACTTTTGGTAATAATACTTCGCGCTCTTCCCAAAATGAAATTGCACGAAAATAATAAATATATTGTTGCCTATTTTCCATAAGGCCCTGTCTCTGTCATTTTATGATGATCCATAAATGGGGTCGAGCGGTCGCTAGCTCTATAGTATATCTTCAATCCGTTGTTCCATCGAGCCGGATCAGCCACCGCAGCTGGACATGAGACATGGGACGTGGGACATTGGACGATGGTCGTTGGACGCTGGCCAACTGGGAGCCATGCTTTGGACTAACCAGAAGGGAACGAACGCCTTTGTTTTACTGCCCAAGATCTGTGTCTGCCGATATGGGCAAATGAGCTGGACTCCTGCGGGACAGAAGCTGCACTCATTTGGGGTTTTTTTTTTTTTTGAGAATATGCCACAGAATGCGATGCGGTGGAGCTTGGTCTGCGAGTCCCTAGACTCCCTAAAGTCCCCAGTTCCTCAATGTTATTTTCGGTAACACGGAGAAAACACTAGTCTTAATTATCCAGGACCAATTTTTAACAGTATATATGTCCTTCTTAAATGGGTAGTCCTAATCCTATATGCTCCTGATTCGGGTTTGAAGTGTGGCAAATACGTATTTAACCAGTCAAGGGCGGGGGACTCGAAAGTCTCAATGCTTAAAGCTGATATCTAATCCCAATACCTAATGCTGGCCATGTTTCCTTGGCACAGCTTCGCTGCACTGCAAGAAATAAGGCACGTTTTGCAGAGCGAGCCTAGAAGACATATGTATGTATGTGCGGACGTGAGCTGTGAATGGGGACTAATAGGGAACGAGGACGCAGAGACGTCTTCCAGTAACATTAGGCATTGCTAACGTGCCGCTCGGCGCAAATGGAGGGCAGATAATTTGTCTTGGAACCGCTGGCACCTAAGGACGAGCTGCCGAGCACCGAGCATCCGGCTAGTTGGCACTTTGAGGCGCAAGCGGAGCACCAGCAGCAGTTCGCTCCTCTAACATTATAATATTTAATATTATTTTCATTCTTTATTTTTATGGCACTCGAGGACATTTCGGGCACACAAATGCGATTCGAGGTGGGGCGATGTGGGCGCTTATCGCGCATACGCGACGTGGGACCACATTCCGACAGCAGCCCCCGCCTAGGCATGGGAAATCTTGTGCAATAAAATTCCTCTAAACACTCATAAAAATTGCAGGCATATTAAAAATTGTGTTTGTTTAAAAAAAAATGAAATAAAAATAAAAACGGTAACAACAAGGTAGCGGAGCGGTCCCCTTGGTTCGCCGGGCTGTAGGATTGGTGGACTGGTGGGGTGGTTAGATGGTTGGATGCTTGGATGCTGGGATGTTTGGATGGTGCGAGGGTGGATGGCTGGCGGAATTCAGCTCATATGCGAATTTCGGGCCTTCAAAGGCAGCGGGGCTGCCGTGGCCCATAAAACTGAATGGATATTTGAATAGAATTTGCAATAAAAAATCCCGTTAAAGGCCAGCCCACTCACAAGTATGCGTGTGTGTGTGCGTGTGCGTGGATGGCAATAACAACTTGTGCGTTATGAAAAACTAATTTCTCTAAACATATGCGCTTCGCAGGCTAAGCACGCGAATGAGCCATGGCCAGAACGACGGAGCAGGCCTTTTACGATCCGCTGTGGCGCAGCGGTCCTGCTCCTGCTCCCGCTCCTGCCCAGCTCCAGTTCCACTTCCCCATTCCTGCCTGCTGCTCCTCCTCACATGGGCCGCGCATGTTGACAGAGCTGGCTGGAAGATGGCAACGGGAGTGGGTGTGGGGATGCTTTCTGGGGCTCGACTCGAAATTGCAAATTTACGAGTATTTATATTGATGCCATTTTACTTTGATTTTAATGCGCGACCAAAATGCGTGCGAAGATTTTTAATATTTTGTTCTGTGACCGACCAGAGGAGCATTGTCGTTGCCTCGCACTTCCTACGAAATTGGCAACGTTGCTGCGAAATATTTATGTATTTCTACTCAGGCCTTGTCATCCTGTCATCCGCATTCGAGTGCCACCCCGAAAAATCGTGTCCTTGCGGAGGAGGATCCATATTCAGTTACTACTTCACAGAAAGATAGCGACTGTGAGGCCCCAGGAGATCTGCAGACCGCTCCTCAGATTGGTGGCTAATAGAAGATACATCTTCAGAGCCTGGCTATCGCTCTTCATTGCGGGGATGTTACATCATAACTCGTACAAAAAACTTCATACAGCCATAAAAACTACTGTTTTGCACAGCTAATAATCCCAACTGACGATCCCTATCACTTTCCTGATGATTTGTAGAAATTAATTTTTTCTGAAAATTTTGCATTTTTGATAAGGGGTAACATCATAAGACTTTGCGAAAAATGGCTAAAATTTAACATTTTGAGCCTTGAATGCCCTTCGATTGGAAATTTTATTACGAATTAAACAAGGTATAACATTCCATATTTAGACCATTATTTCCCTTCCTGTGAACAAAAAACTAATTATTTTGGTCACAAAATCAGGTTTAGAAAAAAACTAAGTTTATTACATGATAACTCGGCCAAAAAACTTCATACAGCCATAAAAACTACCGTTTTGCACAGCTAATGATGCCAACTAACGATCCCTATTGCTTTCCTGATGATTTATAGAAATTAATTTTTCTCGAAATTTTGCATTTTTGATAAGGGGTAACATCATGATTTTTTGCACAAAATGGCTGAAATTTAACATTTTGAACCTTGAATGCATTTCGATTGGAAATTTAATTACGAACTCAACGAGGTATTACATTCTATATTTAAACGATTCCTAAATGTTTTGCAAACAAAAAACTAGATGTTTTTGGTCAACAAATCAGGATTAGAGAAGAACTAAGTTCGTTGCGGGGGTGTTACGTAATAAATCGGTCAAAAAACTTCATACAGCAACAACAATTATTCATCCTAATCATTTTTCTGATTATTTCCATAATTAATTTTTTGCAAAATTTTTTTTATTTTTTGATAATGGAAAATTTTGCCAAAAATTGTCAAAATTTATTATTTCCATCCTTAATTGTCATTCGATATGCAATTTTATTACGAGTTCAACGCGTTATAACATTCCATATATATCAATTTTTGTTAAATAAAACGATATATTTTTGGTCGAAAAATCAGGATTAGGCAAAAACTCACAACCTTCTAGGGTTTTTCACTTAAGCTTGGTACATACATATAAACGGTTTGACAAGGGAATAGTTTCCGATAATATGCCTGTTTAAATCTTGAGTGGCTTAAATGCGTTCAATGCTGAAGTTAAGTCCCAGCTGGAAGATCGATGCCGGAAATCGATTCCCTCGCCGGCCTCTGCCAACAGCTCGAGTAAGCGGAGTTAAGGTCAGGGGTTGCCGCTGGGACTTGGACTTGCTAACTAACGGACGAGTTCTTGCCGCGGCCCCTTTCGCTGGCATGTGGTCAAGGACACAGGGACCACAATGCAACTAAATGCTCGGAATTAATTTGCGTTTGCACTGGCGGTGGTGCCACCGATGGGAGCGCAGCAATCAAACGGGCCATTTGGAGGAGAACTCGAAGCGCAGGCAGTTGGAGCAGTTGTGGCAAAGGTACTGAGCCCGCTGTTAGGAGCAAAACAAAGGCAGCCACAACAACATACAACACACAACAGCAGAAACAAAACACAAAACAACAATAGTTTGGCAAAGCACCTGGGGACAAAGGCAGAGGAGGGGCTGGCTGGGTTGGGGCCGCTTTGTTGCGCTTGCTGTTCTGCTTGCCACTTGACAATAAGCGTTGGAAATCAATTACACACAAAAGCGTCAAGTGGCAAATGCAAATGTTTGAAAAGCAAAGCACAAAGCACGAGTTTAATTGCAATAAAGGCAAATCGGCGCAGCCAGGTGGCCAGTGGTTTCGTTTGGGCAGGTGAGCCGCTGAGGGCCTGGACATGGTTGTGCATGAGATTGGCAATCCTCCAGAGCTGAAATGCCTACAAAATGTTAATCGACAGCTTAAGTCCTGGCTGGCCTATGCGAGTGGGTGGATGGCCCCGCACCCGCCCACCTACTGGCGGCTATCAAAATATCGGTAATTTTGCAGAGGAGCGAAATTTATGTGAAAAGTTGCAAACAACAACAGAGCGCACAGAGCACGGCGCTGGAATGAGTCAGACAGACAGACAAGGCCGGTCCAAAAAAGTGCCGAAAAAAGTGCAGAAAAAGCAGCAGAAGAAAAACTGGCGATGTGAAATGAAACACGACAACTGAAATGCAGCTGGTGGGTGGTGCAAAAGGCCCAGAGCTGCATGCAAAATGCCGAAAAAACGACAGGACGCGGGATGCACGGGATATGTCGAGTCAAGTGCAGGCTGCGTGTGAAGCCGGCGATTATGCGACGAGCTTGCCAACAAAGACAGCAACAAAAAGCGTCGCTTGGCGACCCACATTCGACCCACAGCGGCACACCAGAGGGGCTTGAACCCACTAGAAGCAGCAGGACCGAACCATAACCAGGAACAGGAACAGGAGCGGGCATGGGAACGGGCACACAAACAGGAGCAGAAACAGGACTACGACCATCGCCAAGACCATCACCAGAGGCCATGCCACAGTGGGGGCGCCACGGTTGCAGGCAGGGGCAATTTTTAATGACTGAAAAATAAAAACGGTTTTGGCCTGGCCAAGAGAGTGGGATCCTGCGATGCGCAGGATGCGTTATCACTGGCCAGCTGGGGGATGTGGGGGCGATGGGGGGTCCTGGAATCGCCAGGCATCAGCATAATGCAAGTCAACGCAAACATTTTATTTGCATTAAGCGTCGCTGCGGAAGTAGCAGAGCAAAAATTCCAAAAAAAAAGAGCGGACACTAAAAAAAAAGCAGGCAACCAAAAAAGCCAACGTCGATAGCTAAAATACATACGCACGCAAAAAGGCGATTCAAATAAAACACAAAAAATCGTGTACATGCACCGTGCACCGGCAGCGTGCAACGTGCAACGTGCACCTACTTATGCCGCAGCATTCGGCGGCAGCCAATAAAAACGCAGCGCTGCAAGTTGCGTGCAACAGGAAGGCGAAAAAAGCGCGAAAACCAAACAAAAAGCCGCCCAAAAAGCACAAAAGACTAAAAAAAAACTGACTGCACATACACCGAAAAAAAAGGCGAGCAGGTCCTGCGACGCGGCGCGGGGAAAAATCAAACAACACATTCCCAATTGCGAAAGGCCTGGGTGCGAGTGAAATGACAGCAGGCTGCCGCTGCACTGGCCACTGCAACTGCCCACCAAGCGCCACCCATCACCACCCACCACCCACCGCCCATCGCCCAGTGCAACTGCAACTGCGTATGGGAGGGGCACGGTTCGGCGTTACTCGGCTGCGCTCGGCTCGGTTGGCCCTGAAATAAAAATAAAAAGGGAGCGCTCAAAAAAATCCTAGAAATATATAAAAATTGTCCAAAAAGTGCAAAAAAGCAAAGGCGCAAAAAACAGGCTCAAAACGCACACATCCTAAACCGTGGGCCAGAGCAGGCCGGCCTCAGTCGGAGCGAGCGAGAGGGCGACACGTATAGGGCGGCGATGCAGTTGCAGTTGCATTCGCAGCTGATGTTGCAGCCGCAGCTGCAGCAGCAGCAGAGGCCGACGCAACGGACACTTGTTTTAGTTTTTTTTGCCAGCAAGTGCATTTTCCAGGAGCGCACTCGAAAGCCCCCAAATGTAGGCAACAAAAAAGGGGCCAACTTCTCTATACACAATCGAAAACCTTCTCGATTTGCATATGCTTTATATTATATTATGTATATTTATATTTTAACTAACTCGTAACTACTAATACTCGTAAATGAATAAATGAAAAGCTAGTTGTAAGGACCGGATTGAGTTATCTTCGACCTTCGAGTTCGCTCCTGGACAGAAATATGCAGTTTACTGCCACAGATCGAGTGCAGCGCGAGGTGCGAGCGGGACGGAAGGTGAGATGGAAGATGCAGCCTGCATGCGATGCAGTTCTCGCCATCGAGGGGGCAGGATGTGGATGTGGATGGTCGGGAGGCGTGGGGCAGCGGGCCAGCGCAAATTGAAATAAAAAAAAAATGTATAAAAACCATAAATAAATAAAATTAAGCAGAGAGCGCTTGGGGGAAAAAACCCAAACGATGACAGCGAAAAAAAAGGCGCAGCATGCAGAATGCATTGTAGCCGATGCAACTGCACTTACATATATAACACAGACCGCCCAATGCAGTTTGGCAATTTAGTGGGGGAAAAAAATGACAAAAAAAGCGAAATATACTTAAATTTGTTGCTTGTGTGAGTGCGAGTGCAATTGCGAGTGGGAGTGTGATTGGCGGTGAGAGTGGGAGGGGGTCGGCGCGAGTGCGCCAGCTCGCTCGCTCGGACGCACGCAAAAAATATGCAAAAACTCCGCCCTAAAATGCGAGGCAATAAAATAAAAATCAATCTAATGAAGCCCAGAGAAAAACAAAGCAAAAAGGCGGCCGAAAACGAACAAAGATGGCGGTAGATGCGGTGGATGTGTTCATGGCTATATGGCGGATACGCTAATTTAAAATGTGCAACTATGACAGCTCCTCCCCCTCCTCCTCCTGCTGATCCCTCCGCATCCGCCGGAGCTCATCCTTTCCCGGCTGGCCATTGCCATTGCCATTTATGGGCAACAAAAAGCATTCGATTAAGCGACCTCGCCACACAACAATAACATCGACAACGATCAATGGTGATGGGGCCCAAATCGAGTTATAGCACCCCAAAGCAACCCCAAATCGTTGGAGCCAGGCCCCGATAATTACAGACCAAATGCGTCGGCTAGAAAGTTTCCTCGAAGCCAACGAACGGTGCAGCCTCCGATCCCAAGCCCAATCCCATTCCACCTCTTTTCCATGGGTTTTCCCGCGGGCGGCTGTTAATTTGCTGGATTAGGCAGGAAAACGAACTGAGGCATCGCAAATCGGAGCAACTGGGGGGCAGGACAGGACGGAACTGCAGATGAGGAGGCAAGTGGAGCTGAGCTGAGCTAAGAGATGGGATGAAAACTAAACCGCAGCCCTTTTATGGCTCCGGGCGAGCCCTTTGTAGGTTTGCTGACGAAATGCGCCGATAACTTTTTTTATTTCGAAGCTCTAAAAATGAGACATTTCATATTACTTTTACGGCAGGAGCAACTGCCTCCGTATACGTCTTTGCCGCCCTCGCAGCCACCGCCTCGCCTCAGTGGGTTAAAAACAATTCGGCTGCCTCAAGTTTCGGTGGCCCGTTCCCCCTTTTGGGGTTACGCCACGGCCAGCGGACACACGAGCCAAGGGCTTGAGGAGAGGGGGGAGGGGGGGAGGGGGGGGGGGAGTGTCGGTAGCGGTGGCAGTGGCAGTGGCACACACTTAACGGCACTCAACGCATACAAAATTTCAAAATCATCAAAAAGTAGAAAAATACGCGTTTCATGCGCATTCGCGGCATTTATGAGCCCATCAACGTCGCTCATGGATGAAAGTAACGCGTTTTATGCGTCGTTTGGGTGCCTGCCAAATGTATCTTTTTATGTGGTTCGGCGGTGTTGCAAGCGCAGCTCTCGCTCATGACCACATGAGATATGGGGGAGGCAGGATTGGGCATGGCGTGGCGTGGCATGGGTTTTGGGGCAGCACACGGCATTGCCGTAAAAGAAAAGGAAACGCGGGCGGGAAAACCATCAAGTTCAAAGTTTTCGGCAACGTTTACGAGTCCTGCTGCCACCGGTAGCCAGTAAAAAGTGAAGGGAGGGCGGAAGGGCACATCCGCCCGCCGATCCGGACTGGATCCTATTGGCCGGATGAATACCACCTGGCAAGCGACCGGACCGACTAGGTGCCTGCTTAGTGCGTCCGCTAAGCATCCCTCCTCCAACGATATCCATATCCATATACCAATACTAATACCCATACCTCCATTTCCACTTCTGGTGGCGGGCAGGAGACGACCATCCCCGGGATCTCGTGGAACTAACAAACACTTTTATGCGCTATTAAAAATATTCTTTTTATAAGCCCTATAAAAGGAACGCAGCGAAATCAGCCGGCAATTTATTCGCAAAGCGCTTTCCGTTCACCCACACACCCACAAAACCACCCCACACACCCACTTGAATCGGCACAAAAAGCGTTCTCGAGAGAGACATTTTATGCGCACCTAAGTCATTTCGAACAATTTCGATTAAAAAACTCATCTAAACAATTTATGGCGCGGCGTAAAAATCAAATCAAAGCACCGTCGTCGGCAAAAGTGCAGCGTTCAGCGGGGTGGCTAACATTCACATTCAGTTTACAACTATGCGGGAAAAGCATAAATTTAGAAAATGGTATGGCCTCCACAGTCGTCTGTTGATTAGTTATTAAACGGTTTGTGTGCATCCGAATTGGGGGTAAAATCTTCAGATTCAGATAGATCGATTTGAGTCTGTCCAACCCCCAACCCCCAACCCCCAACCCCTAACCACCCACCTAGTCACGCGATATTTGGGGGCCTTCAGCCATTACAAAGTTTCTAAACTTTACGATTAAGTATAAAGAGGAAAGACACGCTCCTCGAGGAGCTGGCAGCAAGTTGAAACTGTGCGGGATATTAAAAAGTGCACGGAATAATGCTCCTTTTATGACCAAAGTGGCATCGGACGGACAAGGGGTGAATGGGGGTGCTTCAAATGTCAGCTGACATCTCAACCCAGCCACCCAGCACCCCGTCTCCCAACCTATAACCCCAACCACCCCCACCACCCCCCGGCGGGCTGGTTCAGGCTCATTTCGTTTTTAATTTCCGTAATTCCGTCAGCAGAAAAATTTTTGCAATATAAAAAGTAAATATCGAAATTTATAGACCTGCAGATGTGCTGGGTTGAGGCTGAGAGGGGATGGCGTTAGTGTTCGGGGTGTTCGGGCCTGGCTCCCGCCCCCGCCCCCCTCTCAGCCAAAGACGGAGGCTGAAGCGACATTAAAATGTTAAATAAAAACAGTAACAAAATACACACAAAAACAAACCGAAGACAGCGGCGGCCGAGAAGAATCCCATCAACCCCCTTTGGCAACTTACACGAAGAATTTAATGACAACACTAAAAAGTTTAAGCGTTATTATTTCTAGGGTAGTCAGCCCCACTCCCACTCCCAGTCCCACCACCCCCCGAAAATCAGCTCCAAGGATAAGAGCTTAGGCGGAGGGATGATGAATCCGGCTGGCTGGCTGGATGAATGGATGAATGAATGGCTGGAAAAAATACGACGGCTGTAAAATGGCGAATTCATGACCTGCAACTGCCGCCCGCTCCCGTTCCCCCCTCCCACCCTTCCACCCACCCATTTGTGTTGTGTGTGTGCATTCTAATGGCAACTAAAAACGAGCGGAGCTGAGCGCGATTGTAACGATTCGGTTATTACCATTATATATTGCCGAAACAGCGCGCGCTCTTCCATACTGCCACCCACCGCCCACTGCCCGCCACTCGCTGCTCCAACCCCATCCCGGCCAGAAACAAAGTCGAAACGCACATAACTCAATCTTCGACGTAGGTACGCAGAGCCACCCATCCAAATACCACCCCCCATCCCCCCCCCCCCATTTCCATCCCTCTTTTTATTGCTGATGGCAAGGCGAAGAAAACTCAGGGGACTGAGGAGGCGAGGCGAGGCGAGGTGAGGCGTGGCAAGGGGTAGGGGCGGTACTGCTCCTGCTGCAGTTTATGCGCTGCTGTTAAACTTACGGCAGTTTACCGCCGCAACAGGAACTTGAAACACAACCAACCAAGCACACACCCACCCACCCACAAACACCACCCACTAGCAAGCGGACCAGCGCATTCCACGGCTCGAAAACGAAACAATTTTTACAACTTTGTTGTTTGCCTGCGGCAGCATTCGCCATTTCTAGTTGGCCCGTAAAGTGAATGTAGTAATTTTTCAAAAATCTTTGTCTTTAATGGACCATTAAGCGCTCCTTCGGCCGCTGTCCCAGACCCAGAGCCAAACCCAAGCCGACTCCCAGCTGCTTTGGACTGACAACTTGGCTAGACTGAGTCCGCCCATCGTCAATATTGCGATTCGGTTGTAAAAAATGCGTTTTAATGCTTCAATAAAATAAAAAGTTTGCATTAAAAGCAAGGCGGACTGGAGCGCAGGCCATCTTCGACATCTTCGCCATCTTCGGGCGAAACAATTAGCGTAAAAAATAGACGATGCAGCTCACAAGCGCCGTGCTCCTGGACGAGCTAGTGCATCGCGCTCTTAGGATTCCTGGCTCTCAAGTTTCGCATGCCAAAAAGTTGATGTGAACTTTAGAAGCTCGCTTCCCGGCACTCAAGTGGGGCTATTGGTTGTGGGGCGACCGGTGCACATTGTGCATTTCCGAGCCGAAATTAATGTTTAATCTACAAAGTGGTAATATGCACCCCCCGTCTTTGCCGTCATCGGGCATGTGGAAAACTAGCGACATTGCATCAAAGAAACGAAAATATTTGCTGTGCGTGGGCCGCGAAAAAGCAACATAAAAATTGAAATCGGATAAGGCAAACAGTAGATTAAAAACCAGCCCTGCCATCGCGAGACTCCAGTTGCCAGTCGCCAGTAGCCAGTTACCAGCTCCCAGTTGCCAGTTCCCAGTCCACTCCAAACCTCGGGTATCGAGGACCCCGTCCGGGTGTCCTGGTAATACCAATGCCGTGTTTGGGAACGCTAATTGAAAGCCACTGCCACCTTTGCGCTTTGCAGCCAAAGACAAATATTGGATGGACCGCGGCTTTATGCATATTTAAAATCAATTAAGTCAATAAATAATAAGGACAACCTTAATGCGATTGCATATGAACGAAATGCGGCAAATGCCGCCTGTTTGCCTTGCCGCCGAGTGCAAATCTGGGCCGCACGATCAGGAGCAGGAGCAGATGGAGATGCACGTGGAGGTGCAGGTGGAGGTGTAGGTAGAGGTGCAGTTCAGTAACGGCGAGGTCAAGATTCGGGCCCGCATCCATAGGATTTGAACGCGACACGCCTGAAGAGCTCTCCGCCAGCCACTTGGAAGGCACTTGGCCGAAACAGGGAGCTATGCTGGCCAGGCTCTGCAGGTGCACTCAACGATGAGTTTCAAATTGTTGCCGCTTGTGTGCCGCCTGCAAAGTGTGCGCGATTGAAGGGGCGCACACAAAGCGCTCGCCGGAGCACGCCAGCCAATGCACTCGGCCACAAAATCTGGACACAAAGCCCCATCCCACGGCCACGTGGTCACATGGCCAAGTGGAGCAACTGAGCGGGGCCAGCGAGGCGAAATCAAATGAAACAATCGGCTAAACGAGCTCCTGCCCCAGTGATCCACCACGCCAAAAGAGGCGAAAAGAACCGGCTGGCTGACTGACTGGTTTACTGGGTGGCCAAGGAAAGGAGGAAAAGGAGCAGCAGGAGCAGCATGAGCAAAAGAAGCAAACGGAGCTGGCACTGCAAAAGAAGCACCATGCAAATGTGGTACACAAAAAGTGATTGCGCTGGTGGCAAAAGCCAAAAGCAATCAGACTGCGACGCCAGCCAGCAAAAAAGAATGCAACCGAGATGGCGAAAGACAAGCAACAAACACGACTCCACCACGCACCACCCATCGACTAGTGCCACATGCCACACACACACACACAGGCACACACACGAAGGCAATCAGAGAGTTTCATTCATGACGACCAACTCGAAGCCCCAGTCCGTTGTCCGTAGTCCGTAGTCCACAGTACTCAGTCCTCAATCCTCAGCCCCATCTCCAGTCGACAGCCGCATGTCCTTGCCGGGGCCACGGCCCACTTCCACTTCCAGTTGCTCATCCACTCCGCATTGACAGCCACATCTACAGCCACATCCACATTCACAGCCATATCCACATCCACATCCACGGCTGTGTGTGTGCATCTTTTTGCTTTCGTTTTAGAAAACTCACGGTTCGCACGACACTCGAACCCAGCCAGACCAGACCGATCACGCCAAAAAGAAACTGCAACGAATCAAGGACGAATTTTTTGACAGTTTTTTTGCTCCTCACACGGAGTGTGCCACATGTCCAATTCACCCATCCCCACCATCCCACCTCCGTTGCAAAACTCTTTCGGTTTGGCTTTGTTTTCCGCCGACTCGACCCGGTGCGGCTGCTGCTCTTGCTCCTTTTTGCGCACACGATGCACACGGCGATTCTTTGCCGTTTTTTGTGCCGAGCTCTGGCTGCTCGGTGCTCGGTGGTCGGTGCTCCGCCTGGCCAAAAAGAAAGCACTACGGAGGCGACCCAGATATCGGCACTTACACAAAGTGCAGCCGTCGGTGGGGTGCCCATTGAATACGCATTAGTGGAACCCGCTGACACAGCCGTGCTAAAAAGCAATGGGTGCCATAAGATGGGCTCAGCAGACGGACACTGGGACTCCTCGGCGCCGGAGGAGCAGCACTTTCAATCTGACTCGCCGGATCATGGCCTCATGCATAGGTGATGAGCAGGGGCAGCTGTGGCATGCAAACGAACATTCGCATTCGCATCGGCATCCGCATCCGTAGCGGATCTGTATCCGGATCCACGCTAAGCCGGGCAGAACAAAGGCGGCAAAGGGGTCGGGGGGAGCAGCAAACACAAATCCCGGTTTGTAAGCCAATTTGCACTTAGGCTTATCTAATGTCGTATCATTTGTATAATGCTCTGTTCGGCCTGATACTTGATGTCTACTGTATGTAGTCAATACTCTGCTCCCGATTCCGACTTCATGTCCGACCCCAAAGGAGCCAGCCACACCACACCCACCCACTTCTAGCACCACGCTCGAGTGAGTGGGCGTGTGTGGGAGTGTTTGGGAGTGTGTGGGCGTGTGCGCCTTATCCTGCGGGGTTCATTTCTAAGCTCATTTATGTTTATCACAAATGCGTGCCAAAGTGTGTCGTTATTCTTCCACCTCCACGCACACTTCCCCAACTTTCAGCCATCGCCGATGTTGTCAAACTTGTTGGCGTGCGCGAACAAAACCATTTCAAATATTCAAAAAAGCCACACACACTCGCACAAGACATCCCCACCCATCCAACAATCCACCCATCCACCCGGCAGACACAAGAAATGACAGTTGTGAGCTGTACTCAACTAGTCGGGACATGTACTGGCCATAGAAATTCATCTAACGGCTGTAACAGGTAATTGAACTTGGTTATATGGCCCTCGGAATGGCGTCGCGCTGCAAATGGAAATGTGGAAATGCTCTGGCATTCGCAGAGTTCGCGGGGTTCGCAATGTCGAAGGGTCGAAGGGTCGCGGAGTCGGGTAAATGGGAATGGAAATGGAATTGAATGACGCGCGCATCGTGTGCCAAATGTGACGTCCTGGGCTCAGGACGCAGAACGCAGAAGGCAGATCCCAGTATCCATCCAGTACCCATCCCTTCAGAGGCAGAAGCAATGCGTGCGAACTATATAATGCGGGCATAAAAAGGATTTGCACAAGGAGCATGTGTGCGTGGCGGCGGCAGGGGCAAGTCAAATCCAAGACTTCATGCTACATGAAAATTGCAAATTGTGTGCCATAGTTGGGGGGCGGATGCGGAAGGGCGGGGGCCAACTGTTGAACTGCTGAATAATTCATGGCCAACTGGAGATTTGTGCAGCAGCAGGATGATGTCTGCTAAGCGCGTTTGATGCCGATTTGTGGCACGCATAACTGTAAATCGCCCAAAAGCCTGCCACTGTTGGTGCTTAGATGGCAATCGTGGGGGCGTGGGGCATTGATTAACTCTATGTGTTCTATGTGGGAACTGTGCCACATCAACGTGCAACCCAACCACCGAGCCACCAAACAACACCAAACAACCGAACAAGCGAACCGAACACAGCAGATCAAAACAAACGGAAAGAAGCGAAGACAACAAGAGCACGACAATGCAGCTGTCGCAAAAACAATGACTGCACTTGCACTTGCTCCTTTTGCTTGCCGCGAACACAAAACACAGACCTGCCACTACCACCGCCCGTCGGTTGAGGAATGCGCGGACACTGGCTGTCGACACTGGGCGCCTGGTGGCCAAGTGCCCACTCGCATGTGGACTGGCATGCGGGTCGCCGGGTGGGGGCATGCCGCCGTGCCGACTTTGGCTTGGTCTTGTTGCCTGCCATGACTGTGTTAGGACTTCTTTCTTTTGTTGGCCCAGCCGGCAGCATCGGGCGCCAACAGGTGGCAGCTACTTCTGGACACATGCAGGCAGCATAACCACAGACCACGACCGCATCCACATCCACACCCATATTCACATTCAGAGTCGCGACCCACCCATATCCCATTACCCACACAGGCTGAAGGACGTTCGGCGTGGTGGCACGCTTTTTTATCCTTTGATTTCCATTCCATTCCTTTCCTTTCCTTTTGGCGTGCAACTTTTTGTGTGCACTCTGCCTGCTTCTTTTGCCAGCTGCCTCTGCGCGCTTTCCGCTGTTTCTTTTAATAGGACTCAACCAACCCCACGGTCCCCAATACCACCCACCCAGAGGCATCGCATGGAGAGCACACTGTGCGGGTCGAGAGACCCCGTGCTGGCCAAGGCGACCTACTTGCTGTTCGCCAGTACCCAGACCGTCTTGGTTGATTTAAAAGTATAAAGTATTTATTGTAGTTGTAGGTACTAGCTATAGGTTCTATGTTGGAAAAATCGTAATACGGGAATTTCGTGGGCCTCGTTGTGTTTCTACACGGCGTTGCGGAAGCCAGCGATGTCGGTCAGCTCTAGTGGCTTCCACTGGATGTCGACATGCTTGTGGATCCGCTCCTCCTCGTCGCAGCCTCCCGTGCAGTTGGACGTCTTAATATTATCAGCTGGGTCTGTGGTCGAGTCATAGGTCATAGGTCAGGGTACTGGGTATACTGGGGAGGGCAAAATATGCTTATCGAAGTCAGACTTACCGAATTTGTGGTCGTGGTCCTGGTCGCACGACTTCGGGCAGAAGACTATCTTCAGGTCGATGGGCTCGTACACCTTAACGATGAGCTGCGGCACCTTCTCCGTGGAGTGGTCCTCGGGACTGGACACTAGTGGATTGATCGAACGGTTAGCGTGGCTCACTGGGTTGCTTGGCGCTCGAGCGGCAATGGAGGAGATGGGTGTGAGGTGGACGGTTTGGTTGCGCGCCGCCAGCAACCAGGGCCTGCTGTTCACCGACAGCACTTCCTGGCGCACCGCGACGGGCACAGTTGTTGCTGGTGGCGCTGATTCTGGAGTGGTCTGTGTGACTATTTCTAATGTACTCTGTGTGGCTTCGCCTGTTCGATGCTTTTGGGTTGCTTGTGTCGCTGGTGTTTCTGTAGATGTCGATGGTGGTGTTTGAGAAGATGATTCTGTTTGTGGTTCTCTGCTTCGTATCGTTGTTTGACTGACTGATGCGATTGGTTTCGCATCAGATGTGTGTGGTACGGTTGGTCCTGAAGGAAGCTCCCCAAGGTTGTCGGCAAGTCTTCGGCTTAGAGCCTCAGCAACTACAATTGATGCGCGATTGGGAGGACTTTCAGTGGGAATCTGACTATTCCTGCTTACAAATCTCCTAAACTGCAGCCCGTCGGATGTGGCTTTCACATCCACTTCGTTTTCCTCACTTCTAGTTGCTAATATATTGAGCATCGCCTGCCTAAGAAGCTGCTCGGATGGAGGTGCGACATGTCGCTTGGCGGTGGCTGCTGGTTGCTTCTCGGCTATTAAGACTTCGACGCGCTTTTTTTTCTCAGCATCAGAAGAACCAGCGTGTTCGTCTTCCATGTAGTCATCGTCCTCAGCATAGTATTCCGCACTCTGATCTGTCAAACTTTTCTGCCGACTAAGTGCCTCTGGACTTGAGTGCTTACTGGCAGTCAGACTTGACCTTGCGGACAAACTTGTGACCGAAGAAGTGCTCTCGCTTGTGGTGGACACAGGACTTGTACTGCTGCTTGTTGTCTGAGGGGCACCTGTGGTGGTGGAAGTGCTCGTAGCCGGCATTGGCTTCTTCGATTCTGTTCGTTCTATTCGAGTAAGGCGCTGCTTTAGGAGGCTGAGCAGGAAGTTCTTCCTGGCCTCCAGGCTGGTGGCTACACCGCTCGGAATGTCATTCGCGTCGTTGACATAGTCAGAGCCCCCGGAACTATCGTATTCTAGGTCGCCAGTTGTCGTCTCAATCGGCTGGGATGTAGTGGAGGGAGTTGTCTTGGTCGGACTTGGCGAGGAAGATGTTTTTTGTGGCTCCCGCTCAGTGGTTGTAGACGGAGCAGCAGGGAGCACTGCGGCCTCAGTGGTGCTGGACATAGCCTTTGGCTGTACTTTGTCTAGTACTTCGTTGTCCTCGTCCGCGTACTGTTCCGATGTCTCACTATCGTAGTACTCGGAGTCCTCCGGCTCCTTAGTGGTGTTGTGCGTAACGAGTGTCTTGGGCGGGATAGAGCGCTTCTGTGTGGAGGCTAGCTGCTGGATGGAAAGCCGTAGGGAGTGGGCGATAAAGGGCTTAGAGGTGGCTAGGTTATGCCTGGCCATCTGGGCAATGGTCACTCCCCGCGAGCGCTGGCTGGAAGAAGGCTGACTGGATGGTCGCTGAGTAGGAGCATGCTCCCTGCTCGGCGGCGTCGTGGAGATTATGTGGAACAGTTTTTGCAGTAGATGGGCCGCCGCCAACGTGGACATGGTTGGTGCCTTCGCTGTCGTTGCCTGCCCTGATTCCGCCTCAGCGAAAGACGGTGCATCATCCATGTAGTCCGGCACTTCCTGCCCGCTTAAAGTGTTCCTACTTCCGGTTAATGCAGTGTGGGTTTGTGTGTGGGTGAGTTCTTCTTGTTTCTGTGGTGATTGTAGTTCAAGTAGATTCACTTGTTGGAGTTCTTGTGTGCATGCAGGATTTGTGTTCTTATCTGTAAGGCAAGTGTCATGATTAGGTGTTCAGTGCTGCTTGTGTGGTGGAGGAGCATTTAAAATGGATTAATGGATCCTTATGGGCAGAAGACTTACCTGAGGTGGAGTCGGGATCGGGACATGGCGGTCGCGTGACAGTGGTCAAATCAGTCGAGGAAGTGGAGTTTTGCGGGGTAGTGGTAGTTGGAATCCTCGTGGTTCCGATACTTGTAGTTGATGTCGTAACTGATGTCGGTTGCCGAGTTGTAGTGGTCGACTTTTGTGTGCTTGTACTTGGTTTTGGTGTGGTTATGGTTACCGTGGATGTTTTCGAAGTGGACGTTGTTGGATTTTGAGTAGAAACGATCACTGTTGTTGCCTTCGAAGTCGTACTTGTTGTAGGTATAGGCGTAGTACTTTCTGACTTTTGAGTCGACGTAGATTCCGTAGTGGATTTCGAAATGGTGGTTGTTGTAAGTCGAGTAGTGGCTGTCACTGAAGTTGTCGTTGGGGTCGTTGTTATCAATGGTTTGGGAGTTGTTGTTGGTTCTTCCGTGCTTAGTGTAGTCAACGGGGAACTTTCCGTGGCTTTTTCAGTGGTAATAGTAACCGTGGATACTTTTTGAGTAGAAGTTGTTGGTTCCTGAGTAGAAGTTTTCAACGTAGTTGGCTTTGGAGTCGTCGTTGTTATTTCTTGGGTCGTTTTAGTCGGTTCGGATGTAGTACTTGTTGCTTTGTGAGTGGAGCTGGTTAACGCAGATGTTTTCACAGAGTTCGTGGTAGGATTTTCGGTACTTTTTTCGGTAGTAGGCTTGGGAGAACTAATCGTTGTCTTTTCGGAGCTTGTTGCAACTGTTGATGTTTTCGGAGTAGTTGTACTAAGTTTTGGAGTCGTCGTAGATTTTTCGGTACTAGTCGGTTCTGGATTATTACTTGTTGTTTTCCTAGTAAATCTGGTTGTTGAGGTGTTCTGTATAGGTGTTGTCTCTTTTTGTGTAGTGATTGTTACTATAGTGGTGTTTGGAGCCGTCGATGTCGTGTTCTGAGTCGTTGTTGTAGGTTTAGGACTACTAGTTATTGGCTTTTCTGTGGTCGTTGTTGTTGTTGAGATTTTCGGAGTAACCGTACGAGTCGTCGTTTTTGTTGGTTGAGGTAAAGTTGTTTTTGGGGTTTGAGTGGACGTACTTTCCGTGGAGGATCTCAAGGAGGTCGTTGTTGTTATTTGAGTAGTGGCTGTGACTGTAGTTGTCGTTGGTGTCGTTCTTGTTGAAGGTTTGGGAGTGGTAATTGGTTTTACCGTACTGCTTGTAGGCTTAGGCGAACTTTCTGTGGATTTCTTAGTGGTAGTAGAAACTGTTGATGTTTTCTCAGTAGTCGTTTTTGGATTCTCAGTAGAAGTTGATGCTGCAGTAGATTTGTGAGTAGTCGTTGTTGTTTTCTGGGTTGTTGTGGAAAGTTTAGAAGTGGTAGAAGTTGGGATCTCCGTACTCTTTGTAGTTTTGGGAGAAGTTGTTGTTTTTTTGGTAGTAGTAGAAGCTGTTGACGTTTTCCGAGCAGTCGTATTCGGTCTGTGGGTTGTAACTTTTACCCTAGTTGTTGTGGAAGGTGTTGTCGAAGTTGTTGTTTTTTTGGTAGTAGTAGAAGCTGTTGACGTTTTCCGAGCAGTCGTATTCGGTCTGTGGGTTGTAACTTTTACCGTAGTTGTTGTGGAAGGTGTTGTCGTCGTTTTCGGAGAAAGCGTTGTAGATCTTATTGTTGTTTTCGTATCTGGTGAGGTGTTGTGAGTAGTCGTACTGCGTTTTTGAGTCGTTGTTGTCACTACAGTAGTCCTTGGCTTTTCGGTAGCCGGTGAGGTTTTTTCATTAACAGTTGTTGGTCTTTTAGTAGTAGTGGTTTTAGCGGTCGTTGTGCTATGCTGTTCGGTACTTGAAATTTTTGGCGTTGCCGTAGTTGTGCTTGGTTTGGGAGTTTTTTTTGGTGTTGGAATGGTAGGGCATGTAAGCACCACTGGTTTAGTCGTAGTTGTGGTAGTCGCAGGTGTAGAAGTTGTAGGGAGAATGACAATATTTTGCGAAAGGTGCAAGCCCTTTAAAGGTGATTTGATTTCCGGAGCCTCCGTGACATCGTTTTTGGCTGTACCATAGGTGTATTTTTTGTATTGATATTTGTTGGTATCATTTAAAGGTTCACGAGTGGTAGTTGTAGTCGCTGGCGTTTCGGGCTGGATGACAATGTTCTCCGAGAGCTTAAGCTTGCGCGGAACGCCCTCTTCCTTAAGCTCTAGGTTTTCTGCAGCCGTTTCCTTACCGCGATGGTGCGATGAATACTCATATGAGGGATACGATGGATAGGCGGGGTATTTATGATAGGCATTGGAAGGTTCCGAAGTAGTTGAGGTGCTTGTTTGCAAAACCACTACATTCAATGAAGGTTTTTCAAAGCCCTGCGCCGCCACCTGAAGCTTTTCCGACTTAAGGGCAGGCTGCTGGTCCCTGGCTCCCGTATCGTAGTCGTCCTCCTCATAGAGTGACGGTGCAGCTGGATAGGGTGGATAGTAGGGCTGTGGAACGTAGGGTACCTGCACGGGTCCCGGAACAAAGTCAAAGCAGTCGACTTCACTGCGGGGACGACACAGCTTCCGCTCGAGATCAAAGCTATTGCTGCCGGGGCATTTAAATCGCGTCTGCAGATAGGTGCCACTTTCCTGCAATCGACACGTGTAGTAGAGGGCGCAGTCCGTCGGGGAGCGGAACGTGCCCTCCTCGGCGCACTCGGGAAACTTGAGCTCGCAGTTCTGAGGGATATAGCTGCCACTGTCCGATATCTCCGTCGAGGGGCACTGGTCGCCTGGCAAGCACTTGCGCTCCACCGGGGAGAAAATGGTGCCCGCCGGGCAGGCGAAAAGCCAAGGCTGCGTCCGGTTCTTGTCGCACCTATAGTACACCTTGCAGTCGTGGGGATGTGGGAAGCGGCCCTCCTTCTGGCACTGCGGCGGCCTGTGGTCCGGTCTGTGCTGTGGAACGTGTTGCACGCAGCGCCCGCTGCTGGCGTTGAAGCTCTGGGGAACGGGAAAGCGAGTTGAGTGGCTGGCGAAGCAGGGCAAGCGGTCGTCTAGGACTCACCTCAAGGCCGCGACATTTGCTGAAGATTACACAGTCGGGCTTACAGACGTAGTAATACTGCTGTTGGTCGGGATGCGGCTTGATGCCAATGTAGTTGCGCGAGCAGCGATTATTCTACGATTGGAAATATAGAAACAGGTGTTAAAAAGCTTAATAATTAGAGCTAACTACAAATTACTGGTTAGGCAAGAAATCTCTACCCATATATATATATTATTAAATTCAGATTCCAATTTTGCCAGTTTCTACTCACGTAATCGAAGCGCACAGGGAATCCACCGCCGGGATAGCTCTTGAAGACGCCAAAAACGTTGTCGTAATAAGGCTGGTAAACGGGTGGTGGCGCCTGGTAGCCATAGCCGTAGGGTGGGTAAGCATAGGGCGGCTGTCCATAGTATCCGGTGGGCAGCACCGGTGGATATGCGCTTGGTAGTTGCCGCACCGAGCGACTGGTGGCCGTGGAGAGCACGGACAGCAGGCCCAGCAGTGTCGACCAAAGGCAGTGCGTCATGGTGGCACTCTACTTCAGATGACTTGATACTTGACTGGAACTAGTTTGTCCCCGTAATCCTGGGCTCATCTGATGGAGTTGACTCTTAAGGGCTGGTATCCTTAGTGTGCCTGCTTTTCGTGGAACCTTGGTTGCGACCGCGGTCAGCTCTGGAGTGGCAGTGGTGTCTTGAAGCAGGGCAGACGCGCTTAAAAGGTCGCTGGGTGCGCTCGCTTCCGAGAATGTTGCATAACTCGAATGCCAATTGAGCGCCGCGTGATTTAAGTACGAAGATCTTGGGTTCCCTCTAAAGAGACCACAACAAATCTTGGCTAACGGTGCAGCGGCTAGAATGCAGAAGGCAGAGCGCAGAGCACTCTCCCCACGTGACCGCGGACCGGAAGAGAGTCTCCGCCGGGGAGCGCGGGCCACCGTATCACGGCCGTGCCCGCCGTAAGATGCATGACTAAATGGAGTTGAGGGTGACGGAGAGCAACGTGAGCTACTTCCGCACCGGAGATGCTTTCCAGCTTCAGTTTCCATCTGGATGAGTAATCTCCGGATCTGCGATCGTCCATCCGTGATCCGCAGCTGCCTTAGACGTGATCAGTGGATGTGGCCAGAGCGAACCCAATTCCTGTAACGATAGAGGGACTGCATTGAGATAGTATTCTAACTTTTGATCGATTGGGGGCGAGCAATTCGGAACCAAGGTCATGTAACCAAAAAACACATTCGGCATTTTTGTCTCTTGACGATTCTTACACGTACGCCGCGTCGCGCGGGCGGGAATTACGCATCCAAAAATTTAAAATTCGTGGCTTGCTGGTGCGTCATTCAACACGTTCGACGCTTTGGGCGGAAAGACACGAATCGCCTACCGTGCCAAAAAAAGAGCCTAAGACCCAATATCGGGCACGTTTCCCGCAATTAGGAGACGGGAACAACGGATTCGTTGAATACCTAATTGCAATACTCGTTCTGCAATATGTCTCCCTTAGTATGAAATGAAACAATTAAATCAGAATAATGCCAATCATTCATACATATACTCCCACGATCGAAGTTCATAATCACAACGTGGTGTTCTAAAGTTTGTAAACATTTTTGTCTGCTGTCTTATACCAATCGAATTAACACTACTCTGATCCGATCGATTTGTGCTTATATACATATATATATGCACTTTGGAATCAGTTGGGTCATATGGAAAAACAGAGATGACAGGGCATGCGTGCGTTCATAGCTTCCCTTCGAACATGATTTTTTAGTAAGTTCGAATTGTCTTCATCAGAAGAGTTATTCTGATCCGGACGTGTTGTACTTCCGGCTCTGAGCCCAAGATAAATAATACTGTCCACACCTGCTGATATCACCTGGGCTGAGCTCCGCAAGAAAACTCCCTATCTGGAGCACATGGCTGTCTGGGCATTCAGGCTACGTGATAATCAATGGGGCGCAGGCCCCAAGATTGGCTTTAGAATGACTGAAGCCAGAGCTATCAGCAGGTCATCGGCTGTTGGACAAGCTCGACATTAGTCGAGATCTCTTTGGAATTCTTTGCATTTGAACACGTCTCGAGCAGATACAGTGATACAGATGAGTGGCCGCTTTGATGTAGAAAGAGCTCTGCTAAGCATAGAGATCTGCAGATATTGCAACGCCAGGTAGAATGAGAGATATAGTAGAGCGGTTCGTAAAAAGAAAGCGATGGAATGTGCCGAAGAAATGTGGCCGATTGCATGCTCGAGAATCTTCTCGTGACGTAAAAGAGAGTACTAATAAGCTCCATTGATGCATTTTTCCGCGATCATAAAGTTCCATTAATTGTATGTCTTTATGCCTCATACAAGGTGCCAGCTTTAAGTAGCTGTTACATTCGCGAATAGTCATGCTGTCAGCCAAATGCTCGCGATGGAATTGGTGGAAGAATGCCAGCAGAAGGGAACAAGAAGCCCCATTGATGATCGTTTTGCACCGAGTGCCGGCTCTTCTACGCCGAAATGCAGCTGAAGCCGGCAAAAAGCAGAGGCGAAGAAAGTCTCCACCTCTCCACTTGGTTTGGAGCAACACTAGATTTCGGAATATTCATTCTTTCGGCTGAATATCGCCAGATGGGTTCTGTGCTCTACTACCGATCGCGTAAGCCGAGACACATACCCTCTGGAAAAGCTTTTGCTCCTACACAGACTGAAAAAAAGCTTGAGCCGCTGGGCAGAGATCCTGGAGGGGGGCATCCTGGAGGCCGCGTCTTCTCTTACGTGCCCAACTATTCGCAAAGAGCGTCGTGCCACAGAGAAGCCCTCCTACTGTCACCCATCCAGGAATTGGAAGGAAACTCAGCCAGTAACAGAAGAGAAATAGTTAAGAAAAGTTTGAGCACGTAAGGTAGCAGCCAAAAAGACGAAAAATTGTTTCCGGTACCGGGGGGAGGAGGGAGAAAGTGGGGAAAATCCGGCGAGAAGACCAATATAAACAGTAGCACTTAAAGCAGAGCAGAGGCAGCGCTGCCAAGGCACGGCTCGCATCGGAGGAAGAAAAAAAACTGAGGCAAAAGAGAGTAAAAAATGGCAAAGAAAACGAAACGAAAAGAGCCTGGCTTGCATGGGTATTGGTGCTGGTATTGGTATTGGCGCCGCTTTCGCTGCAGCGTCGCCGTCAACTGCGGCGCTGGCGTCATCGTGTGGGTGTGTGTGTGTGTGTGCGGCTGTATGTGTGAGTGAGTGCGTAAGGCTCTCTCCACGCCTCCATGTCCCCATGTGGCCAAGACTTTCACTCTCGTTCGGCCATCGTCGTTTTTCCTTCAACTAGCGCCGTCGCCGCCGGCAGCGACGTCAGGTTTTTCTTTTCTTCTCCTGTCGTGAAGCAGCAGAAAAAGCGACGGGGATGTGGGGGTTGGGTGATTGGGTGGCTGTGAGTGGTGGGCCCACCAAGAAGTGCCACCAGGCAAGCGCTAGAAAAAAGCATGCGAAAGTGCGCCAACTGATAAATTTGCACGGCTAACGGCGAGCTGAGAAAAATCGGGCAACGGTTTCAAGGCTGCTGCTTCAAGGCCCAGGTAACAGGTAAGTGGTCGGGGTGGCGACCTTGAGCGCCCGGCCTGGACTCGACTGATGGCCAGACGTCAATCTCGGAATGGTGGCACAGCGGAGCCCGATCTAATTACACTAACAGCTGTGGCGGCAGTGAACCACCTGTAGGCCTGTGTCCGTCCAGCGGAGGGTGGTGTCCCACATGGGCCGAGATTAGGCATGGCGAGGAGTGTGGCGTGGGCGGTGGATGGAAGCACACACACACATATACATACATTCTCCCAGCCGCAGTCTCTCTCGGGTTTTATTCCACTGCTGTTGTGTCTCTAGCAGAAGGATTTTCTCGCGTTTAGCTTTCTCTTTTGCTTCTTGCGAAAAGCTGTTTTCAACAGGTTGCAACACGCTTCGTCTGTGTGTGTGGGTGTGCGCGTGTGTGTGCAAGGGGAGTGAGATGTCCTTGTGCGAGCCGTGCTCTGAGGCTACTTCACGGGACTATGCCGTGTGACCTTCAGTGGCGGGCTAAGGCTAAGCGCTGCCATGGCAGCAGTCAAGCCCCAGACTCCGACTCCTCTCTTTTGTGGCTGTAATCCTGGCAACCAGACATGTGATAGTGTGTGTGTGTGTCCAAGTCCGAGATGTGAATGTCCCCGTCGCTGTCACGTTAGACCACGCCACGCTACTCAGCTGTCCGCCTGTTGAGCATGTGCCAGGCCCAAGGCGCTCCCAGGATCGAAATAGAACCGCTCAGATAGCGTCGCAACGATAGCGTGTCCTGATTTATGGGCTATGAGCCCAATCGGTCGGTGCGGCCAAAGCAGCGACGACCGTCAGTTGATGTGTTAATCGCCAAGCAGGGCGCAGTCCGAGTTGGTCCGGATCCTGCCGAGAGGGCCCACTGTAAACCTGTTAGCGACCTGACCAGCGACTGCATTCCCCATACCGGCGAGAAGTGCATGGGCAGTCGGGCAGGATTTGAAAAAGCAACGCATTAGCAGAGACACGTCAAGCGAGCCAGAAACTGGGCCCAAAAGCGAAACCGAAGCCGCAGAGATCTGAAAACCGAAATCTGAAATGGGGGGCAGGGCGGGTGCGTAGGGCCAGTATTGAATTGCAGCGACCTACATAGAAATCAGCAGGCACTGAAGCCGCAGTCGGCCGGGGCTGCGTGCTCGAGCTGGGCCATAAGTGCACTTTGGGATCGAGATTCGAGCCGCTTTCCCGCTGCCCCTCGACCGCTGCACATGTGCCTGCAACGTGGCCGGAGGAGCCTTGGGCCTGGACACAAATGTTACGCTCGACGCGGAACTAACAAAACTCGTTCCGCGGACCATTCGCTCTCCTTGATTTGGCAAACCGGTTGCTTTTGAGATCAGAGGAGTGCGTGGCTAGCATTTGATTAAAGTCCCAGTCACCGAAATTAAGCGAGTGAGAGAGAGAGAAAGAGACGAAACAACCGAAGGGGAAAGCGCTGCAAGAAGCCCCCCGGTGACCACCTTGGGGAATTTGGCAACAGGCAAAGTTTTCTACTCGAAAATCAAATTAAGTTCCCCTGCCCAAGCGGCAAAATTGACTGAGAAATTGCTCTCAAAACAACCATGCACAGCAACCCACACACACGCACACGTCCAATAATACGGCCACTGAGCCAAGGACCCAAGTCCTTGGTCTTTGGTCCTTGTGTGTGCTTTACTTTGCCAGCACCCTTGAGTGTTTATCATGTAAAACACCAAGAAAACATGTCAAACATGCCAAATATGCATGACCTACAAATTATGCGAATGCGACACCCCGCACAAGCACAAGCACACGCACCCAGTCGCAGGTCAGGGGATAACCAGAAATCTGGGATTACTCGACGCAGAGACAACAGTGAGTCGACGTGGTCCCCGACTCCTGAACTGTCGCCGCCACACCAGTGCCCGGCACAACCCTCACCAAATCACCAATTCACCAAATCAGGGTGAAGTCAAGATGCCCGGCAAGAATGAAGGGACGCTTCCCCTTGTCCACCTCCACCTCCATATCCACTTCCGCATCCGCCAAGGATGGGCCAAGGACCCAAATACAGACCCAGGCATAGCACAGGGCAAGACATCTTGACCCGACCCGGCGCGTGTGAATCACTTTGCGGTCGAGTGTGCGTGCGTGTGTGCTGAGTATCCTGGATATCCTGAATATCCTGAAAACACCGAATGTCCTGGGGCCATATGCGGGCATTTAAATTAAGCAATAACACCGCACGGGAGGGCGAACAAGTTTATTTAATAAGTCTGAGCCATCTTGGCTGGCCGAATCAAGCCCACGAGCCTCAGACGAACGAAGCCACGTCAAAGGAAGTCATAATTGCAAATTACACACATAATCACGAGAAGTCTAGAAGTCGGAACGTGGAGTGAAATACAACCGCACACAATCGGCCCAAAAGGGTGTAGCGTGGGTGGGTGGCGCACTTAAGCCGCTTTCCCTTCCCCGTGTCCTTGCCCCATAAATTTATTAGAAATTCAAGAGTGAAACTCTCGGATTTCTACACACTCCACTCGACTCGACTCGCCTCCACTCGTCCAGGCGCAGCACGTCCTCTATTGACTGACCCACAAATGTGTTTAGCTTGTGGTACCAGGGGATGTCTGCCCAAGAGATGAGGGGACGAGCTGGAATGGGATGGGATGGGACCGCCTTGAGACACTCGGGCACAGGCGTGCTGCGTCAAACGATTTCACTCTCGAGCAACTTTACCAGCTCGCTTTTGGGCGGCCAAGTGCCAAGTGCCCCCTCACCCAAGGCACCGTGTGAATTAATTAGCAAGGACTCCTCCAGGTCTTCCGTCCTCCCACAGCACACCACTGTTTCTGCCCCCATCCCAAGGAGGCGGAAATTAACCCTAAAATGATTTGAACACTTTTATGCCACTTTTGCGCCCCTGTCCCAATGCCACATGAGTGAGCATAAGGTCAGGCCCACACTGCTCACTGCTCGTTCCTCACAGCTCACTCCTCAGCCTCAAGCCCGCCCCGGGTCCAAGTTTTATGCGGTGTCCGGTTGCCGTTTACCGAACAAGAACCGGAAGCCAAGTCAAACGAAGGCGGCTGTCCGCAAATTAGCATGATATGCGTGCGTGCGTGTGTGTGTGTGTGTGCCAGCTATTGGATGGGAATGGGGATGGGGATGGGAAGCGGCCGGGAAAGGAAGGGCTCTGGAGTGGGCAGCGATTAGGGCCATCAAAGGATTAGACGGGTAAGGGTCCCGGGACTGAGACACACACAGTGGAACGAGGAAGGAGGGGTGACTTTGCCGGGGTCAGAGGTTGAAAAGTTCTGACACGCAATTACCCGATCCGAGCCAAGCCGATCCGATCCAATCCAGCACTCATGTGTGGGACAGGCGTAGCCCCATTCCACCCTATGCCATCCCATCCCGGGGGTTGTTAATGCCGTTTTAAGTGATTTTATGACGAATTTGTGCCCTAAAACTCTAAACGATAGCTCATTTGCACACACGCACACTGAGCATATCAACAACTTCATCATCATTAGCATTAGCATTAGCACGCAGCAGTTATGCTCTTGTGTTAGCCCTAACTTTGGGCTATGGTTTCGGGTTCGTCCGCTTTACCCCTGTAGTGTGCTTGCGGGTTCGAGGCGAAAGTTTTTAGTGTGAAAATTTCACAGCCATTTTATAGGCGTACTCAAGTGGTTTGCCTCTTGGCGGCACTTCTAAAACATGCCGCCACTCCTTGCTGCTCTATTAGACACACACACACACACAGGCGCACTCTGGCACATGTGGGAGAGTGTTGATTTTTGCGGCATTTAAGCCTTTTTGAACTTTGAACTTGTCGGATGGCTGGCTGGTGGGATAATGGGTTGGTGGTTTGCCCGCTTACTGGGATTGGTGCGCTCGTTCGCTGGTAGTTTTGTGAATTGTTTTACCAGCTTGCTGCCATTTGTTGCTTGTTTATTTTACGGGCCTGTGGTTTAGATTTCGGTTCTGCCTTTTGCCAGTCGTGTGGTAGTGTGACGAATCATTTAATGCCGTAATCCCTTGCTCCTAGTCTGCGTTTAGTCGTCGTGAGTATCTCGCCAACTGCTCATTCTAGATGGCCTGGAATGGGTCGGAAATGGGGTTTTGTGGCTGGCGGCTTCGGTGCCTGAGTGCGTCTAAATTGGCGGTTAACCAGAAGCGTGATTGATAATAAACTGCGGATTAGTTCTAAGGCAGTTCTGTTAGTTTCATTTTCCCTCTTGGAGGGTGGTGGGGGAGGGGTGTGAGCAATGCTACATGGGTTACCTTCAAAGAGATCTCATCGAAGCGGCTTGTATATTCTGGAGAAAAACCACAGTGACTGTAGTTCTTTTTCAGACAGCTAATGACACAACCCCCGACGCTCATAGAAGATTGACGAGCTGAGCTTCGGAGCAAAGCGAGGATGAGCAATGAGTACATTGATCCCGGGTGTCTTTATTCTGGCGGAGATTGTTCCACACGAGTGTGTGCGAGTGAATGAGTGATCTTTCCCTCCAAGCAAGCACGTGTATGTGTGTGTGTGTGCGTCATAAATAAGTTAAGCTAACAATCCCCATCCCCATCCCCATCCCAGTCCCCATCCCTTCCCCGTTCGACTGCGAATCAGAGTCAGTTTCCGTGTCCCAGCTCCTTCACTTGTACAGTCTTTCAAAGCTGCCAAACTAGGGTCTTCTGCTCTTCCACTGAGCCACCGCACCGAGTCGTGGGTAGGGCGGCACCGAGGGCAACGAGGGGAGCATTTTTGGCAATACATTTTTGGCAAATTTACCCAGCCGCAGCAGCGAACGACCAACGATCGTCGACCGTTTCGTCCCTCTCGCTCTCTCCTTCGGACACTGTAGTTTGAAATGTGCACGTACTCACACACACACACACACACACAACGAAGCAGGAAAATAAATTGAAAAAAAAGTTAAAAAGCTGACAAGGCAGCGGCAGCGAAGCCTCTCCCTGCGAGCTACTTCCTAAATTTGTGTGCGCTGTGCTGTGTTGCCCTCGCTAGGTCGCTGAGCTGCGATCGTTATATATGCACTATATTGAGTTTAAGTTATGTGTGTGTGTGTGTGTGCGTATGAACGATCGCTCGGCATGCTGGTGTGCGTTGAGAAACCTCAAAAAAGTTGCATTGAAGCCGTTAACCTCGGCAGCGCGTTCGCCGCCCGAGTTTGTTTTTGGAAATTATAAATGCCCTGCTGCGCTCTGTCCCTGCCCCTCCCGTCCCCCCTTGACAATCCACAAGCCCCTCTGTCAAGGGGGAAGACAGATAGAGTCAAGTCATTTGCCAAAAAAAAAATTGTTTCCTTGGCTGCACGGGGCTGCAAACTACAAACACATGTGAGGATAAGAGTTTGGTGGTGGTGGTGGTGGTAGTGGTTCTTCTGGTGCGATGTTTGTGCGATCGTGAGTGGCACTAAAAATTACACAAAAATTACGCAAAATGAAACAGCAGAGCTGCACTAAATCGAAAATACAAAAAAGCAGAAGGGGAGGGGTGGGGAGGGGAGAGCGCTGTTCAGTTCAGCTCAGCACAGTACAGCACACAAACCCAAACTCGTTCGGGAAAGAAGATTTGTGAGTTTGCAATTTTTGGCACACACAAACGGGTTTCCATTCCATTCGATTCGATGCGATTCAATTCGTTTTGTTTCGTTTTGTTTCGCTCCGTTCCGTTCCGTTCCGTTCCGTTTCTCCTCTTGTGGCTTCGTTTTCGGGATTGCATGCATGCATGCATGGAACTCCGCCTCCCTGCACCACTGGCATTGTTGAGCAATTTGCGCACAGCTTTCTATGGCAATGGCATAATGGCAATGGCAGTGCAAGTAGCTCGGCATGGGGCAGTATCTACGGATGCGGGGCTAACGGGGCGACCGGGTGGAGCCCGGCGATCCAAGATGCCTGCCCTTAAATCATGTAAGATCGATGGGGAGCGAGCGTGCATTCTTCTTCAGGTTTTGCACTTTGTGTCTCGCATTTCGTATTTTGTATTTCGTATTTTGTATTTTGTATTTTGTATTTTGTATTTTGTATTTTGTATTTTGTATTTTGTATTTTGTGGCTGCTGGGAGTCCGTAGAAAGTTTTTGTGCTTTGTGCGCCGATCAAAGGGCAGGGGCATCGTGAGATTGGGATTTGCCGACGATTTCTCTTTTTGGGGCCTCGACATCTTCTGCTTCTGCTTCTTCCTCGGGAAGACTGGCTGGCATGGAAGAGTGCAGGAGGAATGCCTGCGATCTGTCCACCTAGACGGACATGTACGTATGTTCATGTTTCTAGGCACTTGCTGAGCACTCAGCTCCAGTGGCAATTGCAGTGGCAGTTGCATTTCACCTGCCTAACGGAATCAATTAAAATCGTTTATGCTAATTTTTTGTGGCCCCAGCATTTTTCATTAAGAGCTGGGTAAACATGTTTAAAAAACACACACAAAAAAAGAAAAAAATAAATACATATTTATATGTATGTTTATATATATGTATGTATGTATATATATTAAATATAAATTGACGCAACCACGAAAAAGAGAGCAGATTGGACTGGGCGTGGGCGTGGGTGTGGGCGTGGCTGACATGCCATGTGAGGAGCTTTGTCCATCGCCCACCCGAGCACCCGACCACTTGCCCCAACTCCAAAATCTCACCTCCCAGAGCCACACCTACTCCCACTAACGCACTGGTCTAGCGTTACATTATATTTTTAACATTTTAAAAATGGCTGCCTTTTTGCACCACACGGACACACACACATATGTACTGCCAGTTTTCCGAGTGTTTGTGTGTGTCTGTGTGTGCATTCAGACAATTTAAGCACATAAATATATATTGGATTGGAAAATGCACAAAAAGTTGCACAAAAATCAAAATAAATAACTGCGCGTAGGCATAACAATTTATTGTTTATAAAAAATCCACGAAAAAGGGGCGAGCCAAATAAGGCAAATAGACAGCAGCAGCAGAGCGCCGGCCAAATTGCTGCATTTGTGCTGTGCTGTCGGCCAGTCGCGTTAACGTTAATATAATCCAAAAGTATAGATAAACACCCCACACACACACACACACACACACAGGGCCAGTTGAGAGTTTTTCGATGTCGGCTCATTGGAATCCTTTGTGCGGCTCCAATCCAGAGTGCCCTTTCCGCTAATGCCCAAAATCAAATGCGCACACACGTAGGCTACGGGTGTTGTGGCCGCCCAGTGGGCGTGCCCCCTCCCCCCTCCGGCGGGCGATGGTGAGGGTGGGCTGGACTGTGCTTGGCTTGGCCTGGCTGATCTGGGAAATGCGAGTGGGAGTGGCACTTAGCCGAAATACGCACTTGGCACCCACACTTTTTCCAGATCTTTTCCGCCTGCATGTCATTTTCATAATAGGCGCGCATGTATTGATGCATGTACCAAGCGGCGTATGTGTAATTTGTCCAGCAACCGCCCATCCGCCCACTCCGCGCCCACTGCCGCCCACTCGCCGTGCTGAGCGCAGAAAACAAGCAAAACAAAAAGTGAAAACAACGCAAAACAAGGCGAAAAAAAATGATGTCAGTGGAGAAAACGAGCAAAACAAACGAAATAAAACGAAACGAAACGAAAGGCAAAAAGAGGAAAAATGAACCAAATAAATTGCACGTGCGTGTGTGCGTGCGATTAACAAAAATGCATTGGCCTTATGGCGGACGGTATATCCGCTGTATGCACCAACTTCCACTCCCACTTCCGCTACCGCCCCCTCTGACCACCCCTCCCCCCACCCCCTCCCACTTGTCAGCTGCATTTGCATTTTATTTTCGTGCGTGCAGCGCTGTCCGTGTGTGTGTGTGTGTGTAGGGCCATGTACTGAGTTTTGGTAATTTTTTTGTATTATTAAACCTTTTTTATTTTTTTGTGATGTGTATTTATTTTTTGACTTTTTTCGTTTTGTTTCCTTGCGAGTCCTTTTTATGCGTACATTATGTATTACCACACACTCACACACACATGAGCGGGGAGAGTGAAACATGTCGTTGATGTTAATGTAATATTTGGGCGCTGTTGCATTACCGTTATTTCGGTACATAGACAACCGCCCATCCCATCCCCACACCCATAGAACGAAATTCCCCCCCAATTCCAGGGACCAAAGCCTATGTGTTTTTTTCGCGCCTGCCCCTCCTATTTTCATCATTTTTTCGATGGTTCGGGGGTAAAAAAAATGTTTTTCACGCAATTTTCCAGTCGCTAACGGCAATTTGGACATCAGCACGAAAATATTGGATAGCGTGGAGTGGATGGATGCATGAATGCCTGATCTGCAATTTATTTCCGAGTACGTGCGCAACTCGTCTCTTTCCATTAGGAGCTTAACCAAAGATCTAGGACATCATGGACGATATGCAAGGACTCAGCCAAGTCCTAGCTCCCGATCGCCTAGGAATCTGATTTGCTGCTAATTACAATCCATACGTATTATAAATATGGCAATCACATCGCGTGGGAAATATGCCATATTATATTACAAATCATATACTATACTCTGTTTGCCACTGCAATCATGCATTCACATCCATGTGGCTCAACAGGTGGCTAGCTCAGTGGCTCGCTGCCCCAACGCCCCCCCTCCCCCCTGACTTCTAGCCGCACTAGCTAAACTAACATAGATGGCTAACTACAGCCTCCTACAGTGCCTACAAATGTGTGCAGTTGCATGCTGAACACACACACTCACATACGAGCTCGCTAGGCCTATTAAGTAAACATATTACGTGGCCCACTCCACTCCACGCACACTCACACCCACGCTCGCACCCACACACTCACTCACACGGCGGCCCAGCACCCCAGTTATCCTGCTCACACTCACGCGCCAAAAGCGGCGCCCGAAAGCAGGCAACAAAAAATGCACAAACTGCAGCGCGCTTGCATGTGTTAGTGGCCGCGTTTGCATATGCATGTGCATCTATGATGTGTGCATGTGTATGTATACGTGTAGTAGCAAACGCCTAACCGTGCGGCTGTGAGAGTGCGCGCGTGTGTCGGCGGATTTTAGCGCACTTTTATATAATTTCCACTTTGTTGCCTCGTGTGCACACTCATTTATTTTGGTTGTTTTGTCCTCTTTTTTTCTCCTTTTTCCTCTTTTTTATTTTGTTTTTTTTATTTCGCGCTGCCACACGCCACGACCTTGCCGCACCTCACCCGCCTACTGCCAGCATTAACTGCGCTGCACTTTTCCGCTGCAGCAGCAGCAGTTGCAGCGGCAGCGCTGCACTTGCAGTGGCATTTTTATAATATTTGGCCTTTTATTTTTTTTATTTTTTTTAGCATTTTTTGTACGGTGTTTTTTTGCCATCCCAGCGCCGCACAAAAAACGCCCATAACTGGAATCGGCTCGCCGGACTGGCCGGACTGCATGCTGCATGTGCTGCATGTGTTGCATGCGTGTGCGTGCATCCTTTTTTCGGTTTTCGGGGGTTGTTTTGTTCACGAGGACACGCACACACGCACAACGCACTGGCAATTTAAAAAATAGGGGAATGCAACGCTCTGCGCTGCGCTCGTGTCCTCGTCGTTCGGTTCGATTTGAGTTGACTTATTTTTTAATTTTATTGGCGCCACGGCCGCCGTCGACGTCGCTGCCGGCGCCGCTGCCGCTGCCAGTGGCCAGTGGCCAGTGTCCAGTGGGTGGGACGGCGGGTGGCGCAAGTGCATCGCACTGCAGCTGCGGCGGCAGTTGCATTCAATGTCAGTGCATCGGGCATCCGCCGGCCGGCTCTCGATGCGAACAGGCCTACAAGCTGCAAAATGGGAGTTGCGAAATGGAAAATGGGAAACGGGAGTCGGGAGCTCGGGAGCTCGGGTTTTGGCTTTGGTTTTGTTTTGTGTTGCCTACTTTTTGTGCGCGTGCATTTATTTTCGACGCTCTAGTCTTTTTTGCTCTGCTCTGCTTTGGTTTTTTTTTTTTTCTGGTTACACTTTCTCGCGCTTTTCCTTTTTCCTTTTTTTTTGATTTTTTTTTTTTGTTTTGTTTTGTTGCTTTTTTGGCCAGTGTCCGGCATGCGTGCGGCCGAAAGTGCGTGTACCAGAGCGAGTTGGCTGCAGTGCTGCGCTGGTGCTTTGCATTTGCATCCTGCCAGTCGTGTCCTTTACCCGCCTCAAGCACCGCCCCGCCCTCTCCACCCGACCACCACCCCATCGGCCACCAAGCGGTGATTCCTTTTTTTTGCACTTTTTGGCACTTTTCCATTATGTGCTTCGTTTTGCGTGACTGCGACTTTTTGATAGGCCTACACATGCGTCGCTTATTTTGGGGGGATTTGAAAGGTTTGCCTATGTACGTGCAACGTTGCAGCTGCATGTGGCAGGCAGAAGGGTGATACATGGAGTGGCGTGCCGACTGTCCAACGGGGCTGGCTGGCTGGGCCACCAGTGCGTATACGTAATGCGATGTACATTTTTATTTGGTTTTGTTCTCTTTTTTGGAGTCTAGGCATAGCTTCACCCGTGTGTGTGATTGTTTTGCGGGCGTGTGTATGTGGTGTCCTTAACTAAATAAATATAATGAGTTGGACAGTGGGACGAAAGCAATTGGCGAAGTGTGGTTGGTGGTAGGTGAAGTGCTTTGAAATAGAGCCTGCTGATTTAGAGACAATCTAAAATAGATATTCACGAGCCCACTCCTTACAAATATAACACTCTGCCACAATAGACAATTGACTTATGGACGGATAGTTCGGGAATACTAAGCACATTTATATGAATGCGAAATCCGGGATAATTACCGCCTATGTTCCACTGTACAATTGCATCCCGCTGGGGGAAAAAAGGATTGGGGTTGGCTGGATGTTAGCCAAAAGAAAATAAAAACGAAAATCATCGAACTTTTTTCCATTGGAAATTGCATTTTTGTTAGTTTTTCCTTTTTTGCCTATATATTTTATATAAATATCTATGTGGAGTCGCTGCTGCATTCCCTGCACGCATATTTGGCATGTGTGTGTGTATGTGTGTATATCTGTGTTGCTGGCACTGCAACTGCAATTGCAACTGCAACTGGTGTTTGTGCATTATTTCTATATAAGCGAATATAATATAAAAAGACTGTGCATTCGCGGATTTCTTTTATTTTTTTTCGCTTTTTTCCCTTTTTTGCCGAGTTACGCAGCAGCGACGCCGGCGTCAGCGGCGACAGAGCCTCATAGGCCGAAAAAGGACGAAAGCGTCGCTCATTTGCCACGCATCTGTGTCCGTGTGTCCGTATGCCTGTGTGTGCGTGGGGCGCAGGGGGGAAGAGGCGAAGGGCTGGGACGGGCAGGGCGCACACATATTTTTGTAGGGTTTCGATTGCATTTTTTCATTTTTTAGCTCCTTTTTTCCGATTGCATGTGCATGTGCCTGTGCCTGTGCATGTGTGTGTGCCGTGTATTTGGATTACGCTTTGTAGCTCGTCCCGCGCCCTTTCCCTTCGACTCCAACACCCTCCCCAACCCATCTCCTTTCACCCTTACCCCCTTCAATCGTATCATCGCACATGCAGTGCCCAGTTTTTGGTTTTATTTTTTTCAGTTTTTTATGTCCGTGTGTGTGTGTTTTTTTGTGAGCGATTTTTGCATTTTTGCACTTTGTTTTGGGCAGATTTTTATTTTTCGGCGACCAGTCCCGGCCTGTCCGACAGAGACGGCACTAGCGGGCGAGAGTGAGACGGGGCGATGGAGCAGGAGCAGCAGCAGGAGCTTGACCAGGTCCGGCTGAGCCTGAAGTAGGGGTAGTCAGAAGTCGGCTCCGCTCAGGTCAGCCGTATGTGCGTGTGTGTGTGTGGCCTGGAGAAATGGTGGCCACCGCTGCTGCTGCTGCTTCTGCTGCTGATGACGACGATGATGATGACGATGATGGCGATGGCGATGGTGATGATGATGATGATGATGATGTTGGCTCATTACGAGCTGCCTGCATATTATGTGCAGGCCAGCAGTGCATCGGCTCAGAAGCGACTTTGCCGTTGCCGTTGGAGCATTGACAACTGCAGACACACACACACACGCACACGCACACACACTATATGTGTATAATATATACGTAATGCAGCAACATTGAGGACATCAGCGCCAAATTCTGAAGCCTCAGCCTCAGTCTCAGCCTCAGCCTGCGACGACTGCGACAGCGACGCTGATCTCAAAAACACATTTTCTGGGCAACATTATTTTTCGTATAGTTCGGAACCATTTAGATGAACATCAGTTAGCTATCGGATTGGACGTGCGACGTTCCAAAGAGCCAACCAGAACCATAACCATAACCAGAATCAGAATCACAACCAGAGCCAGCCCAAGCAAATCAAATCAAAACCAAGTCAGCCAAGCCAAGCTGACTGAACAGCCAGCCCCAGTTCTCCTTAGTTTCGCCCTGTTCATTGACAGTACAGCCAAAGTTCAAAAGTTCAGTGCAAGTGAAGACGACAGGACATAGGCACCAACAGGACACCTTTAACAGTGCCAGTGCAATGCCAGAAACAGTCCGTCGCAGCCTGAAAAGGAGCGAGCAACGTGGATCCATCATCATGTCCTCCACCAAACCGCCTTTTTTGTTCGAGTGCTGAGAAACTGTTTTTTTCAAGTGAATAATAAATAAAAGCCGCTGCCAAGTGACGACAAATCAGCAATTAAACTGAACTAAGATCGCAACCATACCAAGCCATACCAATCCGAATAATCCGACCCAATACAGAACAAACTGAGAAGCAAGTGCGTGAGTGCCAGTTGAATCCATCGCATCTGCATGCCACGCTTGCAGCCACAGGACACGCAAGGTAAGTAGGCTCCCAGCTTGCGCTTTCCTCATCTACCCACCACCAACTTGCTTCTGTCAGGCGTCAGAAATTACAAAGTTATAACAACAATAAGCAGGGAAAGCAAAACATTCACTTTATCATTTTTAACTCTCGGCCACGTCGGCCAATGCGAAAAAAAGGAGCCTGCTTCCGTTTTTTCTCCTGCTCTTATACCGGCACGAATGCAAAGGATGTTGCCATAAAAAAAAGCATGCAGCCACTAAAACGGCGCTTAGCACACACTGCCACCTTCCCCTCCGCCCGTGCTCAATGCAATCCTTATGCACCCACGCCCACAGCCACACTCACACCCACTTCCACATCCTAGTGTACTTCATCCTGCCACGAGGCGCAGACACAGCCAGGACCAGGACACGCACACATGCAGCCAGCGAGGGGTGCCACAAAAAAGCGCAAACAAGGACAGAGTCAACAAAGTTTGCCTGCCGGGCTGTGCGGCGAGGGTCCTGAAAAGGGCGGCAGTGTCCAGGAGTCAATTGCACAACAATAGCTTGGGTCCTCATCCCTGCTCCCTGCTCCCTGCTCCCTACTCACTACTCACTACTCCCTACTCCCCACTCCCCACTTCTAATTGCACATCCCATGTGTGGTTGGTTGGACGTGGCAGTTTGGCGGCTGAAGCAGGGCAACCACTAATGTCAGCTATTTAATTTCAATTTGCGCGATGCGCTCTAAATCGCTCCTTATTAATTAGCCGCGAATGTAATGAAATTCCCCTACCAAGTACACACTTTGCCTAGCTTTGAATTTAAGATCACAGTTAGCAATCATTATGGACCCTGGAATTTGATCTCAGCTAACCTCGCTATGAATCACTTCTATCCCTGAGTTAATGCATTAAATAGTGTGATTAATATCGAGTTTACATATATTTGTTTAACAATTACCTCATTTGACGTTGAAAAGGAAAGATGACATGATCAAATACCCGACAAAGAAATAATATAAGAAATATTAATATTTTGCTTAAGGTTAATATATATATTGGGGTAACTATTTAGATGTTTGCTTCTAGTTTACTTCTTATTCATCAAGATTTATCATTTTCCTGGTACATTGAAATAAGTTAAGCAATTACCAATACATTATACATATGTGCATGTACGATCATCGGTGACTAGACTAAGGATATGTAACTAACTCTACGGCTGTCGAGTGCAACAATTGGTGGACTTTCATGGGCCCTCATCCATGAACAATATATATATGTATATATACCGAGTTCAAAGTCGGGCACTGTGTGTTGTGTGAAATTTCACTTCCTACTTCTACTGTTTGCCACCAATCCCCTTCCTCAACGCCCGATTCCAACAAAGATTCCAACCGATCTCCATCTCCATTGCGATCGGGCGAATTCCAGTGAAAAATTCACGCAGTCTCTCGAATGGGGACTGCAATTTTTTGTTTTTAGGCAAAGAGCAACCAGTTCAATGACCCAACCAAAGTAAAAACCAAAACCAAACAACAAAACACATCTCGCTCTCTGGCACACACACACACACACACACACATGGGCACAAAAGGCTGAATCCAAACAAAAGCCCAAAAAACCGAAAGCAAAACCAAAACCAAAACAAACAACAACAAAAGCTGCACTAAAAGCCTCCAGATTCTTAATGTGTATGTGGCAGTTTTTGTGTGTGTGAGTGTGTGCGATCGGGTGTAGAAATGCGTTGCAGTTGCCAAAAAATGAGCAAACGACCGAAGGAGAACAAGCTCACATGCAACGATGACGACGTTTGAGTAAGAAATCCAAAAACCCGAAACGAATTCAGACACACGCACGCACACACGCACGCACACACACACACAGACACACACGGGCAGTTGCGAAAAATATCAAATAGCAAATTACACATGCGAGCGTAGAAAGCAACTTAAAAAAATGCCAGCAGCCCGGAAAAGGACAGAAGATCGGGACGCAAAGTGCTTCCAATCCGAGCTCAGTAGATGGACGAGTGCAGCCCCCAGGATCTGCTAATCTGTAGTGCTCCTTCGTTCAACCAGTTCCACTTTTCGGCGAGCAGAGCAGTTCAGCTGCTGCCCAGGGAACAGATGGCGCCGAGATTGGAGGACTGTCATTAAAGCAATTATCAAGTATACGCCACATGGGCCAGTCCTTCTTGGTCGACGCCATTAGAAGTCAGCTACCGAAGAAGGGTTGCCCCTATTCCCGATTCCCCATTCCCTATTCCCGATCCCCAATCTGCTCTGTCATAACTGCTCAAACGGACAAGTATTCTTCGATGCAAATGCAAAATAATGCAACGAACCTTGTATCCGGTTAGACTAGAATTTCGGGTATTAAATGACACAGCATACGGGCAGGGGCAGGCCAAACTGAACTGGCGAAACTGTTTCCATACGGCGAATGAAACGCTGTATGCCTATATGCCTATATGGTGTGTACACATGTTCGTATATAGCAAACGCCTACGAAAAAATGCGCAACTGCATAGGTCAGGGAGCGGAGACCGTGCGGGCGGGGGCAGGCGGGGGAAGACTCGGCAAGAGCGGCACTTGTACGCCTTCATACCCACACCCTTGCAGTGGCCATCGCATGAGTGTGTGTGAGTGCATAGGTGTGTGTGTGTGCGACTGACTATTCAGTTTGTGCGCTACAAAAGTCAAAAACAACAACACCGCGAATTCGGTGTGTTTTTTTGGCAGTCATTGACCCCCGACCAACGACTCGAGCGAACGATCATGGCCAAGGCAGAGCGGCAGAGGATCAGCAGAGGGCCGGCAGAGGAGCGGCAGGGGCGATGTAGAAAGATAGCAAACAAGTTAAACAGAGAGTATGAGTATGAGTATGAGTATGAGTGTGTGTGTGTGTGTGTACGTGGGTATGCACATGCACATATAAATTCGCATGCCGTGCTGGTGATCTCACTAAGCAGCGACGACGGCAGCGACGATTGCTGTTCTGCGCTCTCGGTTCTGCACAGTCCCCATTCTACATTCTGCACTCTCATTTCTCAATTCTCCATTTTCCATTCTCCACTCCACGCTCTCCGCTCCACACTTTCTTCGTGCGAAGCTTTCCGGCGGTACAGGGCGCTTAGATGCGTCGGAGCATTGACTTGGCCAAAAGCAATGATTCACGACCCCCAAATCGAACTGGTGATCATCACACGATCATGATGGTGTCGAGGCTGCGGGCGTTGACTTCGGCTCTCTGCCAATGACTCTCCGCCTATGACTCGCCGGCAATATTAGAAGTTCGCAACGCTCCGATTCGCTTCCCTTCTCCTCCCCTCTCGCACCGAGCATCCCCATCCAATCCAATTCAGGCTGATAAGCGCAGTTCAGTGATCGCTGAACGCTAAAATTAGTATCTCGTGCACACGAGCACGAGAGGTCCCTTTATCACACTCTCTCTCCAATGAGGGAGAGAGATAGATAGAGAGAGAGGGAAATTGAGTGAGAGAGAGATGGAGCCTGGCCAAATCATCGGCTATGGAAGCGCCTCTACTTTCTCCATCTTCCCGTCCTGCCACCGGGAATGACAATCGGGAGGAGCACTCCTCCGCAGCGAAGCTATCAATCATTTGGCCCGACTCCCGCCGCTGCCAAGTGACTGGGGAAAATTTTAATGAAAAGCATGCTCTGCCCCGTCAACGGCAAGGAACAACGTCAAATCCAAATAATATTAAAAAAAGGAACTAGAAGATATTGCCGAACAGCCCCCCTCCTTCCAATCAGCCCCCGTCCACTTCCTGTTTATTCCATTCCACCACTAATCAAAGCCAGCGTCGTTATAGAAATTTTTAAACATGTTTGAACTACACACACGCACAGTAAAGCACAGTACAGCACAGCACGGCAGACATCCTTCTTGCTTTCTTATTTGTGTAACTCTATTCATCATTTCGTCCTTTGGAGGATATCGGCGCAGGGGAGGGGGAGGGGGCGGAGCTAACCAGAAGCGGCAAAAAAGAAATTTCTAGAAGTGAAAAGTGCTTACAAAGATTTCTGCTACATCTGCACTGTCTCCTGCCCGCCATCCTTTTGATACACACACACACGCACTCACACACACACCTAAGACACTCACCCACAGAGACAGGCGGGAAGGAAAGGAAAGGAAAGGAGCGACGAGGAAAAGTGGGAAAACTGCCTCGTATGTAAGTACGAAATTCTAAAAAAGGCGAACAAAAAATAAAAATATTAATCCTTAGCTTAAACATTTGCCAACGTCGACTCCGCCATCTTCTTGTCGCTTGTCGCTGTCTTCGTATGGCCTTCCCCTTCTCCTTCGCCTTCGCCTGCGTCTTCGTCTTCGTCCTTGTTCACCGACCACCCACCGCCTTTCTTCGTGCGGCGCACACATCGCGGCACCAGCCTCTAATACAGCAATCCTCTATTTACTACTATTTCACATTTTCCCGCCACTCCCCCTTATTATTGATTGTGTTATTATTATGCCAAGGCAGCAAAGTCGACTGCGATCGACGATGCCTTTGTGATTTAAGCTCGTGGAGCGGGACAAATGGGGTCCAAGCGGTAGGGGCAGGAGCTGGGGCGGGGGGCCGAATGAAAAATGTAATGTACCAAAAAAAAAAAAAAAAAAAAAAAGAAAAAATCGAAATCGGAAAAGTAGGGCCAACAACTACAGCTATTTACTATTTACCCGCAGCAGCTGCAATGGGCGTAGAATCTTTGGATTAGAGGGATAATACTACATATGTATGTAGAATTGCCGAAATCAGTTGCGAATAAAAAGCAACGGCTTTTTAGGAGGTAGAACATACATAGTTTAACCAGGCCAGAGCAATTATTAATACCCAAGTACATAAAACACTTTTAAATCGGAACCAAAAAAATTATTGAGAATATTATTTTGCGGGCGATTTGTGCGTTTTCGTGGGAAACTGGGCTAAACCCCCTGACACGCCTCTGCCCATGGCAGCTTCTAATCCACCCAAGGAGCGTCCCAGCAGATGAGGGGCAGAGGCGTTGGCAGCGACTGAGGCAGAATCTCGACTGCGTACTTGCCGCCGCTGCCTTCGTATCGTTTTTATTCAAATTCATAATCGCAAAATTTTTATATTCTACTTATGCTCAAAAGACGCGCATGTATTGCTCCTTGCCTCTCTCTCTCTCTGTCTGTGTGTGTGTGTGTGTCGCGGAGTGGGCGGAAAGTGGGCGGAAAGTGGGCGGGGGACTAGTGCTTGGCTTTGTGCCGGGCCTACAATACAGTGACTGCCACCCACCTCCCACCGCCCACAGCCCCTTGTCTCGAACCTCCCCCACTGTAATCGGAAACTTTCCTCTTTCTTTACATTTTTCATCTTTTTACTTTTTCCATTTTTTCCTCGTGCTTTCATTTTGGTTGTGCCAAAAATACAACAACAAAGGCGTGTAGTGCGATGAGGGGAGGGGGTGGGGAGCTGCTACGAGGTTGAGAACGGAATGAATGAATAATAAAAACGAAGCACTCGATGGCGTAGAATTTGAATAGAAGCTTAGTTTTTCGCTTATACAACAAAAACTTTCTTTTTTCGGGGTTGTTTCCAATTTTTTTCTACTTTGCGCGTACAGCGGCGGGAGCGGGATGGCAGGGGAAGGGGGCAGGGATGAGGGGAGGCGGTTTGAGGAGTGAGCGGTTTCTGCTGGTGGTGGGCGGTGGGCGCGGCTTCAAGGGGAAGACATCGACATCGACATCGAAGCTGTGTGCACAGCCTTTCGAGAAGAGGGAAAGAAAAGCGTTTTGTAAAAGGGAAACGCTCACTCTCGCGCACACACACACACAGACACACACATAGAAAACGTAGACGCAAGGCGGCAGAAGAAAAACTGAAAAGTTTATAATTACTTATTTTTTGATGAATTGGGTAAATATTAAAAAGGGAGCGCACAAAAGAAAACCGAACCGAACCGAATTCCACTGAACTGAAACTTGGGGGGGCAGCAGCCAAAAAGGTAATAGAGAGTGCTTAAAAAGAAATACGACTACATTAAAAATTATCGATCGATTTGCCGCTTTTTTTATTCGTCCCGCCCCCCTCCCCTTTCACAATCCCATTCGAGAATCTAAATTCATGGGCGACGCAGGAGGAGGAAGCGGGCTTAGAACGCGTTCGCAACCCCATCAGCCTCTAATTTGCAGTCTCTAGTCTCTAGCGGATGGCGGATTAGGGGCTGCAGTGCCCCCGGGAAATGCAGCCGGCTGCCGACTGAGCACTTTATTGCCTAATTGCTTTAACGGCCGGCCGCCAATCGGGATGTGGGCGTGGCCGGGGACGAAAGACGCGCCGCGCCTCCAACTTCATTTGCGCAATTAATTTATTATAAATAATTCAATCGGCTGTGCGGAGTATCTTCCTCCTTGGGCCACCACACCACTGGAACTCGAACCCGGACCAGACATCCTTATTAACTTTTATTGAATTGAAATTTCTTGATTTGCCAAAGACACCACCACTCCGACCCCCCCTGCACTCATCCACCCCTGCGTTTTTTGTACTGCTATTCCCAAATAGGCTCCCAACTAGACGCCCAACTAGCCATGTCTGCATCGTAACTAAAACGGTTTAGAAGCAGCCACTAGTGCCGTGGCCAGGCATTACGACTTAATCCGCGCCTCGCCGGCAATCGCATCAAAGAAACGCCCCTCAAGTGGCTCATCTCAACTGCTCAACTGCTCAACTGCACAACTCTGAGCACTGCAAAGTTTACCAACTATGAGGCTGGTGGGTAAATGCAAACATTATCAAAGGCGGTCGGATCTGGTCTGGTATGGTCTTGGCTTGGCTTGCGTTGGTTTGTTTTGGGCTGGCTTCAACCCAATCCTCACAAGCGTCGCCCCCAACGACCGGAGTAGGCAAGCCCCACTCACCCGCGCTACCCTAAACTCAAGACTCGGCTTTCTTAGCGCCGGAAAATTTGCGGAATTTATAAAATTTTCATAGTTACAACTTTCTTTATGCAAAGTGCGCAGGGTGGAGGGGGGTGGGGGGACCGCGGGAGGAGCATCAAGTTAATGTGCAGTCAAGCCGAGCAGAGCTCCCCCCCCACGCATCACAAGCAACGAGCTGCTTCTTCTATTTTGCAGTTTAGTTTCAAATACATGGCCTGCCTCCTTCCTCCTCCTTCCCCTTTTTTTTTGCAATACTTTGTGCCTGCTCTTTTCTATGCAGTAAACTTTTCATTATTATTATTATTTTCGGTTGCCGTCGCTCTCTCTCTCCGTCTTTCTCTATTTTTGCTTGTGTATTTTTCGGGACGCCCTACAGGGGGCGCCTCTCATTACGTTTTCGCCGAGTTGGCTAGAGGGGGAGAGGGGAGAGCAGCGCAAGAAGCCCCCATCGACCCCTTTTCAGAACCCTAAGCGACCTTCCGACCAAAACCCCAATCTCCGCGTTCTGAAGACAAACAGACGCAAACTTTTCAAGCAGTGGGCGAACGTCGGTGGGTGGTGGCTGTTGGGGAAGGATAGGCGGCGGATTGTGGAGGGGGTCGTGGAGGTGCTGTGCAAGAGCAAGGACAGACGAAGGAGCGCAAGAACGAAAAGGAAAACGCGAAAAAGAAAATGTTCGCGCGAGAAATGTTAAAAAATATTTTTATAGCTCCGCGAATGTTAGAATAGTGTTTGTGGGGGAATGGTGGGCGGGCGGGGGGTTTCTCGGGGTTTGTTGTGCGGAATAGGCCACCCAACAAGCCAACCAACCAGGCAGAGCACTACCTCCCACACCCCCCTCAGGCAACATCTGCCCACGAAGTCGTTGTCGTCGTCGTTGTTGTTAGTCAAATGGGGTGTTGATTGAACGGTTGCGCTGCCGGGCTACCGGCCTGTCCCACAGCCCAACAACAACATCCCACTACTGGGCCCCACTACCAACAGCAGGAAACTCCCCTCTCCCACAACACCCTCCCACCACTCTTGCATTTATTTTATTCCTTTGGCCTTGCTTTGCGTTTAGACACAAAATTTACAACACGCACACACGACGAGAGCAGCCAAGTTGCAAAGTATTACTTGAACATATATAAAAAGATTGGCAATTGCGGGGACCAACCCAAGCCAGCCCCAACGCAGCCCCTTAGAGGAGAGCACATTGAGCTGAGATTTCCGCTAAATGGAAATGATGGAATGCCACGCCAGAGACAGAAGAGGCAAATTGCGATTTGGGTTCGTGAATAGAAAGGAGTCTGATTTAGCGTAACTGTATTCTTAGCCCACGTCTAATACTAATATTTGTCACAGCCAGCCGATAAGACGGATAACGAACTCTTGGGGTCGAAGTGGGGGATAACCTCGTGGCCTTGGCTGCGGAATCAGCCTCTTTACGTAGGCGGCCAGATAAACCGACATCAAGGTTGCCTTATCTTTAGCTCGACAATTCTGGGCGAGCGCAATTAGAAGAATAAGCCTATCTGACCTGATTGAAGTACGCGCACTGGGGCTCCTCCTCCAATCCTCCAAATCCTCCATATTCGCTCCATATTCAAATCCGCCAGTGTGATTCTCTTTGGCTTGGGGGCGCTGCCTCCGGTTAGCCTGCAAGGATAAATCGAACAAATTGCATTTGTAATAAATTCAGGCATGCCATCCATATCCATTGCCATAGCCATATTGTATATGCCAAAGCCAGTTAGGGCCGCAATTGGGTTTTTGTCTAAATACCAAACCGAAAATGGAGCGCAGGGCGTTAGCGAAACCAAAAGCAAACCGAGTGCAATGAATTGCACACATGCGAGCGAGCGAGCGAGCTGCGCTCCTCCTGCAAACTAAATACGACTTATAAAAAATAATAAATACATAAATTACTTGCAAAAAGCGAGAAAAACGCCGAAATTAAGCCAACAAAGCGGCACGAATCGAGTGAGCGACTGCCGGATTGGGGGCTTCGATTTGGAAGTACCTCGGAATAGCGCGGCTGGCCAACGTGGAAAAGTCGTGAATCACCGAGGGATTGCAGGGTAGGCAAATGAAATTAAAACACTGGCAACAACAAACAGTGCAAATTATAGTTAGCATAAGTTTTGGCTGGTGGCCAGGACCTCCTAATCCCCCCCCCCCCTCCCCCCCCATGCCACCCTGCTCCGCCCGGAGCCAGCTCGTTTAAACGTTTGTTTGGCTGCACTGCGGCAGCCGTGTTACACATCGCGTATACGTGATACGTGTTCCCGAAGCGCTTGAAATTTATTCGCCTGCTACTGTTACTGTTACTGCCCCCTCCGACGCCACTGTCTTTGTGCCCGATTTATTACATTATATGCAATATGCCATGCCGAGTTAGAAGGTCCTGCCTCATTTGATTTTCATCCTGGAAACTGACAATGGATCATAGTTAGATTGTTTCATAGTTTCGGTAAGCGCCAGGAATACGCACTCCGATGTGGGCATCGCACAATGAGATCGATAATCCGATAATCCGGGCAAGGGTATTGCGCCTGCCAAGGAACGAGGAGTCCGGATATGGTTGGCTTTTTTGTCCTCGCCGTACGCTCTGCACACGAGTATATGTATATTCGGCGAAATTGTAGCCGGCGCTTTTTCGTTTTTCGTCAAAATTATTAGTAATTTTTTCTACTTGGCTGCCTCCACTTCCGCGGACACAGGCAGGACACAGGAAGGGGGCGTGGCTGGCAGGCGGGGCCGTCGGCAGCATTTTAAATATAATTATAATATAATTTGGCGCGGTATTTTTTCGTTCTACCCCCCGAACCCGACCGCGAACCCTCGCCACTCCACCACTCCGCATTACCGCTCCACATAATGTTATCCTTGCGCGTGAGTGTGTTTGTATCTATCTTTCTTTTTTTCCTTATCCGGCACACTATGTGTACTATATGTGGCTTTCGGTGGGCGGGATGGGCGCTATGGGCGGTTGGGGGCGGGGTCACTGCATTGTTAATGCAATTTCGCTTTTGTTGTCGCTATATGTTTTTTTTTGCTTTTGTATTAAAATAATTATAAATTTTTTCCACTCATTTCGTTCGTTTGCACTTGTATCTGTATCTTTGTATTGCTTTGTTATATCCCAGCGCGCGCGCGTGTGTGTGTGTATGTGTGTGTGTGAGAGAGTGAGTGTGTGTGCCTGGACATGTGTGTAAATTGTAGAAAGTCAGTTTTGATAGTTTTTTGCTATTGTTTGAAAGCCGCTGCCATTTCTCATTTTGCTTTTTAATGCTGCTGCATCTTCTTCCTGCGGCGCATTTGAGCTTGTAATTTTCCGTGCAAAGTTTAGCAGGTTGTTTGAGGTTGAGCGGCATTAATGGATCCCGTGCCCCAGCCTAAGACAAGTGCCGAAAGGGGGAGGGGGAGGGGGTGTGTGTGTGTGCTGGTAGCGCTGGCGAGGCGCTTTATTGCATTTTTGTGTTCAACGTTCGAGAGCAGCAAAGTTTTTCAATTAAAAATCAAACGTATATAGCATAAAACTATATGTACATACAATATACCGACTGGCCGTAATTGTTATTGACAATCGTGTTGAGTCAGCAGCCCTCGAAGTTATTAATTAGAGCTTATGCAATGCAGGGCCACAGCTTCCCAGGATCTCAGCCTCTCAGCTTACCAGTCGAATGCTTCGGGTAGCATCTTTCTCAGTCCTGCAACAGGTGCCGTGACCCAGAGAAAACCAAGCCAACCATTTCCGTCTTTGCAGCTCCTTTGAGTGGGCCAAGGCCCAAGGACGTTGCGTGGCCACCGCGAAGGAGTTTGTCGGAAGACAGACACCCAGACCCCCAAACCCCCGAACCCCCGAACCACCAACCCCCAGACACTCAGACCGACAGACAATGGGAGCACGAACGCGAACACAGACACGCCAGGAGGATGGTGGGTGAGTGGAGAGTGTTGGCTGTTGGGTGGTGGGCGGTGCAGATGGAAGGGTACCACGACCAGGACCAGAAGCAGCAGCAGGAGCAGTAGGAGCATGAGCAAGACCAAGACCAAGGCCAGCCATTGAAATTAAAATCCACACTGTCCATGCCAACTCTCAAGTGTTTGTCGTTTTTTCGCTCTCGTGGCTGTTGTTTTTTCCCAAGCTCTGCTGATGCTGCCACGACTGCCACGGCTGCCATGGACTTTTAACTTCCGGCTTTTCCATCACACCTCACTCCTGGCCAGCACCCACCACCCACTAGCCTGTGGCCTTGCCTGGCAACCGAGCCGAGTTGAGATGGCTCAAGACTTGACCTTGCAGCAGTAGCAGCAGCAGCAGCTGCCATCTTGGGGGGGCAGACTGAAAGGTGCGGAGGGGCGCCACCCACCCACCGTCTGTCTACCTGTCTGTTTGACAAACACACGCGTCTCACCGCTGTGGGTGTGTGTATGTGTGTACGGTGGGTGAGCAGTGATAATCCGCATAAAATTACAGGAGCAGAGTCAAGGACGAAGGAGGCAGGACGACAGACAAAGGGGAAGCAGGCAGGCAGTGCCCAACACACGCACAAGGCGACGACAACGACAGCGACAAAGGCGAAAGCAAGGCCAAGGTCGTTTCACACCCACACACACACCCTCACACTCATACACACACACACACTCACATGGCAATTGACCAAGCAAGTGAAGTCGACGCCCTCGTGCTTGTTGTTGCTGTCGTCATGGCATGTGACTCACTTTCACTTCGTCTTGGCCAAAAAAAAGAAGAAAAAAAGAAGAAAATAAAGAAGATAAAGGAAAAGGCGAGCTGCTTCAACCTTACGCCCCCCTCCCCCTTCCCATCCACAGATAGCACAAATGAACGTCCTGTCTGTGTGTCTGTGCTCCTCTGCCACTGTGTGTGGGTGTGTCACCCAGCCAGGAGCATATGTGATGCCCGAAAAAAGCACACACTCACACTCACACTCCATGTAGTATCCTTGCCTCGCCTCGGCTTCGCCGGCTCCCCTGATTCTTGTGTCCATATGTGTGTGGCAGTGTGTTCCTTAAGTTTTTATGGCTTGCTGACTACTACTTCCGGTATCCGGCAAGCGGCGTGTCCGGGGTCTGCAATGAATACATTAACACACTCACCCAGTCACACACACACACAGGCACAAACACGAACAGACAGACAGTTAGGCAGACAGAGCGAGGGGAACGGAACGGAACGGAAAGGAAAGGGCATGCCAGACAACGTCTTTTGCCGTGTCCTTGACGTCCGGCATCAAAATACACATGCGGACCGACAGCCGGCAGACAGTCTCCATTTCTCAGCCACTCCCACGGCAAGGCCACTTCAGCCACGCCCCCTGCCCGCCCCCTGTTAGCATTGTTGCGCCCGGAGGTATGCAACAAGTTGCCCGGCACAGCTCAACGGGTCCAAATCAACAAATTATCACACATTGCCTGTCTGCCGCGTCCCCCTTGCCACACACCCCCTTCAACACAATCCCTCCCTCCCCCCTAACAGTTGCCAGTTGAACTTCGATAATATGGAAATTTTCATCATTTTCTATCCCGAATGAAAAGCGTCGCCCATTTGGCCGCAGACACAGACAAGTTGTTGTGGCACTAGGCACACCACACACACACACACATGGCGCGGCTGAAAGACAACGACGAGCCGGCAGACAATGTTGACAAGCAAACAAAGCAGAGAGTAAGTGAAAATAAATGGAAATAGAGATGGAAATGGAAAAAGTCGAATTCCCGAGTCCGAGTTTGAATCCGAATCCTGATTCAGATCCCAATCTAACCCGACCAACCGACCCACATGTGTGTGTTTGGTGGTGTCGTATAACCCTTGACCCCTCCCCTTCCAACTCGAGTGGAAGGGACGTTCGAGACAGGACAGGACGGGACACACATGACAGGACGGGACAGCTCAGCACAGGCCATAACCAGTTAACCAGTCATGAGCGCTATCACTTATTGGGGCGTCAAGTCAAACGGGTTTCCAGCCATGTACATATATCGCTAAGTGTTTCGTCAAAGATTTCCACATACGTTATGCTTTGCGTTGGCATTCGGGGTTGGGGTTGGGCAATTCCATTTCCAATTCCGGTTTGGGCAGGGGTTGCAAGGTCAGGGGTTAGGCAAAGGGTTAGGCTCATTTACATGGCCCACTGCTCGTGAGGATTGCGGCTGGCTTGATTTGCATTTGCCGGCAATGGGATATGTTACGAGGTCGGTGAACAGGGGTCAGGGGTCAGCCCACACCACACACACACACGCAACCCCCGACGGCAGATAATAGGTTATAAAATGCCGATTATTTTGTCGCTTTTGAATCGCTCACTTTTGGGACAAAAACAACACGATTGGTGGGCGGGGCAGGGGTTAACCATGTTGCTCGAGAGGTTATGAAATCGCATGTGAGTGTGTTGACTTGTGGCTTATGGTAATTCCGGGGTCGGGGTCAGGGTTCAGGGTTCAGGGGTCTCTCCTTGTCTGATGGTCTAATGGTGAAAGTAATCAGTGGGAGGGTTGTTAACGGGGCAGGTCAATTAGTAGTGAGTAGTGAGCATGTGTGTGAGTGTGTGTCAGCAAAATGGCGACTGTCCGGAGTAAAGATTTCCGTTGCTCCGCCTTTGCAAAGGCCTTACCCCCTTCGCCACCGCCCACGACCACCCGCCTCGTGGTGCCCTTTGCGCTCATGTTAATTAGTAGCGCCTCCAAAAATGCTTTCCACATGCGGAGGGGCGCAGTGGCGGGGGGTGTGCTCAGTTTAAAAGAAAAAGTTTTAAATTAATTATTAGAAAAAGCATCAGCTGCGGTGGAGGCGGGAGGTGGGGTGCAGCCAGAGGATGCTGTGGAGCTGCCACATGAACTCCGCGAAGCTTCAGCGGCAGCACGAGGGTTAAGACATACACACATGCCAGTGTGTGTGTCTGGGTGTGTTGAGTGTGGGTGTGTGTGTGTGCGTCACCTCCCTAGGCAATTTCCGCTGCCAAATTGAAAAATTACGCGAGCGCAAAGTTTCGCTGCTGCTGTTTCTGTCGCTGCTTTGATTTGCTCTCCCGCTCGCGCTGTCAGGACACAGCCCTTCTACCCACTACCCACTACCCACCCATTCACCCCACCCCCACTGCCAGTTGCACCCCTTGCCGCCGAAAAGCAGCACCATAGTCTCCGCTCACTACTTAAGCGGCGCAGCAAAACATTTTTACATTTTATACGCTCATTACATAATTTCAAAGTACATGTGCGGAATTTTAGAAAGCCGAAAGGAGAGCAGCAGAGCAAGATGAAACCTCGGCTTTTCCTCTTTTTTTCGGTTCGGTTCGGGGCCTTGAGAGACGTCCGTAAAACCCCCACCAGAGCCCCCCCCACCGCCCGACAGAGCAACAAAAGAGAAAAGACAGCTATCGAACACACACATACACATGCACACACTCGCACACACATAGCCACACACAAACGCAGCTCACGCAGGAAAAACGAGAAAAACGCTAATGAAAATTAAAATGAAAAATTGCAAACGACGTGTGGCATAAGACTTGGATGGAGGGGGGTGGTGAGGGCTGGGGGTGGTAGCAGAAAGGGGGTGCCGCCCACACATCCGCACACTTGCATACATTAGACACAATCATCGCTGTGTGTGTGTGTGTACTTTCCTCACGCATTTCTCCATCGCCGACGCTGACAGCGAAAACAGAAAAAGTAGAAACAAATTTTCCATTTTTACTTGCTTGCCACCCCAAACCCCCAACCCCCTACCCCATCCCTTCATTCGGGAAATTGTACTTAGCGCTGGAGGTGGGGGTGTGGGTGTTTGGATGGGTGGATGGGTGTTAGCGTTTGCCATTAGCATACACTACTCACATTTTATAATGCGTGCGTGTGTGTGAGTGAGTGACTGTTGTGTGTTCATTTCATTACACGGTACATAATGGATGTGCCCTTCTCCCTGTGTGTGTGTGTGTGTGTGAAGGTGTCTGTGTGTGCGGCACTAAACTACCCTTTGCCTAATTTTTAATCTCGAGCGTTGCCAGGCGCAGCGGCAACAGCGACTAATGTCGGCAGTATCTCCTCGGGGAGGGGGGTGGTGTTCAGCTCCTCTGCTGCGGGAGGCCTTGACGTCATCTAAGCTAGTTTTGGGCCATTTGCCATCCGGCGCATACATATACATGCTAATACATACGTATGTAAGTAAGTAGGTATGTATGTACGTAGTATGCAAAGAACTTTTTTATCCCTTTGGCCGTACAATTAAAAATGTAAATCAGTCGCCCCTCTGTCGCAGCCGCAGTCGCCGTCGCAGTCGACGCCGCTGCCTCTGCCAGCGCTGCTGTCGTTTTTTTAATTCTTTCAACTTTTTCCGACATTTTTCGGCGGCTGCTTTTGCGAGTGGGTGGTGTTTAGTTGGGTGGCGTTGCTGCCAACCCAGCCACTACACACCCCCACCAGCCCATTGCCCATTGCTCATTGATGTAAATATTATATTTATTTATTTGGCGGCGAGTCCTAGACGAAGCTCGCGCAGCAGCACCCGATTAGGAATACTTTGCCACTGCCTGCTCCCCTAATCTATTATTAAAAATGTTAACTGAAAGCGCTCCCCGCATAACCGTATAAATATAGAAGGCGAGCCAGAGCCACAGCTACAGCTACAGCCGCATAGAGCCGCACAAAACCAGGACTCAGGACTCAGGACTCACGGCACAAAGGGCGGCAGTTTGGGACGGGGCGGCGCGGGGCGGTGCGGCAACGAACATTAATACATATTTATTGTTGGTACAAGCAATTTAGCGAAAAGAAATCCAAATTATATCATAACTTTGTGTAGTGCGCCATCTGGGGTTTAGTTGCCTGCCACATCCCCGTTCCCGAGTCCCCGGATCCTTGGATCCTTGCTACGCCTACGACAATGCCAGGCAGCCTGGGCGGAAGGCGGTAGCGGCAGCAGCAGCTGAAAATGATACTGAATCTGAGACTGGAGTCCCGAGCTGTGTGGAGCTGTGGAGCATAGACACCAGACTCCAGAGGAGCAGGAGCAGGAGCATGAGGGGTGCGAGTGCTCTAGAGGAACAGGAGCCGCAGTCAGAGCAATAATTCTATGCCGACGCCATTGTAGCCACGTTAAAGATGTTGCCACACATTTTTGTAGCGTTCTCCGTTCTCCGCTCACCATTCACCATTCTCAGCTCTCGGTTGTCGGTTCTCTGTTTTGTTTTGGCCTTTTCCCCCCGCGAGTCCGTGGCCACCTTTTTTTCGTACTCATCGGAGCAAGAGGAGCTGGCATTGTAACAATGAAAACAATTACAACAACAATTGCGAATAAACATGCAAAAAGCAAAGTAGAAGATGAAGTAGCTGCGGCGGCGGAGGAGCTGGTGGGAGGCAGAAGACGAGGGACGAAGGACCTTCGCGGGAGAGCGAGACCATCCGAATGAGAATGAAATGTTTTCTAATAAATTTTGCTTTATGTGCGCGGTGCGGCGAGGCTGGCAAAGGAGGCAAAGGAGCCTGTTGAGGAACAGGAGAAAAGGGAATAAATAAAAATAAAGTTTTATATTCATGTACCCCCGCTCAGCAACCCCACTCACACACACATACTCAGGGAAAGAGACAGAGAATTGCCACCCAATTGCCATTAATATGGCGGCTGCCTAACATTCATTTGTGTGTGTGTGTGCGTGTGTGTGTAAGTGTCTCTAATGCCAAGTTGCCGTTTATTTTAACTTTGCTACAAACTTTAGAGGCAGCCCACAGTAGTCCCAGTTGGCTCTATACCACTGTACCCCTGCCACCTGCACCCCCGCACCAACGTGCCGCCACCAACTAAGTCGAAATAACTTTTTCAGCCATTTTGGTGCTTATTTTTTTTTACTATTTCAGCCACATTTTTGCACTTTGTTTTTCTGTTTTTTCTCATTGAGTTTCTCTTGTTTTCCAGGTTTTTCTCTTTTTTGGGTTTCTGTTTTGTTGTTGCCCGAACCCACTCTCTCTTCGCTTTTCCCTATTTTTTATTTATTTTATTTTTTTGTTAATTTTTTAACGCATTTTGCGTGGGCCGCGTTTACTTAGTTAGTCCGAAAGAGGGAGAGAAACGAGAGGAGCGAAGGGGAGGAAAAGTCGCGGATTGCGACAGCTCCAAAATGCGGCGACAAAGGTAAAAGGATTTTTGTGTAAGTTAGACGCGGGGATGATGGGCGCACAAAAAAAGAAAAAAAAAGAAAGCCAAAATAATAAAAAACGAAATAAATTTAATGGTTGTGTCAACATCAACAGACTCCAGCAATTGCCGCTGTGTGTATGTGTGTGTGTGTGCGCGAACCGGGTTAGGGATTACATAGTCTGGGATCATCGATCGGTGCATGGAAGTCTATGAGTAGCTATGAGTCAATCGCTTTTAGTTGCTTGGGCATCTCGGCCCACATTTTCCGGATCCCCAGATGGCGACACTATGCTATGCACTATGCAAGATCTGGCTTTGTGCCTCTCTTCTGTTCGGTCTAACTTAGGGGAGGGGATGGAATGGCTAGTTCCTGCGATGCGTAAGGATATTATGAGATGAGAGACGTGGAGGCCATAAACCGCATAGAACTGCCGAATCTTTTACTATCGGTGGCATTCTCGTCCCTTATGCGCACATTAATAATTTCGCATTGGCCGCAATAAAAAGCTTTGCGCAATGAACGGATTCTGGGCTCAAGGATTGTGGACCACAAAGCGAAACAACCAAAAATCAAGGCATGCTCAGGTCATTAAAGTTAACGCTGGACCGGGCACGGGTCTCGGTTTCCAGGGGGAGGGAGGGGTTCATCGGCAGGGGGATAGTCGCTGCCAATACAATTGAATCCGTCTCTACGTTTCTCTGTCTCTCCGTGTATATGTACCGCCAGCCAGCCACTTCCTCCTAATCAACCCTTTATGAACCCCTAAAGCGGAAAAGGGAAAAATGCCGAGCGAACAGCGGCAACTAACTACAGGCAGGAACAACAATAAAATGTAAAATTTAGACGCCAAGCCTTCTGCTTCCTCGGCCACTTTTCCACCCATCGAGGGACCGTCGGAAACAGATTGATCCATTCGAAATGCAGCGAAGACCAGACTATAAGACTATTACCGATCGATCGGACGGTGATCGATTGGCAACCATCCCTGCCCTTCTGCCCACCGGCCCATCCGCTCTCGATTCCTCCAGCCTCGCATGCCTCCGGAAAACTTGCAGCGGAAAGGTGAGCGGTGAGAGGAGAGCGGGTAGCGGAGTGGCGGGTGGGGGGCAGCATCCACTAGCCAGCATCATTAAGGGTAGTTTCGAGCGTCGTAAAAAATATAGAGAAATAAAATTGAAAAAAGCAGCAACAACAATAACAAGGTCGGAAGACGAAGTCGAAGTTGGCGGCAGAGCCGCGACAGCGCCGGCGACTGCGGCTGAGGCAGCGACGCCGGGACGCACAACTACAAGGAAAAGCAGCAGAAAGCGGCAGAAGGAGCAGCAGGAGCAGAAGGAGCAGCAGGAGCAGAAGGAGGCCGGCATCGGCGGCAAGGAGCGCAGAAACAAAAAGCGAAATAAATAAAAAGTATCGATATAGATATAGAAAATTTTTGAAGAAAACTGCGCTGCGGCGCAGCTGCTATCCTTGAATGAGTTCGCGAATGGCTTTGGGATTGGGCGGCGTTGGTGGAACTACAGTGGTTTAGATGGCTCCACCGCTCACCGCCCCACCGCTCCCCGCAGCCGTGCCAACAACACTTTCGGGGCGAAGCTATGGAAACGCAAAGGCCAAATCAATGAGCGGCACTCCGATACAGCGGGTAGGGAGTAGGGAGTGGGTAGTGGGGCAGTGGGAAGTAGGCAGTAAGGAGACAGTAGTTGGAAGCAAGGGGCACTCTTAATTTTAGTGTCGCACAATGAAACTTTAGAACAACACCACCACCCCCTCTTCCGCAGGGCCGTTTCCATGGATATATCTGGGTCAGACAACATCGAACCAACCCCATCCGCCGCCGCAGTTAGCGAATTTTAAGAAATATGTTCCATTTCATTTGAATGCGGTACTGTCGCTGGGTGTATCGCCGAAAACGGCAGCAACCTCTTGCCACCCCTTTGGAGCGCCCACGCAGACTCATCTCCTGGTTAGGACTCCTTCCGCTAGCCCACAGCGCCATAGCCCCATCGCTCCATAGCTCCATCGCTGCGTCTTCGACGCTTCGTCTCTGTCGTTCGTGAGCGTCTTTCGCCGCCCACCCCGCCGCGCTACACCTTCATCTTTCCAACAGCCATTAAGTTTTCTCGCTGTAATAAAAAAATGTTCTCTTTTTCGCCGCTCATCGGTGTGCGTCTGTGTGAGTGTGTGTGTGGATACTAAATTTTCTAGTTCCTTTTATTTCCTTTTACTTTGCCTCAGCATTAGTGTTTATTTATTTTTTCTGCTCTCTCCCTCATTCTTTCTTGCGTACTTTTTTTTTGAAAAGAAGATTTATGTAAAATGCGGCTGGGGGAAGGGTGAGGAGGAGCTGCGGCAGGGGCGGGGGGCAGGCAGCGCAGCCGGCGTCGGCAGCGAAATAGTCGCAGATGCTGTTGCTGTAAGTTTCACGCAGCAAACTGTCGAAACCCATCCATCCGCCCACAGCAGCCCTTCCCCGCCCCGCTCGCTACTGCCTACCTCAACTTGTGGCTCAGGCAGCGCCCCTCGCCCCCCCTTCTTCCCATGCTAGAAGGACGACTTTCCTTTGACGCGGCTTCGGTCGCGACTGGCACACGGCAGCGGGGTGGCTCGAGGAATGGCTTTCCTTGGTGGTAGTTATGGTGGTGGGGGTGGAGGTGGAAATGGTGGTGGTGGTGGTGCTGGCGACGGGCAAAAGTTTCGGCAAGTTAAATGTTTAGATTTCTAAGACGCCATCGGATTTTCAACTATAAAATATTCTTTTCATTTTTCCACAAGCGCCATCCCCGCCCAACCAACCACCACCCCACCCCACCCACACCCGCCAAAGCCATTAAAAGCAAACGCTGAATTATAGTACGCACAGAGAGAGAGTGAGTAAGAGGGAGTGAAAGGGGGGGGGAATACCCGGGGGGAGTTGAAAGTGGGTGGGGATTGGCCGCTTGTTGCGGTGCTTAGATGTTAGTTGCTAGTTCCGTGGTCCTTCGCTTCGCTTCATCCTTGGTCCTCGGCAGCTGGCACCCATTTCGGGCACAGTGGTCGCAGGGCCAGCTTGCGATAGGAAAACCCAAGGCTGCGGGTTCATCGCTCGCCAGATGCAGTTATTGATAGAAGAGTGTCTGGTGGGCTGTGCAAACTGCCAGAAAACAGAGCCCGAACAATTGGCATTGCGACTCGAGCACATTCAATATTTGCATATGCCACACTTGTGTGTGCCTTCTACCGCTGCCGTTCCGTACCGCTCTTGCTTTCCCGTCTCTCGTTTACCGCCCCCTTGCCCACTATCACCTAATCCAGCTGGAAATGAAAAGAAACTTTGGCAAACAGAACGCGAGTCCGGACAATCGGGACTGTTGGAGCAGCTGGTCGAGCCACTTTGCAAGCGCAACTCCAATGACAATGATCCTCGAATTAGCCGCCAGCCGGAGCTGATGACCTTAGACCACTGTGCGCTGGCATTGGGCGAAGGCCACGTGCCTCGGGACAGCCAAGGCGGCGCGGCGGTGGGGCAGGCAGGGCGTCGAGGTTAGGCGGGAAAATCTAACGAAATCGAAGCGAGCGAAAAGCAAAGTTTCCCGCACACAAACACACACACAAACTGCTCGAAAGGATTTTAGAATTTGCCGCATTTTGTCTCTCAACTATGTGCAATAATATAAAGGAATCCCCCACTCCACTCAAGTGGCAGGGGCAGCAAAGTGTGGGGCAATCAGCGGAGAAGGAAACACAAGTAGCATAGAAAAGGAAGTGGCGAGCGCACGAAAATGCCGCAAAACGTGCCTTTAAGTTATTTTTCATTTGCCACGCTCAGCGCCAGATGACCCTCCTCTCCTCCTGCTCCACCCCTCAATACCCTACCACCCCCCCAAACGTTCATCCCCACCTAAGTGAGTAAGAGCGTAGTAGTTAGGCGAAAGTAACTGCTGATGAGGGGAGCGGACGGAAAGCGGCGAAGGGCAGCCCATTTTAAGATTTATGTCGGTGATTATTTCTAAGTTTTTGTGCGCTCAACGATGGCCATCGCACCCAACCCGCCCCTCACCGCCCCTCACCACCCCACCCAATTCTGATCCAACTCACGGAGCTCTATCCTCTATAAAAAGAAGGAAACTCTGAAAGGAAAAGAATAAAAGCGGAAAAAGCAGCAGGTAACTAAAGGAGCCGAAGAAGCCCTAATGCTAGACGAGGTCCTGGCCAGATAATTCCAACGCCTGGCCTGCAAATGGCCAAGGGGTGGAGGGAGGTAAGGGTGGGGGTGCAGAGAAGCGAAGCACAACTTTTAGAAAATGTTAGTTTTGTGAATAATCCGTGCGGCGCTGCCATTTCCACCTTTTCGCTTTTCGCAGAGGGTTAAAGTTGCGAAACATTTGCCGACCCCCCCAAACCGCCCACCACCCACCACCCACTTCCCGCTGCCAAGTACAGCCGAATGCCACCAACGGAGGTGGAAGGAAGCTGTATCCTGGTACATCTTAGATCATAGGGCAGCGGGAACGACGTGCCTTTCAGATAGTTGGCATACGCAACAACAACAAACCCCGCCCTCGCTGAAGGCATAAAAAATCTAATCTAATCTATCTAATGTGGCCCCCCAGAAACCACCCCCCTCCGCCATCGCCTACGCTCTTGTTTTCGTTTTTTTTTTCTAAGCACAATACTATTTTCTTATTTTCGTTTCGTTGTTGTTGGCACATTTAAAATGTTTTATTTGGCCATTTGTATGTTTTATGGCATTCCTTGTTACCAACGGCCTTCCAGTGCCAGCCACTTCACCTCACCTCGCCACCAATGTGATACCCTCTGTTTGCGGCACATGTCTTGGGACAGGTGTTCCTATGAAGAAACGGCACTTCTTTGCGCCGATGTGTAGCGTATAGCTTATAGTTTAATGTGCTATTTCCGAAAGTTGGCTAAATACGTTCGGTCGCACTTTTGATACGTACACTTTCAGGTGGGGCATTGGCGGTTCGGTGTTCGCCGACTGTTTTCAGTGGCTTTCCTTGGTTGCGTTTTACTTTATTTAATTTATGACCCGCACACGGAACAGGCATAAATAAATAATTGAAGCTTTATAAATCTAAAACAGTTGCCAGTAGTTGATAATTCGAATCCCTGCCCCCTATCCCCTACCCACTAGCAACCCCTCTTTCTCACTCATCCTGGAGTGGGTGGCACATGCTTGTGGGCGAACGGGAATCAACTAGCGCTACAGGACGCAGGACCTCCATTCACAGCGCTTCCTCCTGTGCCATCCGCGCCCGTAGATTTTTTCGATTTTTATCTACAAGGCTTGCAGCTCCCTGTCAAGATTACTTTCGTTTTTAGTCTGCGTATGCTCATTCATTCCAGGGACGGGCGTTTTAGCGGGGGGTTTGGGGGGACATCGCACACAACCCAACTTAAATGCGACCACTAAAAAAGAGCAGACAGCATAAGCGGGAAAAAGGCACGCACACACACACACACACACACACACACACACACACACACACACACAGATGAGAGAGCTGCCAGAGAAGCATATTAAAAGTAATAATAAGTGCCTCAAGGAGTGTGGGCTGGACCACCCGCACTTAGATATTGAAATGAGCATGTTTTTAAATATAAAAGGATGCCCTTCTCCTAACCACCACACATACACGTACACACGCACACACACAAGCACGCTTGCTCGCTGAGCAGCATATCCCCCTAATATCCACTTACAACAACAGCAACAAATACAGGAGCATACAGGCGGCATAGCCAATGCAAAGGAAATATATCAAGCAACCCTCGTGTGCTTTTTATTTTCAAAGTTACTGAAAATCTCGCTGGCTCTCTTTCTCTTTCTCGCTCCCACTCCGCGTCTCAGTCACTCTCCTTTCGTTTTCATTTCGCCGTGCTTTTTTTTAGGCTGCTCAGTACTTAGTTGTGGGTCTGCGATGTAGAATTGGATCGGAGGGGTGCCGCATCTATTCAGCTCCTGGGCAAAAACTCTAAGCACCGCACTCGACCGTGCGAGGAGTGGGTGGAGGTGGTGTGGGGTGGGTTGGGGGTTTCACGTGACCCTGCCACATATCATATGGAAAGTGCACCGAGAGAATTTTACAGCGAACAACATTTGAGCTAACTTGTCTCTGAACAATGAGCAACTACTCGTAAGAAAACTAGGAGATTCCAAAAAAAAACAACCAACAGATTTAAAGCAACCAACAGATGCAACTCCATTGTTGAAGAGCAAATGTTCTTCGTGCACCAGGCGTCTAAAAAATTACATTCTCGCCATAACTAATTCCGCTTATCCCGCCTGCACTTGTGAGCCTTGCCATGCCATTACCTTTACCATCTCCCAAATCACAACTCACATATCCCATCTACCATCTCAAAGTTAACACTGCCTCCTCTGCCAGCGTCGCTGCCCGCGTCGCACACACACACACTCGTGCCAGCAGACACTCACATACCAGCAGGGTGAACATGACGGGATTGTTTAACTACGAACACGTAGTTAAAAAACGAAAAATCGAGACCCGCAAACGAAGATGAAGGCGTCGCAGGCGGTGGGAAGTGAGGGGCGGGCGCGAGGGCGGGGGCTTGAGGGGTCTGCTAACTAGCAACTGCAGCGCGGCTGCTTCGTCGTCAAAAATTGAAAAAATAAAATATAATACACAACTACAACGGCAGCCGATTCTGTGCACACAGACACACACACACGTGCGGGGGGTGGTTTGCCTTGAAAAAGAATTTCGCGCAGTAAAATCTAAAGCGAAATTGCCGCATTCTGCGTAGAAAGGGAAAGGAGGGGGGGTGGGGCAAACGAAGTGAAAAGTAAAGAAAGAAATGGTGAAATAAAAACCTTGTTTCCGCGCAAGTTACAAGAGCACTCCCCCGCCGACTTTCCCCTTTACATTCGCCTAAAAAGCTAAGCTCACACACACACACAAGCACACAGGAAGAGAGACCAGCCAGCACACACACACACACACACACAGCCTCACCTTGCCGAGCAGAAGAAAGTTCAGATATTTGCTAGCAATAAAAGTAGTAATCAGTTGGAGGGGGCGGGCTGCCGCTTCGTGAGGGGGGGAGAGGGGACGTGGGGCACCCCCCAAAAGCTCCGACGGCGCTGCCGAGTTAGAAAGAGATGAGCATTAGAAGCAGGATTCGCGACAGGAGCAATGTGATGCTGGGAAGCGAGGGAGGGGGTGCACAATAAATGCGCCGCGTAACGAGAACTTTTCATTTTATGTAATTTGAGTTCTTTTTTTTCCGGATCCGCTTTGTGTATGCCACCGTTCGCTTTTCCCGCAATTTCTTTTTCGCCGTCGTGCTTCGCTCACTTTTCTATAACATTCGAATTTTTAAGTGAGTCTGCTTCTGCTTCTGTCGCATTCGCATTCGCAACTTGTACCCTTATTCTATCAGATGTACTTCATTTTGAATCTCTGGGCACTTTCTACTTCAGAGCTATCTAAATACATCGAATGTGGTATGAAAACCTTCGATTTGAATCGACTGGTGAATGTGTTTTGTGTTTTGCATACTTTGCTGCGCGCTTATTGCTGCGGATGCATCGTTTTCAGCCTCCAGTATTGTGAATCCACTCACGACCTAGGGTATGTGCCGCTTCGACCTGCGAACCTGGAGATCCGCGTTCCCTAACAAGACAGTTGCGAGTTGCGACACTTCGCTGCGACTCCAACTGCGCCAGCTCCTCCTGTGTGTTCAAATTACGAAAGCGACATTAATTTTTTAGAATCGCGCGTATGGAAGCTTTTTTTTAGTCCGTCGGCGGGGTTTTTGGATCTGCGAACTGAAGCTGCTCTGCGCGCTGGGCTTTGTAATAGCTAGTAAACGCTCGCGTCTGCGGATGTAGTTGTATTATTTTTTACGAGCGCGATATGTTGTGCAAAACATCACTTGTGCCTTTCTATGCGTGGAGCCACCCCATTCCATTCTGCTCCACCGTGTCGTTCGTCTGGCGCGCTGCACTAAATAAAATGTATTTATAAAAATGTTGCATCCACTTATTATTAACTTTTTGCTGCGGACACTTTGCGCGCTTGATTTCCACTCGGTTACCAGTTGGACTGGTCGGATGGTGGGGGCCACTGGTGCCGAGTTCATTATTGGTCAACCCAGGGGTGGGAAGGGGGTTGGTATGGTGGAAGGACGGAGGGGGAGGGGCTGGACGAGGAAAGGGATCTGGCCGAAAAGTGAACCCTAATTCAGATTACAGATACCTAATAAAACGCCGCTATCGACTGCAATCGGCAGTTGCGAGTATGAGTGCTTGGATACATATACGTGGCAATAGCCGATGACCCCACCACCCCACCGCCGTCCCACCACCACGCCTCAAATTATTTTATGTGACAATTAAAATGCATTTTTGTGAAAAATGAAAGCCCCATGAATAATGGCAAAAAATATTTGGCGTCACTGGCTTTTTCTACATAATGCCCGACTTTTTTTACCGCAGCATTTCTGCACATGTACACGTATGTAGTATGTATACAATCCGGCGGGGGTTCGGTTTGGGCCGGCAATATTTATATTTGCCTATGTAATGATTTTTTATTAAAAATAGAAAAGAACCAACAAAACGAATGACGAAAATCGCACCATCCCATCGGCAACCATGGCGAAATTTATCGATAGAGCGTTAAAAAAAGGCCGCCAAATGAAATGTTAATTTTATTTTGATGTAATATTTAACAGCGACGCGTCGCCAGTGCCCCGCCCCCCCAAAACCCCTGTCCCACTGCCCACCAACCGACCAAAGGACCGCCACGGACACAGACACATATGGCGGCTTTATCTGCTGGCAGCTGACATTGCCTAACAAACAATGGGAATCACTGCCAGCGCCCCATAACTTCACTTCCATTGCCCCCCCCAAAAAAAAAGGGCACTTCTTCACCCCGCTCCCCGTTTCCGCAGTGTCCACAACATCCAAGCCTAAATGCAAATGCCATTGTGTCAAATCAGAATAGAAGCGACGACATGACTTGAAGTCGATCGCTTACCACTGCGATCATTACCCACAAAACCCAACATCATAGTCTGATCGGATCTATTGTGACTGCCATTCCGTTTGAAGGTCGCATCAGCTGTATCTCAACCAGATGGGACTCCTTCGATGTGGTTCCAAGCGTGGGTTTGGGGTTTGGGAACCCCCTCCTGGCTCCACTACGGCCACTAAGACTGCGCACAGTTTGCAACGAACGAATGAACGGGCGGCACACACACCAACGCACGCCTAGAAGGACGTGCACGCACACACGCACCGCACGGCATTTACATACATATTCATGTGTGCAAAAAGAATGTAAAGTGTGTGCGCGGGCCCGAACGACATGCTAAAAATTTGTATAGAAAATTAGTTAAAAAATTACTCCGCAGACACGCGCACGCATGGCATGGAAAATGGAGTGGAGCCGTAGGTGGAGCTGGAGGGGGGAGGGGGCTTACGGTGCAGGGCCTTACTTTACATATGCGCGCACACACACACGCGCGCAAGCATGCCCACACAGACACACAGACTAGGCGGAGAGAGCAGGTCGCTCCACCAGTTAGGCACAGTTGGCATTAGTGGGCGGTGTTAGAAGTACGCGCATCCCCTTCACGACCACCCCACCCCACCCCTCTTGCCGCAAACGCACACACTCACCTAAGCCCCAAGCACACACACTCACATGGGCCATGTACGATTTTAATGTTTAGAGTCGCGCGGGCTTAAAGTTTGTCATAAAGCACCCCATTAAAAAAGGGCGAACAGCGAACCAAATGGAGCAGGTGGGAGAGGGGGGAGGCCTTTTTGGGGGATGGGGGATGGGCGATGGCGGGGATGGAGTGTGTACTGGATGTCAGCGAAAGTGGGTGGCGAGCGGGCCGGGGCGAGAGACAGGGAGCTCCATTAAATTAAATACAAATGCGAATTAGAAAAACTTTTGCCGTTTTTTGTTTTTGGCCCGCTTTGTGTACATACATATGAAAAATTAAATTGGCTGCTGCCCGCTTCGACGTCGCGTCGTCGTCGTCGCTGCTCACAAATGCAGCGACCGTCGACTGTCACTAACAGACTAGCGCGAATGCTAAGGAGCCAAGACGGTGGGGCGGGGCGGGGTGGGGCAGCGGCAGGCAAAGGGGCACGCACAAGCCGGCAGGAAAGCAAAAAGTTTTCTCGAAAAAGAAAGTGCTCGAAGGGGATGTAGTTGTATGTGGGTTAGGGATATGGGATATGGGATATGGGATATGGGATAGGGATAGGGATCGGGGCGGAACGGAACGGAACGGCACAGGCTAAAACAAACAGTCGATTCAAAGCAAGCATGAATATATGTATGTATGTAAGTAGCTAGGACAGCAGACCCATCGAAGGCGGAAGGGGATCCCTTCAGGGAGTCGCACTGCAAATGCTCTACCCAAAGTCAAAGGCATTTAAACTATACTACTATACTATAGATATTTGAATGTACCTGGAATCGCACAGATAGGGATGGGGGGGGGGGATTAACTAAATATTAACTGGTAGTATGAAAAGAATATCCTCTTCAAAGGTGCCCAATGAATCCAGTGATCCCCTGGCGGTCACATACAAAGTAGGGTGAAAATACAATTTGAGGTACGATCTTTGTTGATATCGATGGAGCTGCAAAGCGTATACTCCCCCAAAAAAAGAAAGGATACTACGCTTGAAGCGAAGAGCAGCGGGTCCAATGTAAAATTATTTGGCAACGAGTGAGCTGGGTGAGAGGAACGCACAAATTAAAAAATAAGCTTGGCAGCGACGCAACCAAAAGTGGGCGGTAGGCGGTGGGTGGCGGTGTGTGTTTGGGGTACGAGTGCTCTTCATCTGCACGCACCACAACGCACTTTTCCACAAATACATTTGCAATTTATGTACCTTTTCCTGGCTGCGACGCGCGAAATAATAAAAAGGGAGCACAAACACACGCACACATTCGCGCGTAGGCAGTTGGAAAATGTTCTATATGGTTACATATTAATATGCGAGCAAGTGGGAGCGAGAAGAAGCGAGTTTACATAAGCCCCACCAAAAGCGAACGCAACTTTTTCCAGCTCGCGGGTGGCGAAGGGAAGGGGCTTGGGGGGAGGCGGGGGGTTCAGGGGGTTAGCTCAACTTTCTTTGCATACTCCTCCTGCCATGTGTGTGTGCGAGTGTGTGTGTACACACTGCGCTGTCGCTTTGTAGTTGTTTTTGGCAATTAACCAAAAGTGGTGGTGCCCGCTGCCCCCCTCGCCTCTCGCTCATCACCCGCCTTCCCCTGGCTGTCACACGCATGCTTTTTGGATGCCCTCTTCCGCCGCCACGCGCCCCTCCCCCATCACCCACTTGAAAATTTTTAAATATTTTTAACTGCTGCGCTCCACTCGCTCTGTTTGGTTAATATTTTTCTTGCCTGCCTGTTGTGTGTGTGCGGGTGTGTGTTTGTGTTGGGGATGTCTAGTGTTTGCCACCACCCCTAGCTCCCCCACCTCGCCTCCCCTACCGCATACGCGTAATATATTAAACAAAACAAAAAGAGGCGAGAGCAGAGCGAAAAAGAAAAAAAACAAAGGCTCCAAAAAGTAGGTGGAGCAACAAATTTCAGCTCGCTTCTGACACTTGAAGCTTACTCTTTGGCTCTTCGACAATTATACATAGGCAGACGCATGGATGTGGTATCCTTTTTGCGCCTCGCACATAATTAATAATTGGTCGTAACTTACCAGTTCTTGTGGGCTTGATGTGCACCGCCGGCATTGAAAAATCTGAAATAGAGTATAATGCAAGACAAATCGATTAGTTTACCGATGAATATATAGATATGTAAACTTGACCTTGAACAATTGACCACCATTAACCAACTGCACATCTCTTGTATTTTGCAGATCAAGCGGACTCCGATCGGAGGTGAGTACCGTGTACCAAGCATACATTCTACAATCGGATGCCAGAGGGCCAGGGATCAAATGCCACAGGCAAATGGGCAAATAACCAAAGGGCGGGCAGAACACGCAGTTGTCTTGTAGTAAGCTCGAATCCGATAGGCAAAGCCAAAATGACAAACATGCATGTGAGGGATGGCTCACATGAACACATGAACAAATGAACACACACACACACACGCACCCCTGCCGGGACACTCACACCAGCGAACGAGCTCCAGCTATTCCTATTGGCTAATTACTGCGAACCGAACTCTCACTCGCACCGCTCCCCCCCTCCCCCCCTCCCCCACACACACCACACACTTAAAAATAATCTGCATATGTGTGCGCGTTATTTAAAGCAAGTCTAGCAAATATGCTGAAACTTTGGCCCAAAACGAAGACGAGCCCAAAACACCCGAAGCACCTACCATCCACCACCCACCACCCCCCATTGGTTGTTGGTTGGCTCGTGTGAGTGGCACGAAAATCTAAATTATATGCAGCAAACAACGACCGCCGTCAGAAGCTCCATGTGCGTGTTTGGCTGCATGCCGATAAACAGGGAATCCGTCTTCTAAGATTTTAATGCAGCTGCAAAAACAGCGACAGCACACAAAGGCTCCCAGTAGATGTGCAACTATTGCTACACTTCAGGCAATATCCGTGGATAGCCTTATCGATGCCAAAGATTAGCACATAAAAGTGCGTGATCCCTTGAGTTCCGAAACTAAAAATCGTAGTTACATCATGCAGCCAATCACACCATCTTTTGGTTGCGTTGTGTCTAAATCACAGATTTATTCGCCAGTTTATTGGCCTGGACCTATCCTGTACGTTTTATTTCGAGTGCAGAAAGTAGCAGCCTGGCGCGCGCCACATGCAGCTTAAGTAATTTGCCGCAGTTGCCGGCTGCCAGGATGCGATGCTTTCCCTTTGCCTTTCCCTTTGTCATTGCCTTTCTCTAACCCGGTTCGAGGCACCACCCTACTTTCTCCCATTCAGAAGGAACTACGCGAAACTACAACGAAGACGTCAACATTCACATCATTATCCAGCTTCCTTGCGCCCATCTCCTCTTCGCCTCTTCTCCCTTTCTTACAACACACACACAGACACACACGCACGCACAGTGGCTCTCTCTTCGGCCGAAAAAGGAGCCAAAATATGGAGAGCGAGGAAAAATAATACTTCGGGCGCACTTGTTGGCATCCCAATGCCGTCGTCGAAGAGCACTGGCGAGAAGAGAATCCCGTCCAGCATAGCATACTTCTTGGGCGCCGTGCCGGGGGCGGGGGGTGTCCTGGCGGGGGCGGGTGTCCTGCGTCGAGGCGCTACTGGTGGGTACTTTACTTGATGATTATGGCGACGATAATGATGATTGGAATGGCTTTGATGGCGTTGAAAATGAAGATTGCGTGTAGTAGATTTGCTTTGCTGCTGCCTCTTCTTCTTCTTCGACTGCCCGCTGTGTGTGCTTGTGTATGTGTATGTGTATGTGCTTGTCCTTGTGTTTGTGTTAGAGTCTGTGCGATGCCGTTGTGTGGGTGAGCTAGTAGTAGAAGTAGTAGCAGTAGTAGCAGCACACGTACATAGGGCGGATTTTGAGGATTTGGGGTAATGCGTCCAACTACACACTATCAGCATTTGATTTTATTACGCTCATTTGTATGTGCGTAGTTGGCAGTGCTAACCACACCTCCCCAACTCCTCACCTTCCACGAACCACGACGGGGAGGGGGCTGAATGGCTGGGCGGTCATTGCGAGCAACAGGATGGCGGGTGGCCAGTCTTCGAGTGCTCCTGCTCAACTTTGACCTCCTGCGGCAGCCAAGGCATGGCGCTGGCGTCGCCGTCGTGTCGACTGACTTTCACCGGCTGCGTTCTCTATTTTTCTCCGAATCACGCCAAAGCCCAGACTGAATGAAGAAGGAGGATGCTGCGAGCCAGCCATTCGGTTTCAGCCGAAATCGCCAGCGTCTTGGGCAGTTAGTAACCGTTAAGACGTCGTGGCTGCCTAGTCGCGAGTCCTTCGTCCTTCGCCTTCGTTCGCTCTCTCCGTCTCTTTAGTTTAGTTGGTTCTTTATGTTCCGTGTCACGGCATTCCGCCGGCTTCGAAGGCCGCTAGGCCGCTAGGTAAAAGGATCCGCGAGATCGGGAGATCGAAAAGGATACTAGCCGCTCTCTATCTCTCGGCATTGCTTCCCACACACCCCTCCCCCTCAACACACCGTTAAGCATTTACCATGTTCCGAGGGCAAGCGTTGCATACTTTTTTGGGGCTAGAGCGAGCGAGATGGGGAGCGGCGCAAAGGCCCAAGCGGGACAGAGCAAAAAGACAACGAATTAAAATTTAAAAACCGGCTCTCCTCACACACGCACAGTCACGCTCTTCAGCTCGCACACACACACACACGCAGGCCATCCTTTTTTATTCGCTTGGTTATTTTCGTGCGTCGATTTCCCCTTTCGACGTCGGTGGGCGGTGGGCGTAGTAGCTCGTAGTTCTCCATTATGAACGTGTGTGTGTGTGAGTCCTTTTTATTTTCGTGCTTTACAAATTTTTGTATTTTTTATTTTTCGCTTTTCGCCTCGTCCTGTTTCGTTGGCGTTTTTTTGCGCGCGCTCCGCTCTCGTGTCGTCGTGTAAACGCGTTTTTTAAATTTCCCACTGCTGCCGGCATCGCACGGGGGTTGTTTGTGTGTGTGCGGTGCTGTGCTGTGCTCTGCTGTGTTCGTGTGCGGGGGGTGGCGGGCGGTAGGCGGTTTGGCGGGCTGGCGGGGGGTGGACGCAGCATGCAGTGGGGTTGGTTGCGGATGGATTTTTTCCACCGCCGCACACACACAAACACACACACGCTGACTCTTTTTTCCTGCCGATGCTGCTGCTTATCCTCCTCTTCCCGATTTCCTTTTTCGCTGCTGCCGTTTTCCACTTCTTTTTTCTTTTTCTTTTTCTTTTTTTTTTGTTTCAGCTGCTCTGCTGCGCTGCCGCTTTGGTTTTAGCATTTTCGTTCGTTTTTCGCATTTTTGTTTTGTTTCTGATTTTCCTTTTGCCTGGCGTCGCTGCCGCTGCCACAGCCTCCGTCGGCGTCGCAGTCGCATCCTTTTTTTTAACGCCACACGCAGAAAAAAAGAGCAAACTTCGTCCTGCCCGTGTGCGTGTCTATCGCTGTGTGTGTGTGTGTGTGTGCGTGAGCGAATAGTTGTTGTTGTGGAAGGGGGTGGGCGGCAAGTCAGCGAAATGAGTAATGAGTGTTTAGTACGTTGTTTGGCGGGTGATTTTTATGGCAGCGCTGCGGCAGAGCATCCGGATGAGTGGCGAGGGGGGATGCCAGATGGCGGATGGTGGACAGGGGACAGGATCCAGGGGCAAGTGGCCAGTGGACCGCGTCCAGTGCAGCAGCCAGTTGGCAGTGCGGAGCGAGCGAGTGCAGGCGGCGGATGGTCAGCGAAACGTAGCACAGCATTCGGCGCTACCTATTTGGCATCCGTCATCAGTAATCAGTAATCCGCAATCCGTAATCCTTGGCCTGCCAGTCGCTTCTGTGTGCGTGTGTGCCTTTGTGTGTGTGTGTGCGCGCTTGTAATGACTTCAATTGTGTGCTAAACTTTCTATTCCACGGTCGCGCAGCTCCAGCAGCATCAGCTTGGGCACCAAAACAAAGCTCCGTCGGCGGGCGTCGCTGCCTTCGTATTGCGGCGACTTCGGGAGTCCTTCGGCTGGCTTCGGCGGCGCTTCGGCTGCTACTTGCCAGGTCCTGCCGCTACTGGCGCTGCCGGTCCTGCTGCCGCTCTGCCGCAGCCGGCGTCGCTGCGGCCCTGGGCCGTTGCGATTGCGACTTGGACTTGAATCGAGTTGGGTTTTAAAAATAACGTTAGTTGCTGTTTGTTGCTCGTTACGTGCGCGTGTTGCGACGCGAACCAAAAGCCAAATCAGCCACCAGCGGAAACGGAAATTGAAACTGAAACTGAAACCCAACTGACGTCCCAGCCCAGCTCGACTCTAATCGGAGGCCAAGACACAAACTCAGCACAGCTCAAAGATAACTGAGTGCGTGTGTATTGTTCTGTGGTGTAGTTTGTTTTTTTTGCAAGTGATTGTTAATGCGGCAAGGACAGCATCTCGGGCTTTTAGGCATTTTCACCGTTTCCACCGCTTCCACCGCGCCGATTGTTGATTGTTTTCTTTTTGTTTGGTGTACCGCAGAGATGACAAGTTGTGCAATAAATCAAATCTAGAATCTAATCGAAGTGAAGGCCAGTCAAAGAAATAGGAACACCCAAAATTTAAGTGATAAACCAGCCGATCCGGGGACAAATCAAAATACTATCAAATGCAATCTGAACCAACCGATAGAGTAGCGAGCAACCGCAACAAAAACACTGACAAACTGTCCCAGTAAAAGTGAGAGTGTGTGGCGTGCGGAGTTTCAGAATCTCAGCCAGAGTCGGATCGCCAACAGGAATCCGGAGCAGCTCTAGGGGATCCCACGCACCTGACGTAGCCGGAGAATCAGACATGTAAGTGTGATTATTTTGGTGGTTTCGAGATTTATTGTGGCAGTACATGTACTGCTGCTTTATCTGAAAGTACAGATGCAGGTTGGGTTTTTCCATCAAAGGGTATTTGTTTATGTATTGATCAATTCCACCACCAATGTGCTTCCTTCCCAAGTTATATTCGAAATCAGTGTTTCGGAGTGTATCCCATTTTCTGGTACAGATATAATATAAATCCGTAGATAACCAAATATTTGTACGCTGAATTCAATGCTAAGCGTTTCAAAACACCTCGAGTTTTTGACTGTATGTATATATTCCAATCGATGGCAATCTTGTACGATATATCTTATAATTGGCATTGCCAGGATATCCTATGGTATTTGTCATTTCCACCAAGAGGAAGCTAGAAAAATATTCGCAGTATGCCAATATTGTTTACGACCTCGTGCACTTGACTATCTTCGTGTGCCAGATACGGGATCTTTCCCAAGCCCATTATCTAGATTTGCTGCACTTCCTCCGCGCTCAACTCGCACATTCCCCAGTCATTTTGCATTCGTATTCGGATTCCGTATTTTGTATTTTGTATTCCGAAATGGCACTGGATCGACTGGATCGCGGGCGTTGAACTTGATCAAAGCGCTTCTCGTGTAAACACTGGTGTTTCACGGCTGGCGGGGGCGGTCTCTAATTCTCACTCTCTCTCTCTCTCTCGTTCGCGCCCCATCTATTTCGATGGCGGTTCCGTCGTTGACCTCCTCGCGTATTACGTATACGCCCGATACGCAGGCGAAGAGAGATCGACGGCGGCGGAGCGAGATGGCCAGTGCGTGAGCGGGAGCGGGAGCGAGTGACTGCGGGTGACTAACCCAGTGCAGTTCCAATTAGAACAAACGACAGCGACAAGTTCAATGCGATCATTTCGCCTTCGCAGTCGCTGTTTTCTGACTTCTGCCTTCGACGTCGGCGTCTACGCCGTGAGGTTGTTGTCGAGGTTGTTGGCTGCCTGGGACTCCGTTTGCGCCGCCTAGAGGTTAATGCCGGTTGTAATTGCAAAGCACCCAACCCGAAACCGGAGACCAACAAAGGAGCGGAGCTTAGAGCGACTACAGTGGTCCCTGCCCGCGCGACTCGCCTCTTTCTGGCTAATCTGTGACTCGGTGACATTTGCGGTGATCTTGAAACAACCATAAACCGAACGAGACGCAGCAATAAAGACATTATGGATACGTAGGTAATGTTGTGTATATGGTACGTGTAGATACATTTATACGTTTATGAATCGGCAAGAGGTCGCTGCAGACAGGGAAACCTTAACAAAACAACACTCAAGACAATTCTTGAAAAATGCTAACGTGAGTGCGAGACCAGCAGAATTAAAAAACCAAAATCGCCACGCATGAATCTAAAAAATAAAAAAAAAACAAAAACAGCTCATAAAAAAATCGGCGACAACAACAAGAGGATGCAGCAGTAAAATAAAAACGCTGCAAAAACAATTAAATTCGGACAAAAAAAATCGGCAAACAAGATGCAAGTGGCAACAAGTTTCTCAGCCTCAGTCGCTCAGTTTCTCCTCAGGGCCAGCAAATCTTCGCTCTGCAGTCTTCAGTCTTCGGTCTTTGTGCGTGCCAGGAGGTGGGGCGGGGGAGCAGGGAAATGGGAATCTGGGTTATGGCAAACAGGGGAGCCATGTAATAAAATGCGGTAATGGTAATGGTAAAGGTAATGGTAACCAAAATATTAAACAACTCTTCGCCAACATCAGCAGAAAATGCAATTTCAAAGGGCGACGCAAGGGAGGAGGGAAGGCAGGGGAAGGCCCTAAAAACAGGCCGACTTTGGATTTGGGTTTGCGTTTGGGATGGGGCTCGAAATGTGGGCTACACTTTCAATTGGAACTCTCGGTGGGGGTATGAGGGGGAAGGGTGCATACAGGCGGGGCGTGAAATCGGGCAATTCCGAGCCGAAGACGCACGACGATATTCTGCTTAAAAAAACGCTCCGATCGCCGCCGTCTTTGTGTGCGTGTGTACCGCTTTCTGTATCTTTGGAGTTACATAGGGCGAAAGTTGCATGTTCCCCTACCCGTTCCCGTTCCCCTTACCACTCCCTATCACTCTATTTACAAATTGCCGCTGCCGATCTGCGGATCTGCCCAAACATTCGCGTTTGCAATTGCATCGGTGTGTGGGCGGCGGTCGTTGATTCGTTCGCTCGCCGACGACTTTGCATTTCATTTCCCCCAATTTTGTCGGCCTGACAATGAATAAACAAAACTTCTAAATGGGCAATACCAGAAAACACAACAGAATATACGGACAGCAGAAAAAAAAATAATAAAAAACCACAACCACACACATGGAACCCCCGAAAAAAACGCAATTTTCGCTCGCTCGGCTTCGCCGCCGTCGCATGCGCAGAAAATTTGCTCGTTTTTTGGCGACTGCGCTGCAGGCAGCGCTGTAAACTGCAGCGATCGGATCGAATGGATCGCAGAACGCAGATCGCAGATCGCACTGCTGCCGCTGCCGCCGCCGTCGACGTCGCTGCACTCCAAAAAAGCGAAGGAAACACACAATCGCACACGAGAAGTATATAACAAAAAAGCGAGCAAATAAGGCAAAAAGTAAAAAGTAAAAAGCAAGAAGCGAAAAAAGCGAATGAAACATATAGGCGGCATAAGTATACACACACACACTTACACATATCACAAACACTCGTGCACAGCGAATTCTCTGATTCAATTGGGCAGACGCACACACTCGCGCACACACCAATACACACGCACACTGGCAGAGGGCAGCGGCACAAGCCCAACACATTTAACTGCATTTTTTCGGAACTCAGTTGAGCTTTTTAATTCGATCGGTTCAGTTACTAAAGTTAGTTCAGCCTAAACGCACAATTTCAATTTCCATTTCTAAGTTTGAGCCCGAATTGAAAAGCATTAGTGCCCACCCCACGCCTACCCTCGCACCCCTGCACCAACGCACCACACCACTACCCAACACAAACACGAGGACTGCAAATTTCCCTCTGTTCTATTTTTTTGTGTTTTTTGTCAAGTGCACCCAAGCAAAGACCAAAGGACGCAAACCATCCCGGAAAGGGAATCTAGTGCGCGATTCGCGCGCGTTTTGCATCAAAAGAATCTAAGAATCCAAGAATAGCAGAATCACAGAATCAGGAGCGGAGAAAGCGAAAGCCAACCCCATAAACCCAAAGCCCCAACAGTTCAAGTGAATAATCAGTGTGCATCCCCAAGTAGTCGCCCCAATGAAGCGCCGCCATGAGCAAGGATGCACCTACTGAGCGCAGCTACAACAGCACCATCCAGGTAAGGGTTTCCTACATCCCAGCCGACCCCATCCGATTTTGCTTAGTAGGGCAAACCGAACGTGCTGGAAGCTCCTTGAGGGAGCCTAGCATCGCGATCTATATCGACATACACACACACACACATCCATATTCCCACACACGAATGCAGGTACAGAACACACTGAAATTTGATTCGGATTCGTGGCTCGATCCATAAGAAGGACATTTGAGTCATCCAATGCAGCTGCCTGCTCTCTCCCTCTCTTCCTTTGGGCTCGGCTCCCCTCATTAGCACTTTGATGAAGAGTCACAAAAGCGGACGGACCGGGCCTAGACCCCTCCCTTCGAACTGTCCAAAAATTTCGGTGCATCTGCATACAAAGGCACACAACGACGCGCAGAGTGTACGGATACAGATACAGATACAAATGCAGCTACATATACAGATACATACACAGATACACATACTGCTACAGATACAGATGCACTGCAGGAAGCAGGGCAGCACAGTAGCCTCAGTCGCCCCTTTCTGCCCCGTTTCAGCTTCTCCACCCCTGGACGCTGCGCTGCATTGTTCCACTTCTACACTTCCCCACTTCCCCACTTGTCCGCTACCCGACACTCCTCGCTTTTTCGGCTGCAGTCTGTCAGTCAGACTGAGGCTTCGTGAAGCTCACGGCCAAGGCGAAGGCAGCTGAGGATCTGCACTCGGCCGAACACGAAGGCCGGTTGGGCAGGGTTCGGGAACGATCGAAAGCCAGCCCGAAACGGCGGAACTGCAGTTTGCTGTTCAGCGTCGCACTGAGCAAACGTCGTGTGGCAGCTCATCGCCAATTGCGAATTGCAAACTGCAAACTGAGAACCGTAAATCGCTCGCGCAAAGTGCAAGTCGCGCTGAATTCGCAAGTTCACATAATATCGGCATCCGCATATCCGCATATCTATATATCTGCACATCCGCAAGCAGCTTGCTTCCACGCCAATCTTGTTTTCGTTGCGTTTATATTTTTTTTCTGTTGATGTTTCTCGTTATATACATAGTATCCTTTTAGCAACCCACTCAGGCTTCTGCTGATTCTATTTCGATCACAATCGGTCTCAGGAATCAATCTCAGGATTAGCTCCATGGCAGGTAAGTCACGTGAGGAGCGGAGGTGTTGCTGAAACTTTTGCTTTCAACGGGTTTGCTTCTGGAACTGGGCCAACAGCGAGACTCAAATGGCCAGACAGGCACGCAGTCAAGCGGTTTGGTGACAGGGTCCCCACTGCTCCTGCTGCTTCTCCTGCTCCACCCACCGATCTGTAGGGAAGGTGGTAACGCAAGCTTCCTCTTTTTGTTCTCCCAGTTGTTAGGGCGACCCAGACCCAGACCGAGACCGAGACCCAGCCGAGTCACTCAAACGACAACAACACTCCGCCGTCCCCATCTCTATCCCCATCCACAACCATCATCAGCAATTCCCATCCCCATCTGCCAGCCACAAAGACCGGCACCCATACACTCGCACACTGGCGCACTCACACGGACACGGGCACAGGCACAGTCACAGCAAGGTGACGTAATGGCAACTACTCCACTAACACATTTTTCTGCATTCCTGCAACGCGAGGAAGAGGAGAAAAATAAGCGGTGGGGGCGGGGTGGGAAAGTTGGGCGACGAGAGAAAAACTGAATGAAAATTGCAGGCAGCCAACGAAGCGTGCCTAGCAAAAAGGAAGAGCGAAAAAAGCATAAAACGACAGAAACTAGAGACGCAGCCAGTATACGCCACAGCCAGAGCCACAGTCAGAGCCAGGAGGGGCTGGGGTGTGGGGCACACACGTGGGACGTGCTGTGGAGTTCGGGATGCGAATGTGGTGGCTGTCGGATAGCTGGATGCTAGGAAAACAGAGGCGGCGGAGACAGAGGAGACGGAGGAGATGGAGATGGAGGAGACTCGCCAAAGTGGTGGCCCCGACTAGACGCTGTCTGCGTACTGTGTCTGTGCCTGTGCCTGTGTTAGTGTATGTGTATTTGGATGTCTGCGTGTGCGTGCTAGCCATCTGTGTGTGCGACTGGCCGACATTCAAGGTTGTCGGCGCATAACTTGTTGTTGTCGCACTGCAATTGTTGCTGCCACAGATTGTTAATGCTACAAATGCAGTGCGGCAAGGGCACAAGTGCCCACTCCAGTGCCAGCTTGAGTTCCAGGATGCTCATGAGTGGAGCAACAGTAAAAGGACATCCGAATCGGGGTAACGGCCTGGTCGACCCAATTGGGGCTACTGGTAATCAGAGGCCCAGAGACAGAAGCGGGCAGTTAGAGAAACTGCACAGCAGACTAGCAACCAGTAGCACTTCCGTTAGCCTTGGAGCCCAATCAACTGGAATCAACTGGAAACTGCGGCCAATTGAGAGCCGCATCGCCACAAGTGGACAAAGCACGCAGACGAGCAGCAGCAGCTCCCCAGAGTTTCAGTTCCCAGCTCTCCACTCACACTAACATGACTCATGTTCTAGCAACGGAGCACTTGTTTGGGTGCAACAGCAGCCACAAATGCATCCGTCGCAGTAACAAATGGGGATCACGATGATGATCATGATGAGCACGATCAGCGTAATGATCGTGTCATTCAAGGCCGCCGCAAATTGCGAGCGGTGAGTCGAGGAGTTGCAAAATAAACACAGAAAACAACAGACACAAACGCGAATGCGAAGAGGCAACAGACGAGGACAGGGACATACAAAGTGCATAGTTATCGCTATAGACATATAGACACATGGACATACATATAGGCGAGTTCCCAAGTTCTCGGAAACGGTTACTCCAAGGCCAAAAGCCGGATAGACAAACAAATGGCACAGGCACAAAGGCTAGGAGATAACTCTTCTCCAGTCTTCCCCTTTTGCCTCTGCCTCTGTCTCTGTCACCCTCGCGTTCTTCGTTCGCCGTTCTCGGTTCTCCGCACTCAATTCTCCTTTCTTCTGCGACCTTCCTCTGTTTCATTCGCGATGTTTCTATTTCTGCCCAGCCAATTGAAGATGAAAGACAAGTACGCCAAAGATTTTGAAAATACTTAATCATTTCTAATTATTCTATGAGTAGGATTTTTAGTCCTAAAAGTACATACGTCATTTAATTACTTTTGAACAATACATTTCCTTAACCCAGAGCAATTCTCGTTCGGAGTGCACAATTCTTCACTTTGTTTTCTTCTGCACTTAGCACTGCAACTCCCCTTTCTTCTGCTCTGCGCTTTCCCTGCTTCTTCTTCCTGCTTGGCTGGCTCAGTCAGTCAGTTGGTCATGAGTGTCATGTTCATAGTTGTGGGGTACTAGGACGTCCCGGGGAGTGGGATTGGAAATGGGTAGGGGTATGGTCATGTGTATGGGAATGGGTTGGACTTCTTCTTCGATGCACTGCCAACGGTCGGATCGCTGGTTAATTTTTTCGTTTATTTCCTGCACTTTCGTTGACAGTTTTGTGTTTTTCACTTGTGCTTCTTGTTCTTCTACTGTGGACTTTTTCAAGCGAAGAGGTTCTCAGCTTTCATTTGAAGTTGGACGGGGGACTTGGGAGACACAGGCGAGACATCGAGGGTCGTCTTATATGTTATAAACCCTAAACCGTTGTAGATGGGACTTTTCTTTTTTCGGACTATGCATGCAACGAGTAACCCGAGACCG